>NW_028261381.1:166349172-166649172 GCF_051295495.1 Thamnophis sirtalis | reverse complement strand
CTCCCACATATGTGCTTAGTCGTTCCCGACTCTAGGGGGTGGTGCTCATCTCCATTTCAAAGCCAAAAAGCCAGCACTATCCGAAGACGTCTCTGTGGTCATGTGGCCGGCATGACTAAATGCTGAAGGTGCACGGAAGGCTGTTACCTTCCTGCCAAAGGTGGTTCCTATTTTTCTACTTGCATTTTTACGTGCTTTCAATTCTAACTGCTAGGTTGGCAGAAGCTGGGACACGTAACGGGAGCTCACTCTGTTAGGGATTCGAACTGCCATTCTGATCGATACTCTTAGTGTCTTTGCCACTGAGCCACCGCTTCCCCCCACCTTCAGTGTACATCATACATAAGAAAACTATACAAATAAAACAAAACCACACATCATCCTTCGCATTCTATTCAATTGAATTGAAGACGCCTGATACTGCATTAATATTGCACTATACCGTAGAATTGAAAAGGGTTACTGCCCTGGGATAGAAGCTGTTTTTCAGCCTATTTGTCCTTGTTTTTATCATCCTGTACCGTCTGCCAGATGGTAATAGTTCAAAAAAAAAAAAGTGCCCAGGATGAGATGGATCTTTAAGAATGTTTTGAACTTTCTTAAGGCAGCGAGAGTTATAAAGCTCTTCCAAGGAGGGGAGAGGGCAACCAATGGGCAATGACGTTTACCCTCTGGAGTGCACATATTAAAAGCTGCTGAGCTTGATAAACATTATTCTAATGCCTCCATCTCATCTCTTGTAAAGGCTGCTCTGATTGAATTGAATTGAATTTATTGCACTTATATGCCGCCCTATTCCCGGAGGGACTCAGGACGGCTCACAATCCAAAGGTAGGGGATACAGACAAGGGATAAACAACAAACAAGCACTACAAAAAGAATTTAAAAACAATCAACAGCCAGACAATTCGAGCAGGGACGGGAACTCGTTAGCCCCAGGCCTGTCGGAACAGCCAGGTTTTAAGGACTTTGCGGAAAGCCTGAAGGGAGGTGAGGGTCCGAATCTCCACGGGGAGCTCGTTCCAGAGGGCCGGAGCAGCCACAGAGAAGGCCCTCCTCCGGGTGGTAGCCAATCGGCATTGGCCGGTAGATGGAATTCGGAGGAGGCCTAGTCTGTGGGATCTAATCAGTCTATTGGAGGTAATTGGCAGCAGGCGGTCTCTCAAGTACCCAGATCCAATACCATGAAGGGCTTTATAAGTGACGACTAGCACCTTGAAGCGTATCCGGAGACCAATAGGCAGCCAGTGCAGCTCGCGGAGGATAGGTGTAACGTGGGTGTACCGGGGTGCACCCACAATCGCTCGCGCGGCTGCATTCTGGACAAGCTGAAGTCTCCGAATGCTCTTCAGGGGCTGCCCCATCTACCTCTCGATCTAGTTTAGAAAGCATAGAACTTTTAGCAGTCCTAAAGTTAATTATTCTATCTCCAGCAATCTTCATCTTTTAGGCTCCTTTCCTTCACATCATTGGTAATGCTGGCTCCTCCCTACTAGTATGGGATATCCATGATCTCCTCAGCAGGCAGGCAAATCACCATACAGTTAACATACCCATCGCTCACCAATTCAGATCTTAACCAGGGGTGGGCTGCAACGGGTTTCCCCGGGTTCGGGAGAACCCGTAGCTAATATTATGGCCGGTTCAGAAAACCGCCCACTGACCTGGATGCTTCTGAGCATGCGCAGAAGCATTGCACGCGTGCACCAGCAAACCAGTACCCCGAGATTTGAAACCCACCGTTGGGTGGGACCCAGAAGAAGGGCCTTCTCCGTGGTGGCCCCCTCTGTTTGGAACATCATTCCCTGGAGATTAGAACAGCCCTCATTCTACATCTCTTCCGGAAGGCACTGAAGACCTGGTTCTGCCAGCGGGCCTGGAGAACCCAGAACGGCATGGAGCCCATTAAATGGCTTGTGTGATCGGCTGTCGCTGGGGCAGGGCGTGATTTTGTTAAATTAATTTATTTGATTTTTTTAAAATTAGTTTTACTCTTTTTAGATGTGGTTTTTATATTCTGTAAGCCGACTTGAGTCGCCACGGGCAAATGGGGGGGCATATACATTTAATAATAAATAAATAAATAAAAGTTGAGGACTACTTGCATAGGATGTGTCCTGCCTGAGCTGGTGGTTGGACTAGAAGACCTCCAAGGGTCCCTTTCCAAGTCTGTTATTATTCCGGAGATTGTCACCATTAAGAAGCATTGGCCCCTGTTTCTTGCATAACTATTTCTGCCTTCTGTCCTTTACCTCCACAGGGCAAAGGAACCTCCTGGTCTTAATATACGAAAGAAAGAGCAGCAGCGTCTCCTTGATTGGCTAATGTTTTCTTCGGAAAGGATCCAACACCTGTTGCTGTATATTACAGCTGTGTGGATTGAAGAGGGGGGGAAAGGAGAAGGCAACTAATCCCGGCGACAAGTCCAAGACTAGACGGTGCGATTTCGAACCCTGGTATGCCGCGGACGAGCATCTGCCTCCAATATTCGGGATTCTGGCTTTAAAAAGGTACCTCTACCTATTCATGTAGGGGTTTTTTTTGGAGAGGGGGGACTTCAGAGCTCAACTGCCGATGACCGTGTGGATCCATCCGCATGCTGGGCTCCTGCAGTCCCCGGGGGTCTGACGGAGAGCGACGTTAGGCTGTAGTCCAATTCGGCTGCCTTGCATGGTTTTGCCTGGATAGGAAAGGAAACTATTTTTGGATGACTCTTTGATGTTGAGTCAGCAGCAGCCTCTGAAAATCCCCCACTTCGGCTCCCTGAGAGCTGCCCTTTGCTGGTTTATGCGAGAAATTAAACCCAGCGATGAAGGTGGAAAGGTATTTTCTTTTATTATTGAAATACCCTAACCGTAGATCTTTAGTGGGCTTTCCCTTGCTGGATAAAAGTGAGGAAGCAGGTGAACAGTTCGGGGAGGGGATGGGGTGGGTGGGGAAACCTACCTGTTTGCAAGCCAGCTAATGGATTTAGAGAAAAGGCAGGTGGTATTTCACTCATATTTAGTAGCAAAGGCTATTGTTGTGATGGAGAGTGCATGGACTTGCATGTAGCAGGGAGCCTTGCTGGCATGCTGTCTTTCTTTCTATGGAGATCCATTGTCCACGAGGACTGTGCAAATCCCCCGAAAGCACTTTGTTGCATAGACAAAGTGCCTGAAGAGCCTCACTTTTTGAGTCCAAGCAGCTGTGTCTTCTCCCCCACCCAACCCCAGACTCACAAAGCTGCTTCCTAAGTGTAAATTACAACTGGTTGTAGCTCTAGTGGGCAGAGGGGTCCCTGCCAAGAGAGATCTGCTCTCGGACAAAGCTCCCCTATACAGCTGATTTCAACCGATTTGAAAAGCGGTCCCTCTGATATTTCCGAAACTCCTACCCTCTACCTCTTGTAGGATTCTCACCTGTGGCTGTGTGACATTCCTCTTCACCGAAACTGAACTGCATAGAGTTCCCAGACATGTATTTGAATGACTGGTGCTGGCAATAGAGCAGCATACAGCTGTATATGCATTGTAATCAGAGGTTGGTTCCTACCGGTTCGGACCGGTTCGGACGAATAGGTAGTAACTTACCAGCCTGGATTGCTGGAACCGCCCCAACGACTCAGTCCTGCCACGCCTCCGAACCGGTTCTCCTACAGCAGCGCCATCTTGTTTTTCAGTTCTGCGCATGCGCAGGACAATTTTCATTCCAAACCTTTATTCCCCCCCCCCCCGTTTTTAAAGGTTTTGCCCATGCACAGACCTTTTTATTTGCAAATGTGCACGTGCACGGAACACACGTCTGGCGTGCATGTGCACGCAAAATTTTTGCACGCACCAAACCAGCAGTAATGCCGGCAGCAACCCACTGCTGATTGCAATTCTTAGATGTGGGCAGGTCTTATTCAGGATGTGTTAGAATAGGGGTGTCAAACTCAATTTCGTTGAGGGCATCAGGGTTGTGTTTGACCTCAGGGGCCAGGAGGGGTGTGGCCAGCTTGACATCACTCATGTTGGGGAGTGGCTGTAGTGGCTCGAGCGCTCTGCTAGCGAAAATGGGCTCCCGAGCTCTGTTTTCGGCCACAACGGGCTCCTGCCACCCTCTGCCAGTGAAAACGGAGCTCAAGGGGTGCCTCAGCCCCTCAGGCCCCGTTTTTGGCCACGACAGTCTCCGGCAGAACTTTGGGAGCTCCATTTTTGCTTGCAGAGCACTGCAAGAGGCCGTTGCGGCCAAAAACAGAGCCTGGGAGGGCCGCGGACAGCCCAGATAAGCTCCATTTTTGCCGGCAGAAGCACCGCATGGCGGTCCTTCGCTGTTTCCTGGGCAGCCTCGCAGGCCAGATCTAAACACCCCGGGGGGCCTTGAATCTGACACCAAGCGTGTGAGAAGGATCTTCATTCTTCTGAGAGGATCAGCAAGACTCAATCTGTGCTTTTGAAATCCTTCATTGGTTGGCTCCAATTAAGGACCACAAGGATGGTTAGAGGTGGACCTTCGTTTTCTGTCTTCTACTCTGTAAGACGAACGTCCTGGTGAAGTGAGATTGGAGTTCCCTGCCCCTGAATTCCCGCCCTAATCCTCCAAACAGGACCTAATTGCTAATTTCTCACAGAAGAGGCTGCCAACAAATCAGCATGCCAGAGCATTATCGAAGTGTTAACAAGCAATTAGATCCCGTCCCTAGGAATCCTCAAAGCATTGCTCTAGGCTGATAGTCCATAAGCCCACCAGGATGCAAAAAAAAAAACCCTCCCACAAACCTGAAACTCACCCTCTTTCCTCTCTATGATACCCCACCCTAATATGACTGGTTCTGCAAATATAAAGCCACTAATTTGAGGTATCTGCGGTTATAGTAAACCCCAAAAGACGGTAGCTTTACATGAAATGCATTACGGTCTCTGCTAGAAGTCTTTTATGAAGGAAGTTGTGGGAGCTCCATCACTGGAGGCTTTCAAGAAGAGATTGGACTGCCATTTGTCAGAAATGGTGTAGGGTATCCTGCTTGAGCGGGGGTGGGTGGGGTTGGACTAGATGACCTATAAGATCCTTTCCAACTTTGTTAATCTGGAGTATCTGGAGATATTCTCATTGGCTGTTTCGTCATTCTGGAACTACTTCCAATTAGAGGTTTGCCAAAGTTCTTGTCTAGGCATGTGTAAAACACCACCTTTCTTTTAAAAAATACGTTTTGCTCCAAGTTTTTATTTAGAACATTAGCTAAATAGAATAACCGAGTTGGAAGGGACCTTGGAGGTCTTCTAGTCCAACACCCTGCTTGGGCAGGAAACCCTACACCACTTCAGACAAATGGTTATCCAATATCTTCCTAAAAACTTCCAGTGTTGTGGCATTCACAACTTCTGGAGGCAACTTCTGTTCCACTGATTAATTGTTCTCACTGTCAGGAAATTTCTCCTCAGTTCTAAGTTGCTCCTCTCCTTGATTAGTTTCCACCCATTGCTTATTGTTCTACACTCAGGTGCTTTAGAGAATAGTTTGACTCCCTTTTCTTTGTGGCAACCCCTGAGATATTGGAAGACTGCTATCATGTCTGCCCTGGTCCTTCTTTTCATCAAACTAGACATACCCAATTCCTGCAACCCTTTTTCATACGTTTTTGCCTCTAATCCCCTATTTGTTGCCCCAAGCATTTTACTCCCTGTAGCAAGATTTGTCGATCCCTGAGACTTTAAGAAGTGTGGACTTCCACTCCCAGAATTCCCTAACCACGGGGAATTCTGGGAGTTGAAGTTCCTACATCTTAATGGCTGGAGGATTCTGGGAGTTAGAATCCACACAGTCACTGGAAACCCTATACAGTTTCAAACAAATGGTCATCCAACATCTTCTTAAAGACTTCCAGTGTTAGGGCATTCACAACTTCTGGAGGCAACTTCTGTTCCACTGATTAATTGTTCTAACTGCGTTTTGTTTCGGTAAATACGTAAAGAATGTTTTTATGTATTTTTTTCCTCAACACAATTTCTGACATGGAGGAGAGGAAAGTTATCTGTTTTGTTAATTTAATGCTAATTTAATTGAATTACGTTTACCTCTCATCTTTCAATCGGAATTTTCAGGGTGGCTTGGAAAATGCTCCAAAGATATTACAGAAGTTTAGAAGCATGTGAAATCTGTAGAAGTGCCTTAACGTTCCTTAAAAGAAAATGACACTGAAATAAAGCAGATAAACATTAGTTAAAAGGACTTGAAGACAGACAGACAGACGGATATATGTGACAAATAAATAAATCTATATCAATACATTATAGGACGAAGCCTCTTCATTGGAGTTTATGGACTGTCATCTCTCATTCTTGCCCAGGGTGAGTTGATGGACAGATGCTTTTTGACTTCAGAATCTAGAGCTGGGAAAGTATGACTGTCCCAAAGTGAGCAAGCCAGTTTTCATGACTCATAGAGGATTAAAACTTTGACCTTGCTAGGAAGGAAGGAAGGAAGGAAGGAAGGAAGGAAGGAAGGAAGGAAGGAAGGAAGGAAGGAAGGAAGGAAGGAAGGAACGAACAATGGATGGAAACTGATCAAGGAGAGATTCAGCCAGGGGTGGGATTCAGCCAGTTCAGACCGGTTTGGGCGAACCGGTAGCTCCAACGATCAGCTGGGGAGTGAACCAGTTCGCTCCGACGATCAGGTGGGCCCGCCTGCCTGCCCGCCCCTGTACTTTATTTACCTATATCCTCTCAGCTGATTTGATCAGCAGAGATGATTGCCGTACCTTAGCTGTGTTACTCCCCAGAAGTAACATGGAAGGTAAGTTTTGTTAAAACTGTGCATGTGCACAGAGCTCGCGCGAAGCACACAATCACCAAAACGGTTGTTAAACCGGCAGGATCCCGCCACTTGATTCAGCCTAGAAATAAAGAGAAATTTTCTGACAGAATAATCAACCAATAGAACAGTTTGTCTTCAGAAGATGTGGGTGCTTGATTGTGTATTTACAATCATGGCCAGACTTCCATGTTTGTTGATAGATTAGATAGATAGATAGATAGATAGGTAGGTAGGTAGGTAGGTAGGTAGGTAGGTAGGTAGGTAGATGATAGATAGATAGATAGATAGATAGATAGATAGATAGATAGATAGATAGATAGATAGATAGATAGATAGAAACTGCAAGACTAACTTAGTCTTTAAGGAACATGGTTCTTAGTTTACCCAAAGTTTTAACATACCGTATATACTCGAGTATAGGCCGACCCGAATATAAGCTGAGGCACCTAATTTTACCACAAAAAACTGGAAAAGTTATTGACTCGAGTATAAGCCTAGGGTGGGAAATGCAGCAGCTACCAATTTCAAAAATAAAAATAGATACCAATAATGCCATTGCCCATTGAATAACATATACAGCCTGCCTGTGCCCATTAACTATACAGTAGCCATTGTAAAAATTTGCTCTGCATAACAAATTATTATCACACAATACCGGTGTATTCAATGAAATACTTCACTCACCTCATGATGCTGATGTCCTGCTGTGATGATGATGTCCCGCCTCCTATGACACACGGCACAGTATCATTGGATCACTGTACCAGAGGAGGTGGGACATCGCTATGTGGCTGCTTGCCATAACAAGGAGGAGGTGGGACATCGTTGCAGAGCGGCAGGAGGGGGAGGAAGGGGAATCGTAAGATAGCCCTGCATTACATTAGAATGTGAGGAGGGGGGATGGTGCGGTGCACGCAGCGCGGCAAACTGACACAGAGGGAGGGGAAACTCAGGGGCGCTGGGCCATTCACGAGTGTCACCCAGCGGCATGGCCCCGCCCCTTTTTCTCCTCCATTTCGGGCAAATTTTTCACTGACTCGAGTATAAGCCGAGGCGGCTTTTTTCAGCTCAAAAAGTGGGCTGAAAAACTAGGCTTATACTTGAGTATATACAGTATGATTTTCATACTAGAACTTTCCCAGGTGCGTTTTTAGAACCCATGGATATTTGCAGTTTTAAATTGGATGGCAAGGCCTTAGCAAGTGTGAGTGACATGTTTCTGGGGATGAGTCTTCTTGATGACTTGGGTTACAACCTACCGTGATGTAGTTGCAAATTTGGAATTTATTGTCTAGTCTTGAGCAAAGTACCAAAACTAATAATAATGGAAAGTCAGTTTGGTCTCGAAATTAAGGCACCAGGAGATTGTGAGTTCTAGTTTGCAATTTAAGGCGCGAAAGCTCGCTGGGTGACTATGGGCCGATTACCAGAATACTGACTTCTTGTCCCGTCTCAGGCATGAAAGCTGATTGGGTAACTTTGGACCAATCAACAGAGGATAATGAATTCTAGCCCCACCTTAGGAATGAAAGCCAGCTGCGTGACTTTGATTCAGTCACTTCCTCTCAGGCCAACCCACCTCACAGGATGGTTGTTATGGGGAATATATTAAGGCGCTGTGTATTAGGTACGTTCATCGCCTTGAGTTATTTATAAAAATAATAAAGGTGGGATTTAAAATAAATTTAAAGAGCCGTTCAGATTCACCTATGTTGCACAGCTTAAATGTTGAAAAAGGGAAAAAAACACCTCAACCTCGTCTTTATTAAACTGTGCTGGGCTGATTAATGTTTTGATAGCTCGCCAAATCAGAATGGCATTTCCCAGACTGGAAGCGGGCCAGCGTACTAGATTTCATATCCCTATTCTTAGAAAACTGCGCGGAGGCTTGAAGGATGAGTGTGCAGGCGAGGCTTGGGTTTTATGTATCCAAGTGTGAATGAAGCATTTCTAGTGAGGGGAAACTCAATTGCTATTTAAAAACCTGACAAAATTCTTCTCCAAAGCCTTCATGGTTGTTTTTTTTCCAAAGACAGTTCTAGATTTTGAATAAAGACAAAAAGAAATGGAAGAAAAAGAGAAAGGGCAATACCCAAAGTTTAATTATTGCTTATTGTAAATATACATACATACATATACATATACATATACATATACATATACATATACATATACATATACATATACATATACATATACATATACATATACATATACATATACATATACATATACATATACATATACATATACATATACATATACATATACATATACATATACATATACATATACATATACATATACATATACATATAGAGATAGATAGATAGATAGATAGATAGATAGATAGATAGATAGATAGATAGATAGATAGATAGATAGATAGATAGATAGTGTCACAACCCCTGGTAAGCCCCAATTATGGGAGGAAGCTAACTGCTTCCATTATCTGTCAATCGGCTCGTCACAAGAGTCCATCACGACAGAAACCCAATATTTTTTAATGTTGCCTTTGTTATATTTGTGTTTTTTTATTTGTGCTGATAAATAAATAAAGGGAGACTAGTATAGATCTATTTCAAGCTATTTAGCTCTCATCGAATTCGAATCCCAGTAAGGGTATGGCTAGCTGATGAGAGCTAAATAGCTTGAAATAGATCTATTCTAGTCTCCCTTTATTTATTTATCAGCACAAATAAAACACACACACACACACACACATCTATCTATCTATCTACCTATCTATCTATCTATCTATCTATCTATCTATCTATCTATCTATCTATCTATCTATCTCTATCTATCTATCTATCTATCTATCTATCTATCTATATCTATATCTATATCTATATCTATATCTATATCTATATCTATATCTATATCTATATCTATATCTATCTATCTATCTATCTATCTATCTATCTATCTATCTATCTATCTATCTATCTATCTATTCTTGCCATCTTTGCTTTGGCCTTTCCACGCAGGTGCTTGCTATTTATATTAAAATGGAAGGCTACAATGTGGGATGCTGCTTGTAGAACATGGTCATATCAAATTGCTTTTCTCCACTCTGCATCTGCACCAAAGACAAATGTCTTGTGTGTCCAATTGCATTTGGCTAATAAAAAATTGAATTCTATTGAATTCTATCCCATCCTGTCGTGTCCTATTCTGTCACTGATATTGACACAGTGCCCATTTGCTTCCAAACTTTGCCATTGCTGACATGGTCAAGGAAAGAAGTGCCTGTTAGGAATATAGTTGGGTTGGCAATATATAAACCATATAGCAATGCTCTACCTGTTTCTCTAAATCATACTGTAAATGAGATTGGTTGCTGTTTCCCTCAATCAGCCATAAGAGGGAGCCAGAATGACTGTTAGCTCTCTGTTTGTTAGATGCTGGGCTGATCTGATCTGAGTGTTTTGGAAGCTGGCTGTTAGAAAGTGCCTTGAGCTATTGTAAGTTTTACAACTGCTAGCAAACTTTGAGTACCAGACTGTTTGTATGTTTATGGACTATGTTATTTGGATTATCCCTTAATTGAAAGACATTGATGACTGACTGCCTTATCCATATATGACTTGGACTGTTTGATGGACTCTGATACCTCTATTTCCATGAAAGTAAAAGCCTACAGTGTCTCTGTATGCTGGTTTGTGTGTTCTCCAACAACACTCTTACAATGCTTCTCCCAACGGGGAGCTCACCCAACAGTGCCTAATGACCAATGAAGCAAGCAGATCTCCATGGTATGTAAAGAGTACTCAACACATTTGGTGATTGGCCAGTACTCAACACTATCTAGAACTGCTGGGCACACCATTCTCCATTCCCAAAGTCTCAAAAATCAATGTTGTGTTGCTGCTATGGTCCCATGGATAGTAGGAAAGATTACAAGTGTTCAACATGTGGCTGAACTTCATCTCTAGATATTTTTTTAAGATGAGCAAAACTATGTACCGTTGGCCTTAAAATATCAGCTAAATAGATCTTAATCCTGCTAAAAGACCTGAGAGTGTTATTTTTTCCATCTGCTCAGCCAGAATACCAAGGGGGTGATATGGCCACAGGTCCTCAGGAGCAGTGGGAACAAAGTGAAGAAGGCCCAGATTTTGTGAAAGAGCTTCTCACCGAGGAGGAAGGCATTCACAATCATCTGAAAGAACGCAATAAAAAAGGTAGGATCGTGTTTGGCATGTGAGTTGAGGTTTGTGTTGTTGCTTTATCATGGCTGCTAAGGAAAACTTTACTTCTCAAATGTATTTACTATATTTTTGGGAGTATAAAATGAACTTTTTCCCTCCCAAAAAAAAGGGTGAAATTCTGGGTGCATCTTGTACACTGAATATAGCATTTTTGGCCCACTGAAACCCTGCCCCCTTTGCAAAAATGGACGTGCAGATTGTTTGGGAGCAAAGTACAAAGTGCTTCTGAGGGCTGGGGAGGGCAAAAATGAGCCAAAAACACGTTTTTGCCCCCCAGCCCCCAGGAACACACCACAAGCCTCCCAAACCTCTGCATGCCCCTTTTTCAAAAAAACGAGGTGTGTAGAGGGTTTGGGAAGCCTGCAGAGTGCAAAAACCTTTTTTTTTTTTAAAATTTACCTCTTCAAAATTATGGTGCGTCTTATACTCCGGTGCGTCTTATAGTCTGAAAAATTCGGTAGTTAGAACAGGGCCCAGCACATTTCTTTTTTCAGACAAGGTAGTCCTTGACGTGGAATCACAATTTGGGATCAGAACTTCTGCAAGGTGGCTGTTAAGTGACTTATGCCCGATTTTATGGTTGTTAAGGGAATCACTGCAAATGTTAAGCGAAGCAGGTGGTCATTAAGCAAATGCAGCTTCTCCCATTGAACTTTATCGGAACCTTTATTGGAGGGGCTATCGTAGTGTTCCAATATCTCAGGGGCTGCCACAAAGAAGAGGGAGTCGAGCTATTCTCCAAAGCACCTGAGGGTAGAATAAGAAGCAATGGGTGGAAACTAATCAAGGAGAGAAGCAACTTAGAACTGAGGAGAAATTTCCTGACAGTGAGAACAATTAATCAGTGGAATGAATTGCCTCCAGAAGTTGTGAATGCTCCAACACTGGAAGTTTTTAGGAAGATATTGGATAACCATAGGTAGGTATTAGTTAAAAAGGTAGACCTATCAAAGAGAGATCCAAAATAGAACTAAGGAAAATTTTCCTGATAGTGAGAATAATTCATCAGTGGAAAGGCTTGCCTCCAGTCGTGGGTGCTCCATTACTGGAGGTTTTTAAGAAGACAGCCATTTCAGTGGTATAGGGCAGGGGTGTCAAACTCAAGGCCCATTGGCTGGATCGGCCTGCAGGGTGCTTAAATCCAGCCCGCGGGGCCGGCCTGGAAATATTAAAGGACCGGCCCCTGGTGCCTCTGGCAGCTAAAACAGGCTGCGTGTGGGGGCTCGGTGGCTCATTTTCACCTCCCCCCCATGGCCTCCTGCAACACTCTTCTGGCCAAAATCAGACAGAAAAATGGACAGAAAACAGGGCCGAAAACAGCTGGGTGAGTGCTGCAGGAGACCACGGAAGGTTAAAACGAGGTACAGCGGAGGCGCGCACGGACTCCCCGTGCCCCGTTTGGCTGGCAGGGTGCTGCAGGAGGCCGCTCCTACCCAGCGGTGGTATTCACTTACCTTCCCTACCAGTTCGCAAATGTGAGCACATCTGCACATCCGCTCAGCAGGCGCTTTGGCTAAAAAAATGTGCCTAAATGGGATGCCATAGAACCAGGGTGGGTGGGCAGTGCCAGCCGCGATTTCCGCTATCAGTTTGGGCGAACCATTCCGAACCAGCAGAATACCACCTCTCCCTCCCCCTGCAGAGGAGAACTACAATGCTGATCCGGCCCTCGAAGAAATCCAGTTTGACACCCCTGGTATAGGGTCTCCTGCTTGGGCAGTAGATTGGACTAGAAGACCTCCAAGGTCCTTCCAGTGCTATGATGCTAAGTTCTAAGATCTCAAAACCCAAGGACAATGTAAACCAGTCTGTTATCAGTGTGTTTACATAAATATCCCTTTATTGAGAGGGTACCAAAACACAATCTCTTCATCGCTTGATGAAGAAACGCAATGAAAAGTGCTCTGAGCTCACAAAAGAAAGGTGAAATATAAGCACAATAGAAATTAAAAGATAAAGAAGAGTCGGAATATTATGAAATTTGGAACAATTGGTACAAATGGCTGCAAAACAGGAATAAAATTAATTAAGCCAAAAAACAATATATATATAAATATATATAGAACTGTGTATAAAGTGTGTAAATATAGAAGCGAAATATTATATACATGTACAGGTATGATGACACAACAATGTTGATGTAATGACTGGAAGGTGGAGTAGAAGGGAAAAAATAATTTTAAAAAATCTGCTACAAAAAAAGAAATATAAGCACAATAAATGAAAACCGTGAATAAATGCAGGGATGGGTGTGTTTTAACAGATGTCAAGATACCTGCAAGTCAAGGAGAAGTGAACGGCAGCAGAAACGTAAGTAGCATAGCATTGGGAACATGTTTTAAAAGTTGCTTCAGAGGACACATCTGTCTCTAGGCCTTGAGGTATCTCTTCAAGTCTTAAAGAATCTGAAACAGACATGTTTGCTTCCAACTCCTGATATTTGCCTCCAGACTGAATGATTATTACAGCATTTTTGGGATGGGCAACTAACTCTATCCAAATAAAACAGCTGGGAAAGAGCATGAGAGCAAGAGAATTTGACCTCTGTTGTGGCCCACCAATGGCCAGCAGAGTTGGGCAGTAAGGAGGTTGGGGAGGAGCATGGGCCAGTCCTGGAGTCTGGAGAAGGCTTGGACGAGGGCTCTGCATTGGAGGGAAATAGGGCCAGGGCCGTCTATCAGTTCTCAGCTGTCTTCGGAGCTAGACAGCAGTGAGGCAGAGGAACAGCTGGAGCCAGTGTGCGCATGCGCAGAGCTGCCAGAAGAAAAGAACAGCTAAGAAACCAGAGTCGGCTTGGGAGTAAAGCTGCAGGTGGACGGTGAATGGCCTCTCCCATAGGGGATAAAAGAGGAGCGAAAGGGGAGTGGGCTTTTGCAGGAAACAATTGGTTCATTTCAGGAGTGTGAAGATCTGTCTGTGAATCTCAGAGACTCTGTGCCCAGTCTTTCCTTGTACAGCACTGCATTTGGAAAATATTTACATGGCAGCTTCCCAAGCTAGATAAGGTCTGTGGTCATAACTTTGCCTTTGAAAGACTGTTTGCCAGGCCTTTGCTGAATGTCAATGAGAGGGATTCACATTCATTTAATAAAAGGGGTTTTGTCGGGACCAGGAATCTGCTTTGTGCTTTTTGGGGAAGCCTAAGTCAGAACAACCTCTTGCTAAGACACGGGAGTCAGTTGGAATCCTTCCCAGCATTTCTGAGCCGCCTGGGCTTTTTAAATTATTTATGTAATTTTTACATTTATATGCCACCCATCTCATTGTTGAGTGACTCTGGTTTTTTGCATCTCTGGCTAGCACAAGTGGATCATTTGTGTTCGGTTCAGGACCTTTTCCCTAAACTTCTGAAAAAGACAGGAACCATTGTCAGTTGGTCCAAATATTGTTGCCAAGTGAACTCCTAAATTTCCAGACCAGCTGAGGACAAACCGTCCTCCCAAGCTGAGTGCTGATGGACACATACAGACCAGCTGCAGTCATTTGACCAACTCATTTGCAACTTTGTCTTTCTTCTTGTGCTGGTTATAGAAATCTTGAAAAGGCCCCTCTTTGTCTCTTTTTAAAATGTTTACTGGGTGTATCTTTTATGAACATTTAAAGCGCTTCCTAAAGGTACTTGCCGTAGGAAAGTTTGGGAGAGAACCCAACTTGTCCAATATTTAAAACTTAAAAAGACAGGAGACCTGGTGACAGTGGTGGGATTCAAATAATGTAACAACGGGTTCTCTGCCCTAATGACCAGCTGCATAGGCGTGGCTCAGTGGTCATGTGACTTGCTGGGTGTGGCCAACTCAACGACACTCACGTCAATGGGCGCTTCGCCTTAGCTGTTGCAAGGTAATCACGGTTAACCAGAGAGGCAGTTTCCGTCAGCAGGGCAATAAAGATTAGGCTAGAAACAACACCAGAATCTTTCCTTCCTGACCTTCCTTACAAGATTAGCCCTGTAAAGTGGAAAAAAATAAAAACAAATTTCTTCCAACAATCGGTCGGTGCCACAATTTTGAGAGGAGCTTCCGGTGGGGGGGGGGGGGAGAGAAGCACAGTGCGCCAGGAGAAGACTCTATGGCCAGGGGAGGGTTTTCCAGTTGTCCCCACAATTGATAGGGCTTTCGGTTATATGACAGATAGAGGAAAAAGTACGCCACGCTAGGAGGAGACTCTATGATGGGGGAACTGAACTTCCGGTCAGCTCCAGAATCGAATGGGGGGCTTCCGGTTAGGACCTTTGTGGCTCCCGGTGTTTTCTTTTCTGTGGGAAACGGGTCCAAATGGCTCTTTGAGTGTTTAAGTACCCCTGTACTAGATCGTTGTCTCTATTCTCTTTCAGGGTCCAGAGGAGGAACAAAAAAACACCCTCCACATTGTTGAGCAAGAGCTCGATGAATTTGTGGATAGCATGAGCGAAGCCACCCCGTCTGGGCTTCCTAAGAAATCACCCGAAGCGGAGAAGCATCTGTTGACTGAAATGGCTGCTTCCAAGTTGCCTCGGGCCGAGCAAGTTGCAGCTAAAGTCCTGAGGGCTGAACGGGTGGTGGAGAGAGCCCAACGGGTAGAAAAACCACCAGTATTGGAAAAGGCGGCAGAGAAAGTGCCAAGGGCCGAAAAGGCACCGCCGGTGGAGAAGGCGGGACGGGTAGAAAAGGCAGCCGAGAAACCGCACCTCGCAGGTATGACTTTTCTCTGAGCCAATAAAGCATTATGTTGGAGAGGCCAATGGCAGACATGGAGGAAACTCCCAGAATTCCCAACAATTTTCATCACCGGCAGGATTTCTAGGAGTTGAAGTCTAAAGATTTGCAGGAGGCTTCACTTGGGAAGATTGATTTGTAGGAGACAATTTATAGGGACAAAGGTAAGTACTGGTGATAGAAGGTTTATAAAATGATGTATGATATGGGAGGACAGAGAGAGAAAAAGAAAGAAATTCATATCTCTCTCACTCCCTCGCTCTCTTTCCCTTTCTCTTTCTCTCTTTCTTTCCCTTTCTCTTTTTTCTCTCTCTCCTTCTCTCTCTCCCTCCTTCTCTCCCTCCCTCTCTTCTTCTCTCTCTCTCTCTTCCTCCCTCTCAAGCATAAAGTCCAGAAGTGATTTCCAAGCAAAAACAAACCTGGGTACGTTCTTTTCCTTAATTGGAGTAGTTAATTTTGCCCCCTCTGTCAGATCCATTACTTTTTCCA
This sequence comes from Thamnophis sirtalis, assembly GCF_051295495.1. Taxonomy (NCBI): domain Eukaryota; kingdom Metazoa; phylum Chordata; class Lepidosauria; order Squamata; family Natricidae; genus Thamnophis; species Thamnophis sirtalis. The sequence goes on along the minus strand of NW_028261381.1, from coordinate 166,632,998 downwards.
TTGGTTTTTCCATTGTGGGAATTGATGTATCTTTTCCATAGCTCTGGCCTGAATTCCAATCCTGTGTTTGTTGCAAAGATAACTTCAAAACGCTCAGGAACTGGTGGCAAAAGCCTTATTGTGGGGAAAGCCAATTTGCTCTGCTAATGCTCTGCTTTTTCTCCGCTTGAAGCACCGAAGTTTGTCTCTGTGAAGCGAAAGACAGAAAGCCGAGCTGCTAAGGACACGCTGCCTTGGGAAAATCTGTCTTTGAACAAATGCATTCTGGTGGCAACTTTCCTGGCTCTCCTCAGTGTGAGCTGCCAGGTGGTCCAAGGTAAGAGAGAAGACCACTTTCTCATGGATCCAACAAAGCCCACCCCCCTTCATACCTCTTCTAGCTGATGCCTCCATTGGAGATCATGCCTTAGGGCAGGGTTGTCAAACTCAGTTTCATTGAGGGCCGCATCAGGATTAGAATAACAGAATTGGAAGGGACTTTGGAGGTCTTCTAGTCCAACCCGCTGCTTAGACAGATAATCCTACACCACTTCCGACAAATTGTTATACAACATCTTCTTCAAAACTTCCAGTGTTGAAGAATTCACAATTTCTGGAGGCAAGTTGTTCCACTGATTAATTGTCCTAAGTGTCAGGAATTTCTCCTTAGTTCTAAGTTGCTTCTCTCCTTGATTGGTTTCCACCCATTACTTCTTGTCCTGCCCTCAGGTGCCTTGGAGAATAGCTTGACTCCCTCTTCTTTGTGGCAGCCCCTGAGATATTGGAAGACTGCTATCATGTCTCCCCTAGTCCTTCTTTTCATAAGACTAGAGATACCCAGTTCCTGCAACCGTTCTTCCTATGTTTTAGCCTCCAGTCCCATGATCCGTATACAATGCAATGCAATGCAATGCAATGCAATGCAATGCAATACAATACAATACAATACAATACAATACAATATAATACAATACAATACAATACAATACAATACAATACAATAGCAGAGTGGGAAGGGACCTTGGAGGTCTTCTAGTCCAACCCCCTGCCTAGGCAGGAAACCCTATACCGTTTCAGACAAATGACTATCCAACATCTTCTTAAAGACTTCCAGTGTTGGGGCATTCACAACTTCTGGAGACAAGCTGTTCCACTGATTAATTGTTCTAACTGTCAGGAAATTTCTCTTCAGTTCTAAGTTGCTTCTCTCCTTGATTAGTTTCCACCCATTGCTTCTTGTTCTACCCTCAGGTGCCTTGGAGAATAGTTTGACTCTCTCTTCTTTGTGGCAGCCCCTGAGATATTGGAACACTGCTATCATGTTTCCCCTAGTCCTTCTTTTCATTAAACTAGACATCCCCAGTTCCTGCAACGGTTCTTCATATGTTTTAGTCTCCAGTCCCCTAATCATCTTCGTTGCTCTTCTCTGCACTCTTTCTAGAATCTTCACATCTTTTCTACGTCGTGGTGACTAAAACTGAATGCCGTATTCCAAGTGTGGCCTTACCAAGGCATTATAAAGTGATATTAACACTTCACGTGATCTTGATTCTATCCCTCTGTTTATGTAGCCTAGAACTGTGTTGGCCATTTTGGCAGCTGCTGCACACTGCTGGCTCATATTTAAATGGTTGTCCACTAGGACTCCCAAGATCCCTCTCACAGTTACTACTATTGAGGAAGGTACCACCTATACTGTACCTGTGCATTTTGGTTTTTGTTGCCTAAATGTAGAACCTTACTCTTTTCACCATTGAATTTCATTTTATTAGTGCCCAACGTTCAAGTTTGTCAAGATCCTTCTGTATCTTAAGCCTATCTTCTGGAGTGTTGGCTATTCCTGCCAGCTTGGTGTCATCTGCAAATTTGATGAGTTCCCCATTTATTCCCTCATCCAAATCATTGATGAAGATGTTGAAGAGTACTGGGCCCAAAACAGAGCCTTGGGGTACTCCACTGCATACTTCCCTCCATCCTCTGTGTTGCTCTTCTCTGCACTCGTTCTAGAGTCTCCACATCTTTTTAAAATTGTGACGACCAAAACTGAATGGAGGATTGCATTTGACCTCGGGGGGGGGGGGGCATTTCGAGCTCATGTCGCGGGCGCCTGTGGAGGCCTTAGTGCTCTGCCAACGATATTGGCTCCTAAGCTTCATTTTTGGCTGCAACGGTCTCCTGCAACCCTCTGCCAGTGAAAACGGAGCTCAGGAGGGCCGCGGGCCAGGCCTTTACTGCTTTCAGATCAGCCCCATGGGCCAGATCTAAGCACCCCATGGGCCGGATCTGGTCCGCGGGCCTTGAGTTTGATACCTCTGCCTTAGGGTAAAAAAGAAAACCACCTAAGCTGGCAAAGAGAATATGTAACCATCTATAGCAGGGGTGTCCAAACTTCGGAACTTTAAGACTTGTGGCTGGGTACTTTTGACCGTGATAGTGTGCATTTTGGATTCAAGTTCTGTTAAGATACAGCCTGTTGTGCCGTAAAATGGCTTCTACTGTGCAGTGCAGTGGAGTTGCCATGGTAACAGCTTCAAGTATTCCACAAGGGGGCTCCCTCTGGTAAGAGGGAAAATCCAACATTAGAAATCACATTTGGTCAGGACATTTCCCCCCTATAAATAAATACCTGAGCAACACCAGGTTATCTGCTAGTTGTAAATAAAGATAAAGGCGGTTGACTGTAATTCCAACATCTAAAATTATTAGGCTACCCCACTGCCACTGTGTCTTTGGATCTTCCAGAGTTCCATCCTCAAGGTATGGGATAGCCCTCCACACTGCATCTTGACCACGTAGGAGGCAGTTTGGCCTAGTGGTTAAAGCGTTGTCAGGCTGGAGATCAGGGGACTACGAGTTCTAGTCTGCCTTAGGCATGAAAGCTGGTTGGATGACCTTGGGCCAGTCATTTTATCTCAGCCCAACTCACCTGGCAGGGCTGTCGTTGTGGGGAGAAGAGGAGGAGGAAGGAGTATTAGGCATGCTTGCTGCCTTAATGAAGACAGGATGATATCAACCACAGAAATACATGCAGAAAAAAAATTAATTTTAATACAGGAGCTTGTTCATTCACCATCTCGTCTTCTTTACAGAGGTAATAGAATACGGTGGGGCCGTTCTTGAGGCAGAGCTGAGTGCCTGGACCACGCAAGAAAGCAGTCCTGGGGAAGAGGTGAGTTAAAAGTGGGAAGAGCAAAATAGTCCACAGTAAAACTCATTTCATCAGAGGGCAAAAAAACCAACCTACTTTAAAAAGTTAGCCTTAGGTTTATATACATCTGGAATTGCTTAAGAGACAGCCTTCCATCCTTCCGAGGTGGGTAAAATGAGGACCCAGATTGTTGGGGGCAATATGCTGACTCTCTGTAAACCGCTTAGAGAGGCCTGAAAGCCCTATGAAGCGGTATATAAGTCTACTGCTATTGCTATTGCTATAGACACCCAGTTCTCCTGGATTCATTCTTTGTTGAGCTGTTTTGTGATGGGCAATCTTCTCCCTCTCTCTTATTTCCCCCGTATCCAGAGGTGGGATACACTTACCTTCCCTACCGGTTCACAAATGTGAGCATGTGCATGTTCATCTGCGCATGCGCACTGCTTCTGCGCATATGTAGTGCTCGCGCATTACATCAGGGCAGGGGGGGAGGAGCTTCCCACAGCCGCTGCTACTGGTTCACCCGAACCGGAGGAAACCAACTGAATCCCACCTCTGCCCGTATCCTTCAGAGGCAAAGATAGTCCTGAGAATGCTTTCCTCTTGAACCTCTTTCCCCCCTCTCTCCTGCCCACCTTCAACAGCCTGTGCTATTAAAGTAACCATGAATTTACACAACCCGCCATGTTCCAGCAGTAGAATTTCGGTGCCAAATACAAATAGTTGCTTTTCACAGTCGCTTTCAGTAAGACCATGCTTTTTGAATAGGCAGATTTTCATAGATTGCCGCCTGTGGCTTTTCCAGAAACATTGACTTGACTACTGTAGGAAACAAGACACAGGATAGGGTAGGGTAAGGGTAGGGTAGGGTAGGGTAGGGTAGGATAGGATAGGATAGGATAGGATAGGATAGGATAGGGTAGGGTAGGGTAGGGTAGGGTAGGGTAGGGTAGGGTAGGGTAGGGTAGGGTAGAGTAGAGTAGAGTAGAGTAGAGTAGAGTAGAATAGAATAGAATAGAATAACAGAGTTGGAAGGGACCTTGGAGGTCTTCCAGTCCAACCCCCTGCTCAGGCAGGAAACCCTACACCACTTCAGACAAATGGTTGTCCAACATCTTCTTTAAAACTTCCAGTGTTGGAGCATTCACAACTTCTGGAGGCAAGCTGTTCCACTGATTAATTGTTCTAACTGTCAGGAAATTTCTCCTTAGTTCTAGGTTGCTTCTCTCCTTGATTAGTTTCCACCCATTGCTTCTTGTTCTACCCTCATGTGAGTTGGAGAATAGTTTGACTCCCTCTTCTTTGTGGCAACCCCTGAGATATTGGAAGACTGCTATCATGTCTCCCCTAGTCCTTCTTTTCTTTAAACTAGATTAAAATGGCTCCAGGAGGACTCAAAGGGCATGTGAAGAGTCCTCTTGTATTACTCTTAAGATTAAACTATCCCAGGCCAGGAGATAGTTTTGAAGCCACCGTATCATTATGAAGACGGCTGAATCTTTCTTTCTTTCTTTCTTTCTTTCTTTCTTTCTTTCTTTCTTTCTTTCTTTCTTTCTTTCCTTCCTTCCTTTCTTCCTTCCTTCCTCCCTCCCTCCCTTCCTCCCTTCTTTCTTTCTTTTTCTTTCTTTCTTTCTTTCTTTCTTTCTTTCTTTCTTTCTTTCTTTCTTTCTTTCTTTCCAGGAGGAACTGTGGTTTTATGAACGGTGGTTTGATTGGTCGGACATGGATGAACCTCCTGAGATAGAGGAGGACGAACTCCTGGAAGTAGAAGGGGAACTTTTAGAAGTCGAGGAAGAAGAAAAAGAGGAAGAAGAAGAAGAAGAAGGGGGGGAAGACGGAGAAGAAGAGACAGAACCAGTAGAGATTGAAGAGGAAGAGGAAGAGGAAGAAACAGAGGAAAAACCAGTCCCAAAGGTGGACCTCAGAAAAACCCAGAAGAAAACCCAACGAGAGACACCTTCCAAGAATAAAAGCCGGAAAGAACGCAAAGCTCAGGAGGAGGATGAAGAGAAAAAGCACCTTCAGGACAAGAGACATCGCTGGGAAGGGAAGGGGAAGGAGAAGCAAGAGGAGGACAGGAAGAAGACCCATCGCCACAAACACGGTGAAGCAGCCCATCCACTCAAAGAGCATAAGGAAGACCATCCCCCACAGGGTAAAAGAAGGGGGCACCCCAAGGACGAGCGTGGCAAAGGGAAAGGCCACCTCAAGCAGGAGAAGGACGCGAAGGACAGGAAGCCCTGGCAGATTCAGAAGCCTTTCTTCCCCCCACCCAAGGACAGTGCCAAGACATTTGGGCGGCACAAATCTCAGGAGTGGAAAAGGCACGACTGAGATTTAAAAGTTGCTGATCCGAGGTCCCTGTGGCAAGCAATACGCTGCGCTCTCTCGCTCTCCTGGCGCATCGTTCCTCTGAAAGTGTGGGGACACAAAAGAGACCCGGATTTGAAGCTGGGTGACTCCTGTTGAGAGGCAAGTTTGGCACCTTCCAGATTGGGAGCAAGAGATGCCTTTCCTATGCCTTGCTGTGACCCTTTGGTAGTGGTGGCACCATTCTCAGGAGGGGAACAGGAGTCACTTAGCTGGATCAACCTTACCTGCTCCACCACTCCCTCAGAGTCCTTAAAGAACCTTAAAAAAAAAAGCACCTCCTTCCTTCATTTGTGCTTTACCTGCCCAGTTATCTCTAAATGAAGTGCTAATGTTGGTTTTATAACAAAGAGGAAGCCTTAACCTTTATACTGACCTCAGTCCCTGATTTGAGAGAGCCTCACACACAATTGTTAGTTGCGAAGTCGTATCCGACCCATCGCGACCCCATGGACAATGTTCCTCCAGACCTTCCTGTCTTCTACCATCCTCTGGAGTCCATTCAAGCTCATACCTACGGCTTCAGTAACTCCATCCAGTCATGTCGTCCCCTCCTCCTTTTGCCTTCAATCTTTCCCAGCATGAGGCTCTTCTCCAGTGAGTCCTTCCTTCTCATTAGATGGCCAAAGTACTTGAGTTTCCTCTTCAGGATCTGGCCTTCTATAAAGCAATCAGGGTTGATCTCCTCTAGGACTGACCGGTTGGATCGCCTTGCAGTCCAAGGGACTCGCAGGAGTCTTCTCCAGCACCAGAGTTCAAAGGCCTCCATTCTTTGGCGCTCAGCCTTTCTTATGGTCCAACCTTCACAGCCATCCATTGCAACTGGGAAAACCACAGCCTTGACTAGACACACATTTGTTGGCAGGGGGATGTCTCTGCTTTTTAGTAAGCTGTCTAGATTTGCTTTAGCTTTCCTACCCAGGAGCAAGCGTCTTTTAATTTCTTCGCTGCAGTCCCCATATGCAGTGATCTTGGAGCCCAGGAAAATAAAATCCGTCACTACCTCCATTTCTTCCCCATCTATTTGCCAGGAATTGAGAGGGCCAGATGTCATGATTTTAATTTTCTTAATGTTGAGTTTCAAGCCAACTTCACACACGATAACTGGTGTTATTGCCTAATCTCTCATTATACACAGATTTGCAGCAGGAATGTGTGAACTGCCTCTCTTGTACACAACTGCGTGTTTTTTTTTCCTTTTCTTTTTTGAGCTGATATCAAAGCTGTGTGTTTAAATCTAGAATTCTTCATTCAGAAGTGCAACAAAAGAATTATATGCTGGAATGGACCTTAGATGTTTTTAGCAACTCCCATACCTCGATGAATAGACTTCTCAATTTTATTTTTGGTCACTTTTCAAGAGAAAAGCAAGACTGTTCCTCAGAGTTTGCTTCTTTCCTATTTTGTGGGGGAAATGGACTTTTTTCCTCTGTGGCACAAAAATGAAGCCTATCAATGTGAAGCTGAACCAGCTCCGATTCTCCTTAGGATACCAATGTTACCATAGAGATATTGTAGCAAGTAATCAGCCAGATTGGGGAAAAGTCGTGATAATTTCAGAAATAAATGTCGGCTGTGGACTGCTTAAATATGTTCATGTCTTAACATAAGGAAGAAATAGAATTCACAGACCACAATACAGTCTTTGGTATTCCAAGGTGCTTAGGATATTATTTTGGATTTTTGAGCTGTAAAAAGCAACTTCTACACTTTGAACTGAAACACTTTGTCCAAGAAAATTTCAGTGGTGGGATTCAATTTTTTTTACTACCGGTTCTGTGGGCACGGCTTGTTGGGCATAGCAGGGGAAGGATACTGTAAAATCTCCCTCCGTCCCCACTCCAGGGGAAGATTACTGCAAGATTCCCATTCCTTCCCAATCAGCTGGGACTCGGGAGGCAGAGAATAGATGGGGGCAGGGCCAGCCAGAAGTGGTATTTACCGGTTCGCTGAACTACTCAAAATTTCCGCTACCGGTTCTTCAGAATTGGTCAGAACCTGCTGAATATCACCTCTGGAAAAATTGCATTTCTTCTACATCTATTGAAGAGTTAAACTAATATCAAAGAAATGATGGAGTAGAATTGGACACTTCGAGTTGTACCGCATCAAGTTTGCCGGGGTGAGTTAGCTGGAGTGAGAGGGTCACAGTGGAATGGTTGCGGTGAATTGTCCCATTCCAGAACTAGGGAGGGTCAATTCTGAGATTAGGAAAGGTAATTTCCGAGATGTTTTATCACCCCACATTCCTGCTTTGTACTCAAGATTTTGTTTATTAGACTGTTTTCTAAAGCTGTGACTCTCCCTGTAGAACCCTGAATGTGGCTGTAGCCATTTTCCCAACCCTGGGAAAGCATGGCTGGCTGGGGAATTCTGGAAATTGAAGTCCACACACTAGGTTACGGCAAAAATGATGGTGCTAGTTGGTGGTGGGATTCAAATAATTTAACAACTGGTTCTCTGCCCTAATGATTGGCTGGATGGGCGTGGCCAGGGTGGGTATGGCTAGGGGGTGTGACAGGCAGCACTCAGCCTCCTGCACCTCCCTGGGAGCAAAAACGGGCCACGGGGGAGTGCCGCCCCTCCCCACACCCCATTTTGGGCCTCGTAGGCCTCCCTACACTTACCTGGGAGCCAAAATGGGGCGTGTGTGGATTCCTAAAAGGGGCGGGGCAGGAAGGGATAGGGCCAGCCAGCAATTTAACAACTGGTGCGCCTGAACCAGCCCAAATTGACTGAATCCCACCACTGATGCTAGCTAGTAAATGTATTTTAAAAATGTGAAGAACATATATGTAGTAGTGAAGTAGTTTGAAATGAGATGAATTGTTAAACTTTTATTTCTGCCAAACATAGGGAAATCAGGAAGCTGAGGCAGTTCAAACGAATGTAAAGATTTATTTCAAGATTATGTTATCTACAAGAATCTGAATGACTAACAGCTAAAGCAAATTGGCGGTAGATAAGAGTCAGTGGAATTCAAGATGGGCTGGACTTAGATCCCTTGTGGGTACGAAGGGACTTGAGACTGATGACATGTTTGATCCCTTCCTGGGGTCAATTTCCTACAATTTCTTCGTCAAGGAAGCTTTGTTGTGGTGATTCTTTCAAAGCCTATTCAGTTCACTGAACAATATGTTTGAATGTTTGAATGTTTATTTTATTTATATGCCACCCTTTTCCCCCCCGAAGGGGACTCAGGGCGGCTCACAACTCAACTAAGGGAGGGGGATACAGACAAAAAAATTAAAACAACGCGCAACAATACATAATTTAAAACACACAACGGTCATACCATTCGAGAAGGGGGTAGAAGCTTTTTAGCCCCAGGCCTGTCGGAACAGCCAGGTTTTAAGGGCTTTGCGGAAGGTCTGGAGGGTGGTGGGGGTTCGAATCTCCACGGGGAGTTCGTTCCAGAGGGTCGGAGAGGCCACAGAGAAGGCTCTCCTCCAAGTAGTTGCCAGTCGACACTGGCCGGCGGATGGAATTCGGAGGAGGCCTAATCTGTGGGATCTAATCGGTCTAGAGGAGGTAATTGGCAGCAGGCGGTCTCTCAAGTACCCAGGTCCAATACCATGAAGGGCTTTATAAGTGACGACTAGCGCCTTGAAGCGTATCCGGAGACCAATAGGCAGCCAGTGCAACTCGCGGAGGATAGGTGTTACGTGGGTGAACCGAGGTGCACCCACGATCGCTCGCGCGGCTGCATTACACATCATAGCATTATCCAGTAGAATATATGACTCTCTAAAATATTTTTGTTGCGGCAGGAAAATATAGCAACAGCATCAGAATACAACAGAAAAATACAGAAACCAATTGCAAACAAAGTGAAGAAATAGCAGCTAGCGTTACAAGTAGCTAAATATAAATATCAGCAAACAGTAGTTTGGAATAAATACATCTTCGAAGCTTCTTTTAAAAAGGCCTCAAAGAAGGAGCGATGTAGGTCCAAGGTAGGAAAGTCCTCCAAGATCTGAGGTCTTATCTTGTGTTGAATAAGAGGCATTAGAAAATTGGTTGGGTAAAATATTAGGGAATTAAGGACGTATCTGGATAATGCATAGAGAGGGTGAGAAGATGAGTAAGATTTCAATCTCCTTAACGTGCAGTTGTTCCACTTCAGAATAATGTGGGTGAATAGTAGCTATTGCTGAAAATGCAACTTTAGACAGTCCTTAACAACCATTTGTTTCAGTGACCGTTTGAAGGTGACTTATGACCATTTCCCACACCATTGCGGCATCCCCTGGTCACGTGATCAAAATTTGGGTGCTTGGCAACTGGCATGTATTTAAGACAGTTGCAGGTTCCCGGAGTCCTGTCACGACCTTCTGGCAAGCAAAGTCGATGGGGAAGCCGGATTCACTTAACAACCGTGTTACTCATTTAACAGCTGCGGACCGGTGTCTGTAGAGATGATCCTCAGTCATCCAGGTCATGGTTGTCCCAAAGGTGTTTTTTTTTCAGGAGGCAACTGGACTTTCTTTTCTTTTGAAGACGTTTCGCTTCTCATCCAAGAAGCTTCTTCAGCTCCGACAGGAGTTTCAGGAAGCTCTGAAGAAGCTTCCATTCCCCACTATCCTGTCAGAGCTGAAGAAGCTTCTTGGATGAGAAGCGAAACGTCTTCAAAAGAAAAGAAAGTCCAGTGGCCTCCTGAAAAAAACACCTGTGGGACAGCTGCTGTTGGGACATCAGCTGCAATGATCCCCTTAACAACTGTAGCAAGAAAGAACATAAAATGGGCCCAAACTCCCTTAACAACTGCCTTGGTTAGCAACAGCAATGTTTGGGCTCAATTTTGGTCATAATTCGAGGACTACCTGTACCAATAATTCTCATTTTATTTTCTTGATCACTGGAGGTATTAACAGCATGCATTAGCTCTTTGTTCCTCTCGTTGTCTCATTCCTCTATTTCTCTAATTGGGAGACTGCTCTACACAGCTACTTCCTAAAGGAAGAATACAGATATTGCTCATTTAGCGACCACTCATTCAGCGACCACCTAAAGTTACGATGGTGCTGAATGAAGAGACTTAGGCTGGTCCTTGACGTTTTGGCCATTACAGCATCCCTATGTTTGGGCACTGAGGTTATGGCAGCTGCAATTATCCGATCTCCATTTGCAACCTTCCTTGCCTACTTCCCACAAGGGACGTGGAAAAGGAAGCCAGCGACAAGTCGCAAGTCGCAGCCATGTGACGTCACACTTAGCCACCAAGCACGATTCACTTAAAATGGCAGCCAGAACTGCTGTCGAGTCGGTGCTGCACATGATCTCTCCTTTTTATGGCTGCGTTGCTTAGCAACAAGAGTTCCCAGTCCCATTGCACTGAGGACCGCCTGTAGTGAATTTACTTCTTCCCACCAGAAGACTTGGAAAACTCAAGAGATAGCAATAGGAGTAGACTTATATACCGCTTCATAGGGCTTTCAGCCCTCTCTAAGCGGTTTACAGAGTCAGCATATTGCCCCCAACAATCTGGGTCCTCATTTTACCCACCTCGGAAGGATGGAAGGCTGAGTCAACCCTGAGCCGGTGAGATTTGAACCGCTGACCTGCTGATCTAGCAGTAGCCTGCAGTGCTGCATTTAACCACTGCGCCACCTTGGCTCTTTTCTTGTTGCGCCACATCAGTTAATAAACATAACTTGTCCCTTCAGACTTTATAAACATCCATCTCAAGATCCTCTTCTAAGCTGCTTAGAATCAAGATCACATGAAGTGTTAATACCACTTTATAATGCCTTGGTAAGGCCACACTTGGAATACGGCATTCAGTTTTAGTCACCACGATGTAGAAAAGATGTGGAGACTCTAGAAAGAGTGCAGAGAAGAGGAACAAAGAGGATTAGGTGACTGGAGGCTAAAATATAAAGAACGGTTGCAGGAACTGGGTATGTCTAATGAAAAGAAGAGAAAAGAACAGAAGAGAAAAGAAAAGAGACATGATAGCAAGTCTTCCGATATCTCAGGGGCTGCCACAAAGAAGAGGGAGTCAAACTTTTCTCCAAAACACCTGAGGGTAGAACAAGAAGCAATGAGTAGAAACTAATCAAGGAGAGAAGCAAAATTTCCTGACAGTTAGAACAATTAATCAGTGGAACAACGTGCCTCCAGAAGTTGTGAATGCCCCAACGCTGGAAGTCTTTAAGAAGACGTTGGATGGCCATTTGTCTGAAGTGGTTTAGGGTTTCCTGCCTGAGCAGGGGGTTGGACTAGAAGACCTCCAAGGTCCCGTCCAACTCTGCTATTCTAAATGATTCTGAATGGGGGAGTGACAATTCTCATCCTACACTTTGTTCATTAGGATTCTCTGTAAATAAACTGGAGGAGTCCAACTTTCCCTACCATCATAAAAAGCAAGAACAACGTCGCAAGCTTGCTATGTACACAGCGACATAAATTTCATCGGTAGAACAGGGATTACTGCAGTGCTGTGGTTTAAAATGGTACCCCATACTGGCCAGGACAGCAGGGCACTGTCCAATATCCCATCCTCCTGATGAGGAGGACTCACCTGCCCTTTTCTACCTGCACCCACAGGACTCCGCCACCATATCTGGATAGGCCTTAACTATCATCCCTTGATCACTGGTAAAGGTAACCATGAGGCTTTTGGAATATTTCACCGGGACGCAGCAAGGGGCTCGCTGGAGCGGCATGCCCTGTTCGTGCATACGCAGCAGGAAAATGGTGTGGGAATAGTAGTCCGGGATGCGGGTGGAGAGCGGGCTCTGGCAGGGGCCCACACAGTTGTTGGCATTGTATGACTCCGGTAAAATGATGTACCTGGTGGAGACCAGGTTTATCCTGAGCTCTCGCAGCCGGCAATAGTCATCCTGGACTTGAGTGCTACGGTTAGCGCGTAAGGACACCTTCCTGGCCTCTTGCCAACGAGTGCGCACCACCTGGAGAGCCTTGAGCAACAGAAGGCTGTGGATTTTTCTGCGGGTTTGTGTTTCCTCCGTCTCTGCAGAATCGCTCGTGGGAAACTTTCCGGAGTCCCTCGAAGGATAATAGCACAGAGCTAGCAGAGTACGGAAGAGGTCGGCGTTGGCTTGGAAGGACGGCATGGCTTTCAGCTCTTGGATCACGGAATGCAGCTTCTCCAACAGTTGCCGAAGCAACTTTCCCTCGAGGTACCACTGGCCGAGCTGGCGCTCCATGAAAGCTTGGCTGTTCTCGGGGAAAAGGACCACGAGGTGATTTTCAGACTGCACCAGCCGCTCAAAAGCCACTTTCTCTGACAAGTTGAGCAGTTCGTGAGGAAGGGCCTCCATTGTGTCGAAATCCAGCAGGAGGTGCCCCTGGGCAACGGGAGGCTCACCAGAGGGGTTGAGGACTTTGTTGACAAATTGGGAGAGGGTCTCCAAAAAATATCCAGGGTTTGTGAGCACTGACGCAGTGGCATTGGTTTGGTTAGTGATGGCGGCAGCCTCTGAGAGCGGGTGGGCTATGCCGGAGCTCAGCAAGCTGGTGAAGAGAGGGAAATAATTTTAAAAATTATTTGACTGTCTTCTTGTGCTGCATATGCCCAACTCATCACTGAGTTCATGCATTATGCAGACATTCAAGGATATTGCTCTGACCAAGGCTTCCCAAGAGCATGAAGCAAACTTCTGGTCCTGACAACAATCCCTTTTATTAATTTACTATAAATTCTGCTCATTCACATCCAGCAAAGTCTTTCAAGGGAGGATTTACAGTCACAGACCTTATCTGGCTTGGAGAGCTGACAGGCCGATATCTGCAAAACTTGGCAAGGAGTCTCTGAGAGTCGCCAATTAAGCAAACCAATTAAGCAAACTAATTGTCTCCTGCAAACTCAAATTTCCCTTTCACTCATTTTTTATTTCCTCTGAGAGAGGCCGTTCATCATCCACCTGTGGCCTTACTCCCAAGTCGACCCCTGTTCTTTCGCTGTTCCCTTCGTCTGGCAACTCTGCGCATGCGCACACTGGGAACAGGTTTCAGCTGTTCTTCTGCCTCACTGATGTCTGACTCTGAAGGCAGCTGATAACTGGCATACGGCTCTGGCCCCCACTCTGTCTCCGACACAGAGCCCTCCTCACAGCCTTCCCCAGACTCCAGGACTGGCCTATGCTTCTCCCCAACCTTCTCACTGTCCGAATCAACTGCCAGCTCTGCTGGCTGCTGGCAGGCCATAACAGATACCAAGGTCAAATGGCAGATTCCTCACAAATAAGTTAGATTAATAGTAATACAGTCTTAGTAAATTATTTGACAGTGTTGAGGGAATTAGTTGTTTAGCAGCGTGATGGCATTGGGGGGGGGAACTGTTCTTGTGTCTCATTGTTCTGGTGTGCAGTGCCCTATAGCATCGTTTTGAGGGTAGAAGTAGAAACTATTTATGTTTCTATTGGGTGAGAGGGGTCTGTAGTTTTATCAGTTCTCATTAAATTGAATGGAAGCAATGCTTTTGAATTTTTTTTCCCAAACAAGGGATTTCAGTGAAACTCTCAGAGGTAGAGAGGGCAGTGGACTTGATATACAAATAAGAAGAGGAGTTTGTGAAGCTTCCTATGCCCTCGATGGTTGACAAAGTTACTGGCACCCAACTCCTCAATTAAATCAAAAACATCCCAAAGGGATCCCACTTGTGAGGCCTTTTTCATTTTGGGACATGTGGCAAACAGTGGTGTGGTAATTGTTATATAGAGCAACAATATTAGCAGTGGCATCATTTGTAATCTCCAGTGGAGCCAGTTTGGTCTAGTGCTTGAGGCATCAAGCGAGAAACCAGGAGACAGTGAGTTCTAGTCTCATCTGAGATATAAAAGCTGGCTGGGTAATTTTAGGCAATCACCAGGAGATGGTGAGTTCTAGTACTATCTGAGATATAAAAGCTGGTTGGGTAATTTTGGGGCAATCACCAGGAGATGGTGAGTTCTAGTCCTACCTGAGATATAAAAGCTGGTTGGGTAATTTTGGGGCAATAACCAAGAGATGGTGAGTTCTAGTCTCACCTGCCATATAAATCTGGCTGGGTAATTTTGGGGCAATCACCTGGAGATGGTGAGTTCTAGTTTCAGCTGAGGTATGAAAGGGAGCTGGTTGACTTTGGGCTACTTCCTCCCTCTCACCACAACCTATCTCACAGGATGGTTGTTGTGGGGAAAATAGGAGGGGGGAGGAATATTAGGTATATTCACTGCCTTGAGTTACTTATAAAATATTAAAGGGATAAAAAATATAATAATCAATAATTTTGATGCATAAAGAGAAACGTGAAAGAGATTCTCAAGCATTTTAAGAAGAAAGGGGATGATGAAAACATTAAGACAATGCAAGATAGCATTCAGCCCACAGACCTCAAACATTAAATGACGAGTAATTAACTGAATTAATTACATTCACATTAAAGTTATGCAAACATGTTAATATGGTCATCTTCTTGCAAGAACCCTAAGCAACAAGACCCCTGACACTTCCTGCTCTTCCAACTTTGCATAAAAAAATCAGACAAGATTCCAGTGTTTCTCGGAGGAGATTTTGGAAACAAATGGTGATGAAACGGCTCTTATCTGCTTTATTTACGCTGTCGCTGCCCTCGAAAGCGACACAATGTTCCTTTCGAGGGTTTCCCAAAGTCCTTATCGGACTTCTGGGCAGGCCAGATTGGAAGCAATTAAAGAGGCCCACAGGAATCTGAGACCTTCTGAGAAGTCCAATTTATTTCAGGAAAGTCAAAAGGCCTTTACAAAATATTTCTAGCAAGTGCTGGGTATGCAGACAGTTCTAGCTAACGCTGAGATCTAAATGCAGGGGTGGGATTCAGTCGGTTCAGACCAGTTTGGGCGAACCAGTTCGCTCTGATGATCAGTGTGCCTCCCCCCCCCCCCGGCCCTGTGTTTTACTTACCATATTTTTCAGAGTATAAGATGCACCTTTTTCCCTCAAAAAAGAGGCTGAAAATCTGGGTGCACTGAATACAGCATTTTTGCCTCCCAAAACCCCGCTCCCTTCACCAAAACAGCCGTGCATAACCTTTAGGAAGCATTCAGAATGCTCCTGGGGGGCAGGGAGGGCAGAAATGAGTGAAAAACAGGCTGATTTTTGCTGAACTTTTCCCCCTCCCCCAGCCCCCAGGAGCACTCTACAAGCCTCCTAAAGGCTCTCTTTTTTGATAAAAAACAGGCCTTTTTTGCTCATTTTGGGGGGGCATCCCCCAGGAGCACTCTACAAGACTCCTAAAGACTATGCATGCCCTTTTTTTGAAGAAAAAAAAAACGGGCTCGTTTTCACGAAAAATGGGCCGTTTTGAGAGGTCTGCAGAGTGTAAAAACTTTTTTTTTTTAATTTGCCTCTTCAAAATCTTGGTGCGTCTTATACTCCAAAAAATACGGTACCTATTTCCTCTCGGCTGATTCAAGCGGCAGAGCGGATTGCCGCACCTCAGCTGTGTTACTCCCCAGAAGTAACGTGGAAGGTAAGTTTTGTTAAAACTGCTGACACGCACAGCACGTGATCACTGAACTGGTTGTTAAACTGGCAGGATCCCACCACTGTCTAAATGCCTTGCTTGAACTCTGCAATATTCTGGATAGCCCTCCCTTTGGGGGATGTAGCTTCCTTTCTACCTGCCTCTGTTTGGGGCAACAGACACAGATAGTCCTCGGCTTATAACCATTCGTTTACCAACAGTCCAGACTTACGGCTATGCCTCGCACTTATGACTATCACAGCATCCCCAGTACGATCACGTAATCAGAATTTGGGTGCTTGGAAACCAGCCTGTATTTACAATGGTTGCAGCTTCCTGGAATCATGTGATCACCATTTGCAATCTTCTCACCTGGCGTCTGACAAGCAAGACCAGGGGTCGGCAACCTTAAACACTCAAAGAGCCATTTCCCACAGAAAAGAAAACACCGGGAGCCACAGAGGTCCTAACCGGAAGCCTCCCATTCAATTCTGTAGCTGACCCGAAGTTTGGTTCCCCCACCATAGAGTCTTCTCCTAACACGACGTCCTTTTTCCTCTATCTGTCCTAACCGAAAGCCCTATCAATTGTGGAGCAAGCTGGAAAACCTGCCCTTTGCCATAGAGTCTTCTCCTGGCGCGCTGTGCTTCCCCCCACCCCCACTGGAAGCGACAAGGAGCTGCAGCAGAGAGATGAAAGAGCCACATGCGGCTCCAGAGCCCCGGGTTGCTGCCCACTTGCGCAAAACCTAGGGGGCAAACCAGATTTGCTTAAGGACTGTGTGATTCACTGAACCACTGCAATGAGTTGCTTAACAACTGTGGCCAAAAAAAAAGACCACAAAATTCACCATAACAACTGCCTTATTTAGCAATGGAAAGTCTGGGGCCCTTTATGGTTGAAGACTACCTGTATCAGAGGTCTTCAAACTTGGCAAAGCTGGCTGGAGAATTCTGGGAGTTGAAGTCCACAAGTCTTAAAGTTGCCAAGTTTGGGGACCCCTGACCTATACGATAGAATCTGGCCATTTTAAAACATAAGCATGTAAGTTCTCTGGATACTATTGGAAATTGGGTGCTGGATTGAATGGTGATTCCATCTGACCCAGCAGAATTCCAGTATTTGAAGGGGTGCCACAAAGAGGAGGGGGTCAATTTATTCTCCAAAGCACCAGAAGGGAAGACAAGAAGCAATGGATGGAAACGAATCAAGGAGAGAAGCAACCTGGAATTAAAGTGAAATTTCCTAACAGTGAGAACAATTAACCAGTGGAACAGCTTGCCTTTAGAAGTTATGGGTGCTGGCACTGGAAGTTTTTAAGAGACTGGACAGCCATCTGTCTGAAATGATAGGGTTTCCTGCTTAAGTAGGGGGTTGGACTAGAAGTTCCCTTCCAGCGCTATTAGAAGAGCCGAGGTGGCGCAGTGGTTAAATGCAGCACTGCAGGCTACTTCAGCTGACTGCAGTTCTGCAGTTCGGCTGTTCAAATCTCATCAGGCTCAGGGTTGACTCAGCCTTCCATCCTTCCGAGGTGGGTAAAATGAGGACCCGGATTGTTGGGGGCAATATGCTGACTCTCTGTAAACCGCTTAGAGAGGGCTGAAAGCCCTATGAAGCGGTATATAAGTCTATTGCTACTATTGCTATTCTGATTGGGAAAAAATTCTCCATTTATCTTGTAGTTGTTTTTCAGACAAAATTGGGCGTAAAAGGCAGTGGTAGAGAATGTGCAGGCTTACACATGACTTGTGTAAGGTACCAGGCTTGGAATCAGGAGATCGTGAGTTCTAGTCCTGCCTTAGGCATGAAAGCCAGCTGGGTGAATTTGAGTCAATCACCAGGAGACTATGGGTTCTAGTTCTGCCTTAGGTATGAAAGCCAGCTGGGTGACTTTGGGCCAGTCACTCTTTCTCAGTTTAATTCATCTCATAGCGTTGCTGTTTTGGGGGAAATAATAATAATAAGGAGTATTAGGTACGTTCTCTGTCTTAAATTATTCATAAAAATAACTGAGCCGAGGTGGCGCAGTGGTTAAATGCAGCACTGCAGGCTACTTCAGCTGACTGCAGTTCTGCAGTTCGGCTATTCAAATCTCACCGGCTCCGGGTTGACTCAGCCTTCCATCCTTCCGAGGTGGGTAAAATGAGGACCCGGATTGTTGTTGGGGGCAATATGCTGACTCTGTAAACCGCTTAGCAATAGCAATAGCAGTAGACTTATATACCGCTTCATAGGCCTTTGAGGCCTCTCTAAGCGGTTTACAGAGAGTCAGCATATTGCCCCCAACAATCTGGGTCCTCATTTTACCCACCTCGGAAGGATGGAAGGCTGAGTCAACCCTGAGCCGGTGAGATTTGAACCGCTGACCTGCTGATCTAGCAGTAGCCTGCAGTGCTGCATTTAACCACTGCGCCACCTTGGCTCAGTGGCTGAAAGCCCTATGAAGCGGTATATAAGTCCAACTGCTATTGCTATAGGTAATCCTCAACTTGTGAGCCTATTACAGTCGTAAGTCATCAGTCGTAAAGCAGCTCATCACACAACTGACCCGATTTTCTGAACCTTTCATTTCTTCAAAACTTTTCAACTGGGTCATATGTTGTTGTTTTTTTGCAGTGTGTGTGTGTCCATTGTAACTTGGAGCTGCCGCTAAGTGATCAGTCGTAAGTTGAGAACTCCCTGTAAAGGCAGGTTCTAAATAAATGCAAGGAAAAAGCCCACACAATCAAGGGAAACTGCAAACCCCGAGAGAGAGGCAAAGGCTGGGAGCGTTGGGGCAATTGTTCTCTCATGCAGGCCTGGGATTTCATGGCTACCAGTTCCTGTCTAGAGGCGGGGAATCATGGGTGCAAAGTTTAGAGGATGCTATTTACCTGGGTTTCAGGTATGGTAATACATCTAACTTGCCATTCGCAGAGAGGAAAGAAGAGGGTGGATGGGAGCCAAGGCCGAAGCTTTGTTTCACCAACAGCAAGACAGCCGGGGTCCTGCGGGTGAAACACTTGGCATCAAAGCCAAACAGAAGATCCTGGGCTTCATCAGAGGAGACAGCAGCATCTGGGAGGCAAGGATACAAAAAGAAAAGAAAAGAAGAACAAGAACAAGAAAATGATTTATTGGACCAGCAACAAGATCAGAGGTGGGTTCCTACCAGTTCGCACCTATTCGGTAGAACCGGTTCGTCAAATCTACCAAACCGGTTAGAAGAGGTTCCACCAGTGGACCCGGAAAGCAGGCCACACCTACAGAAGAGGTTCCAAAGTTTTTTGAAACCCACCACTGGTCCTTGGATATGATTATTCTACACTATCATGCTCATATTTATAAACCTCAGTGCCTCTGTGAAAGGTAAGGATGACTACTGCGTTTGTGGGGCAATCAGAACATTGCGTGTGTTGAAGTTGTTTTAACGCAAACCAAAGATGCCTTTTAAAAAACAAGTTTACATCATATTCTTATGCATGCCAGTGCTGTGTGTGAGGTAATTTAAGGTGGTTCTGACAAGTGTCGTCGGCATCTTCATATCCGGTCACATGGGTGGCAAGCCACTCCCATCCGGTCACATGGGCGGCAAGCCACTCCCACAAAAGAGGCCACACCCACAGAGTAGGTTCAATCAATTTTTGAAACCCACCACTGAACGAGATCCTCCCTCTTATTGTTGTAGATTTCTGAGGCCTGAGAAACAATGAAAACAAATTAAAAGATCATAAATATAACACCAGAAGTGGGTTCCTACTGATTCAGACTGGTTCGGCCACGTAGGTAGTAATTCGGCCGGCCACACCCCCAAACTGGTTCTATCGGCTGCGCCATCTTGTTTTTTGCTTCTGCGCATGCGCAAGCATTTTTTAACCTGCTGCTCGTGTGGCATAGTGCGCATCAAGGGCGCACCCACGCCCAAAGCGCATAACTGAATGAACCGGCAGTAGAAGAAGCCGGAACCCACCTCTGTATAATACAGATGCTGTACATCAGGGTTGTCATTTTACATGTGGCTCAAGGCCTTTAATCCTACAGCAGCTCTCAAATTTTTCATTAAAAGTTGGGGGGGGGTGGAAATCCCGAGTTAAAAGTTAGACTGAAAAGTTAAATTTCCATATCATGTCAAGGAATGATGATATGACCATGACTGTGATGGTCGTAAGTAGAAGGACTGGTCATAAGTTTTTCAACCCTGTTATAATTTTGAGTGGTCACTAAACAAATAGCCGTAACTCGAGGACCATCTGTACATAGACACAAGGAAACGTACGTCCCAAACGTTATTAAACTACAATTTCTAGCATCCCTCACTATTGGCCACATAATGAAAACGATGCTGGGAATTGTAGTTTAGTACTTTTGGAGGTCCACAACCTTCTTGCCTGTGATGCTTTCAAAGGGCTCCATTTTATACCACAGAAAAATCACTGCATTTTGATCAGTTGTTTAGAATTTGTGTTTTTCAAACAGAGGAATGGGAGATTTAAGAGGTGGCGCAGTGATTAGAGTGCAGTACTGCAGGCTACTTCTGCTGACTGCCGGCTGCCTGCAATTTGGCAGTTCAAATTTCACCAGGCTCAAGGTTGACTCAGCCTTCCATCCTTCCGAGGTCAGTAAAATGAGAACCCAGATTGTTGGGGGAAATAGGCTGACACTGTAAACTGCTTAGAGAGGGCTGTAAAGCACTGTGAAGCGGTATATACAGTATTTTTCAGAGTATAAGATGCACCTTCCCCCCCCAAAAGAGCGTGGAAATGTTGGTGCATCTTATACACCGAATACAGCCATTTTTGGCCTTCCCTCAGTCCCCAGCAGCACTCTGCAGGCTTCAGCAGGGCTGGGGCAAGGCAAAAATGCCCCTGTTTTTACGGAAAATGAGCCATTTTTCATAAAAATTGAGGCTTTTTTTGCCTTCCCCCAGCCCCCAGCAGCACTCTGCAGACTTCAGCAGGGCTGAGGGAAGGCAAAACCTTTTTTTTCTTACTTACCTCTTCAAAATCTTGGTGCGTCTTATACACTGGTGCGTTTTATAGTCCGAAAAATACAGTAAGTCTTAAGTGCTATGGCTATTTCACCCCGGGGTCCCCACCAGCCATGGAACTCTGCCCTACCTGTATTGTTTTGGTGCCTGATTTCCAAGGAAAGTTCATAGCTTAATTCACCAGGCGAATGTCTCCCAGACATCACAGAGCCTTGGAGGACAAGGTAGCGGGTTTCTCTGGAAAGGCAAACAACCTGAGATGGGAAAAATTTTAAAAATAAACATACTCCAACATCCATCTATTTGATCGAAGTCCCCCCTCAAAACTTTTATTTCCATCATGAAATGCAGAAACTCCCTTGAGGCTTCATTCTTAGGTCAAGAATTATTTAGTTCCTGAGGCCTGCTAAAAGCATCTGCTCAGCCTTGGCAGGCAATTTTGAGGTGTGTGGACTTCAAATCCCAGAATTCCCTAGCCCGCATGCCGGCTGGGGAATTCTGGGAATTGAACCCCATACATACATCTTCAAGTTGCTGGCGTTAAGAAATATTTATCTAGTTCAGGGATCGGCAACCTGTGGCTCTGGAGCCGCATGTGGCTCTTTTATCCCTCTGTTGCGGCTCCCTGACGCCGGTCGGCTCCACAATTGATAGGGCTTTCGGTTAGGACAGGTAGAAGGAAAAGGACGCCATGCTAGGAGGAGACTCTATGGTGGGGGAACTGGACTTCCGGTCAGCTCCAGAATTGATAGGGCTTTCGGTTAGGACAAGTAGAAAGAAAAGAACGCCACGCTAGGAGGAGACTCTATGGTGGGGAAACTGGACTTCCGGTCAGCTCCAGAATTGAATGAGGGGGTCTTCTGGTTAGGAAGCTCTTTGTGGCTCTTTGTGTATTTAAGGTTCCCGACCCCTGATCTAGTCCAACCCTCTACCAACTCTAGAAATCTACTAAATTATCCACGAAAAGCTGGCAGGCCAGTCTCCATTTAAAAATCCCAGTGAAGTGGAATCCATGTCTCTTAATGATTTCCTGCTCCAACCACTAGGATCTCCCATTACCAAACATTCACTAATGTTCAGAGTGAATCTTATTTCTTTAAATTTCACACCAGGCCCTTGGTTTCAACAGAGGGAAATTAGGTAGCAGGAGTGATGATGAGGGCATTCTATGAACTGAAAGGGTGTCAAATCAAGTGTACATGGTATTTTAAAAGATATGGGGCTTTTAACAATTAGGGTCACTATCTTGAGTTCCTTGATGTAGCGTTTTTGGTATTCTGTAGAGTGTTTATCTTAACTTGCCTTAATGTGACCTAAAGAAGCAAAAGAGCTCTTTGAGTCATCCAATGTGGGACATCATCAATGCTTTTTGGTCAAATGAAGGTGGCAAATATACTTAATATTCCTGCCCCCTATTTTCCCCACAACAACCCTACAAGGTAGGCTGAGGTCACAGAGAGCATATTAGGTATGCTCACACCTTGAGTTGTTTATAAAAATCAGATAGGTGGGATATAAGCAGAGAGAAATAAATAGAACTGAGGGCCAGTTCTAGTGGTTAAGACACATAGCTACAAACCAGGAGATTGTGAATTCTAGTCCCGCCTTAGACATGGAAGCCAGCAGGGTAACTTTGGACCAATCACCAGAAGACTGTGAGTTCTAGACCCACCTTAGGCATGGAAGCCAGCAGGGTGACTTAGGGCCAATCACCAGAAGGCTGTGAGTTCTAATCCCGCTTTAGGCATGGAAGCCAGCAGGGTGACTTAGGGCCAATCACCAGGAGACTGTGAGTTCTAGTCCCGCTTTAGGCATGGAAGCCAGCAGGGTGACTTAGGGCCAATCACCAGAAGACTGTGAGTTCTAATCCCGCTTTAGGCATGGAAGCCAGCAGGGTGACTTAGGGCCAATCACCAGAAGGATGTGAGTTCTAGTCCCGCCTTAGGCATGGAAGCCAACAGGGTGACTTAGGGCCAATCACTAGAAGACTGTGAATTCTAATCCTGCCTTAGGCATGGAAGCCAGCAGGGTGAATTAGGCCAATCACCAGGAAACTGTGAGTTGTAGTCCTATCTTAGACATAAAAACCATCTGAGTGACTTAGGGCCAGTCCCTCTTTCTCAGCCCACCAAACAGGGTTGTTGTTACAGGTAAAATAGGTGTGTGTTGGATATGTTTGCCTTGAGTTATTCGTAAAAAATAATAAAGGTGGTATATAAATATACAAATAAATCAATATAAATAAACAAACAAATACACTTGAAATTGTGGGCGGAGGAGTGTATGCTACGTTGATCTCCTTGGAGGAAATGAATGCTATTAGGAATAACACGGGGAGGGGGGAATTGTCCCACATACCTGCTTTTGATGTAATCCTGTCCCTCCCACCAGAAATCTCTTTGGGACCCCTTGATGCACCGGTTCCTTTTCTCCTTGATAGAAGACTAGGAGGACCAGCTGCAAGGAGCTGAGAGGCTCTTCCACATCCTTCTGAAAGGTCAGTTTAAACCTGAGTTTGGTCTCGACTTCCCATTTCACTACCAAAACAGACGAAGAATTTTTTTAAAAAGGGGATACAAAACAGGGACATCCCATTTCTTAACAGATAACAGATGAACAGAGTTGGAAGGGACCTTGTAGGTCATCTAGTCCAACCCCCCCCCCCACAAAGCAGGAGACCCTGTACTATTTTTGACAACTGGCAGTCCAGTCTCTTCTTGAAAGCCTCCAGTGATGAAGCTCCCACAACTTCCGAAGGCAACTTTTGCTGCATGGGTTGATTGTTCTCACTGTCAGAAAATTTCCCCTTGGATATATGTTAAAACTAAAGATGTTTATCTAAATGAAATTATAAATGCCATCAACATAAAATGGAGCTTGCTTAGAAGCTGAAATACACCAAGTAAATGAGATGAAGAGTGTGGAGTAGAGGAGAGAGATAAGGGAAGAAGAGAGGGAAAGGAGAGAGGGTGGAGACTCGAGAGGAGGAGAGAAAGGGGGAGTGGAAAGGGGACAGAGGAGAAGGAGAGAGGAAGGAGAAGAAGAGAAGGGTGACAGAGGGAAGAAAGGAGGTAGGGAGGAGGAGGAGATAGGGAGAAGAAAGTGATGGATAGGGTACAAATATGGTATATGGAGAGCAGAAGAGCCAATAATTGTTTTTGAGGGTTGATTGTAAGATGAATTGATGTAAATATTTAATAATATAAAAAAGATGTTGGTTATGTAACAGTATACATGTGGTTATTTGTTATGAATATGAAAAAATAAAATAAAAAATTCTCCTTCTTTCTAGGTTGATCTCTTCTTGTTCCGTTTCCATCCATCGTTCATCAATTCTCTTAAAAATAAGCCATCTGAGGTGCTACCTATGCTGCAGTGGTGGGTTTCAAAAATTGTTTGAACCTACTCTGTGGGTGTGGCCTCCTTTGTGGGAGTGGCTTGCCGCCCATGTGACCGGATGGGAGTGGCTTGCCGCCCATGTGATTGGATATGAAGATGCCGACGACACTTGTCAGAACCACCTTAAATTACCTCACACACAGCACTGGCATGCATAAGAATAGGATGTAAACTTGTTTTTTAAAAGGCATCTTTGGTTTGCATTAAAACAACTTCAACACATGCAATGTTCTGATTGCACCACAAACGCAGTAGTCATCCTTACCTTTCACAGAGGCACTGAGTTTTATAAATATGAGCATGATAGTGTAGAATAATCATATCCAAGGACCAGTGGTGGGTTTCAAAAAATTTTGGAACCTCTTCTGTAGGTGTGGCCTGCTTTCCGGGTCCACTGGTGGAACCTCTTCTAACGGGTTCGGTAGATTTGATGAACCGGTTCTACCAAATAGGTGCGAACTGGTAGGAACCCACCTCTGCTATGTTGTCTCCTATTGTCCAACTCTCTTCTCTGCCTGCTCTCCTCTTCGGAGTTTCAACCGGTCATTTGAGCTCTTCCTTGATTGACATTTAAAATATTTTTCACACGTGTACGCCTCAACTTGTGACCACAACTGAGACCAAAAGTGCCATTGTTAGCAAGGGGGTTGTTAAGTGAGGCATGCCTGATTTTGCCACCTTTTTTTGCTGTAGTCATTAAGTGAATTATCTGGTCCTCAAGCGAACCATGTGGTCCTTAAGCGAATGCAGCTTCCTTCACTGACTTTGCTTATTGGAAGCCAAGTTGGGAAGGTTGCAAATGTTAATCATGTGACCTCTGGACTATTCCATGACCAGCACACACATTTTAATCACACGGCCGTGAGGATGCTGCAACAGTCATAAGTGTGAGGAATGGTCCTCACTCACTTTTTTTCAGCACCAGGGTGACTTCTAATGGTTGCTGAATGAATGGTTGTATTGACTTTATTTTAAAAATGGAAAACAGTTGAATGGGGCATCCACAGGGTGTGGACAGAAATTCAGTCAGAGTACTGTGGCTGCCATGTTGGCTTTTTTTGGCCGTATCCTGCAGGTGTCCCTGGGTTCAATAAACCATTGACCCATGTTTACATCTCAAGGAAAAATGGTATGTTCTTCTTAACAAGAGATAGATTGAGAGGAGTGTTTAGCCTGATACTGGTGGATTCACACAGGATATTGAGGCTGAGATGGAACAGGATCAGTAATGGGTTTCAAATTTTTTTAGAACCTCTTCTGTAGGTGTGGCCTGCTTTGTGGGAGTGGCTTGCCAACCATGTGACCAAGTGGGAGTGGCTTGCCAGCCATGTGACTGGGTGGGCATGGCCAACTTGTAAAATGTGGTGAAACTCACTTAACAACGCTCTTGCTTAGCAACCAAAATGTTGGCTCAGAAACTCTGGCATTTGAAGCATGCAAGTCTTAAAGCTATCAAGTTACAAGACCCCTGCTCCCCTAACCCTTTAGAAAAAAACCCAGGGGTATTCAAACTTGACAGCTTTAAGACTTGTGGACTTCAACTCCCAGAATTCCTCCTCTCGCTCTTCATCTTGATGATGGGCGGACGGGCGGGAGGACAGAGCTGGAACCGGTTCTAAACGGCACGGTAGGTTTGTGGAACCTCTTCTATAGAAGAGGTTAGAACTAGCAGGAATCCACCCCTGAGCAGGATAGACTGTGATTCAGCACATTGTGGGAATTCAGTCACTGACTTAGCTGATTGTATGAACAAGTCCAAGTCCTCAAAGATGCCATATGGGTAGTCCTCGACTTATGACTCAATTGAGCCCAACACTTCTGTTGCTACGTGAGACATTTGTTAATGTCTCCCTCAACAAAATGGAGTTTTGCTCCATTTTATGAACTTTCTTGTCACGGATGTTAAGTGAATCACTGCAGTTGTTAAGTTAGTAACAAGGTTGTTAAGTGAATCGGGCTTCCCCAGTGACTTTGACATGTCAGAAGGTCGCAAAAGGGGATCGCATGACCCCAGGACAATGCAACCATCGTAAATATGAGTCACTTACCAGGTATCTGAATTTTGATCATTTGACCATGGGAATGTTGCTAGGGTTGTATGTATGGAAAATGGTCGAAAGTTACTTTTTTCAGTGCCATTGAAACTTTGAATGGTCACTAAACAAACTGTTATAAGTCGAGGACTACTTGTAATTTGGTGCATTTGGGTGCTTTACATCATGTTGTACCCATGCTGTAACAAATTGGATTTGTTAAGTTAAGTCTCTGGCTAAGAGCAAGATGTGGACTATACCAAAGAGTTTGAAAAAGACATAAAATAGAGGGGGGAAAATAGTTAGGACATGATAACGAAGAAAAGGGAACAGGAAAGGATAAGCATAAAATTATATCCAGGTTTGCGGGAATATCATCCTGAAAATACACCAGTTGAGAGTTGAAAACAACAGAAAAGGAAAGGAAGAGAGGAGGAGAGGAGAAGAGAGGAAAGGGGAGGGGAGGAAAGAAGGAAGGAAGAGGAAAGGAGAGGAAGGACTGAAGGGATAGAAAGAGAAGGAGAGAGAGTAGGAGGGGAAGAGGGGAAGAGGGGAGAGGCAAGGGAAGAAGAAAGGGAAAGGAGAGGAGGAAGGAAGAAAGTAGAGAAGGGAGGGAGGGCGAAAAGAAGGAAATATTGGGTGGCCATAATACAAAATAGGTGTATGGGATGGTAAGCAAAGCATCCCAAAATGTATATTTTATCCTTTTATATGGAAAAATAAATATGTAAAAGTGATAAAGATAAATAAGAATAATTTTTGTGAATATATACTTGTAACTGTATGTAAGAGAATAAAAAAAAACTTTTATTAAAAGAAGACATAATGTTTTAAAAAAGAGGTATCTGGTGGCCATCTAGTCCACCTCTTTTGCTATGCCCACCTTTTGAAAAAGCAGAACTCTTGTCTGCTCCATCCTACAAGGTTTCCTTTCACATTTGCTCATGAAAAAAAGTCTTTGTCTTGTGTCATCCTGATGTATAAA
Organism: Thamnophis sirtalis; assembly: GCF_051295495.1. NCBI lineage: Eukaryota > Metazoa > Chordata > Lepidosauria > Squamata > Natricidae > Thamnophis > Thamnophis sirtalis. The sequence continues at coordinate 166,605,665 of NW_028261381.1, read as the reverse complement.
TATTAAGTATTGCAATTTTTTTAAAAAAAGACTTGATTTGTTTAATGCCTTAATAGATCTAACCTGAGGGGTCATTTTCTTTTATCGGAAGGCAATAATTTAAAAGTTGCAGCTGAAGCTTTGGTGATCATCAGAGTGATTGGGACGATCCGTTTCCGTTTCCCCCTCCCAAACTGTTTGCAACTGCTGGAAATGGATATTTTATTCTTTGTAATCTCTGATCTCTAATCTCGGATCTGATTCAGACTTCTGACTAGTCAATATATTTGGTCTGATCCAAAGAACTCTGTGCCCACAAGAAATCTGAATTTTTGCACCTTGAAGCTATTTCAGTCCTAGTTAAGAGACTGATCATTTTTCCTTCTTTTCCTCTTTTTTCAGATTGTTTTCTCTTTTCTTTTTTAAAAAAAAGGTTTTCCCCCTTTCCCTTTGCCACCCATCGATACTGGTATCTTCTGCATGCATATTTACCCCAGTGTTGGTGTTACAAAAAAATTGGCTTAGATTTAATATACTTTGGATTCAAATTGGGTATTCTGTAGAATTGCTGAAGCAAAGGACTATACATTGGGAGTGGGAGAGGGAAGGGAGAAGGAATTTTAGAAAAAGCACTAGATGCTTTATATAAGCCCTTCATCATTTTATAGCATTTTATACTATTACCATCGCTTGGTACTATTTTATCATTTTATACTAAGCATTATCACTGTTCAAGGCCAATTTCTAAAACTTTATTGATGTTTTAGAAATTCTAAACAAAGCTTTCTAGAAAAAAGAGTGCAGAGAAGAGCAACAAAGATCAATGATTTGGATGAGGGAATAAATGGGGAACTCATCAAATTTGCAGATGACACCAAGCTGGCAGGAATAGCCAACACTCCAGAAGATAGGCTTAAGATACAGAAGGATCTTGACAAACTTGAACATTAGACACTATCTAATAAAATGAAATTCGACGGTGAAAAAAGTAAAGTTCTACATTTAGACAAGGAAAACGAAATGCACAGGTACAGTATAGGTGGTGCCTTGCTCAATAGTAGTAACTGTGAGAGGGATCTTGGAGTCCTAGTGGACAACCATTTAAATATGAGTCAGCCATGTGTAGCAGCTGCCAAAAAAGCCAACACAGATCTAGGCTGCATAAACAGAGGGATAGAATCAAGATCACGTGAAGTCTCAATACCACTTTATAATGCCTTGGTAAGGCCACACTTGGAATATTGCATTGTTTTGGTTGCCATGATGTAGAGTGGAGACTCTAGAAAGAGTGCAGAGAAGAACAACATAGATGATTAGGGGACTGGAGGCTAAAACATATGAAGAACGGTTGCAGGAACTGGGTTTGTCTAGTTTAATGAAAAGAAGGACTAGGGGAGACATGATAGCAGTCTTCCAACATCTCAGGGGTTGCCACAAAGAAGAGGGAGTCAAACTATTCTCCAAAGCACCTGAGGGTAGAACAAGAAGCAATGGGTGGAAACTAATCAAGGAGAGAAGCAACTTAGAACTGAGGAGAAATTTCCTGACAGTTAGAACAATTAATCAGTGGAACAACTTGCCTCTTGAAGTTGTGAATGCTCCAACATTGTAAGTTTTTAAGAAGATGTTGCATAACCATTTGTCTGAAGTGGTGTAGGGTTTCCTACCTAAGCAGGGGCTTGGACTCCAAGGTCCCTTCCAACTACGTTATTCTATATTTCTAAATGAGAACAGAGGGAATAGTGGTAATAACAATGTCTTTTTCCACCCTTCCCTGTCTGCACTTACCTTCTTCCAAATGCAGCATGAAGAAACGGTGTCCAGCAGGCCTGCCCAGAGAATCAGCCACCCGCTGGAGTGACCCGAGGAGGCTGTGAGGTGGGCTTGAGGGACAGATGCCAAAGATCTCCAGGTCCTCTCTGCTCCAGTCGGATCTGCTCAGGGCCTTCAGGAACCCACTGTCGTAACGGCTGAGGAGGCCCCCCACCTCCAGGTGGTTAGGACTCCAAAAGCTGCCCCCATCCAGCCTCACGTGACACACCGATTCCTCCGAGCTTTCGTACAGCCATGGCTGAGAACTGGGTTGGGGCCATAAGCTCAAGGGCCTCACTTCCTTCTCAGCCAAGGGCAGGTGGGGTAGGAGACGTCCAGGGGTGTCTTCAGGCTCCAAGGAAGCCACCAGGGCTTTTGAAGGGGCTTCCTTGAAATCCAACCCAACTTTGACGTGTTCTTCTTCTTCTCCTGGGGATTTCAGTTGCCTTAAATTGGGACTCTCCCATTGCCTCGGAGGGGTTTCTTCTAGCAGGTTTCCCTTTATAGGTGAGGAGAGGGACTCGGCTGTTAGCCAGAGACCGAGGAGGATGCAGACCAGGCCAAGCTCCATGGTTGCTTCCCTGATGAACTAAAGCCACCGCTGTAGGATTCCCCAGGGAAAATTCAGAAGGGAGTGAAGGCATCGGATAACACGCACACACACACACAAACAATCACACAGAGCGAGATGGCCTGAGTTTTTCTCCTTAAAACCATTTGACCTTGAGTGATCCTGGAAGAATTCTTGCAACAAGCTGGCTCAAAGGAACTGTCCTGTTCTATTTGCAGGTTTTTTGATATCTTTTCAGTCTGGATGCTTTAGCAAAATGCAAGGCATCCGAGCCGGCTCAACCTTGATGTAAACACTTTTTATCATATTTCAAGCGTCCCCTCCATCAAAGAGATCAAAGCACAACCCACATTCACACACAATTTGTACCTCTCAGTCTTTACATTGTATCGGAGTCCGCTTATTGTGTATTTCCACCCACCCCCCCTTAATCATCTTATATAAAGGCTGGGTTTTTTTTTTTAATCAGCAGAAAAGTATTTCTTCCTTTAAATATTTATCACCTAAAAATTAATACCTTGAAGTATGTTAAAGGATCAGAGAATCGGACATAATGGAATGGGAGGGGGGGGAAAATTCTTAAGGAGTGAAAGAATTTGGATAACCATTTGTCTGAAGTGTTGTAGGGTTTCCTGCGTAGGCAGGGGGTTGGACTAGAAGACCTCCAAGGTTCCCTTGCAACTCTGTTATTCTGTTCTGTTCTAATTTTAATTCTATTCTGTTCTTTTGTAAACACTGTTAAGATAATCTGGGAAGGAAATGTTTCGAGGCATTTTGTTTGTCTTTTTGTGGCTGCCTCCAATGCTTCATGAGAAGGCTGAGCTGATGAAACTCACTGTTGCTAGATGTACTAATGGCCTTTCCCTTCAAATTTTAGATCAAGTTAGCCCCAAAGGTGCTTTTTTTAGGCGGCAACTGGACTTCCTTGTTATTTCTTTTTCTTTTGAAGATGTTTCGCTTCTCATCCAAGAAGCTTCTTCAGTTCTAACAAGATAGTGACAGATAAACCTCCAAGTGCTTCAATGACCTTCTAAAACAGTGGTAGTCAACCTGATCCCTACCACCCAGTAGCGGGCATTCCAGCTTTCATGGTGGGCGGTAGGGGTTTGCTGTAACTCTGCTTTATAAATTTTATAATGTAAAGTTACTTCCCTACTTTATAAATCACCATTACTGTGGAACCGGTAAAATTTTACTACTAACAGAGATACAAAAAGTGGGCAGTAGGTATAAAAAGGTTGACTACCCCTGCTCTAAAAGGATGCAAATTACCAGCTGCTTCAAGGAATAAAAATCCTTCCATTCTACACTATTTTGTCAGAGTTGAAGAAGCTTTTTGGATGAGAAGCGAAACGTCTTCAAAAGAAAAAGAAAAAAAACAAGAAAGTTCTGTTGCCTCCTGATAAAGCACCTTTGGGACAACCATGACTGGGATGACAGAATCTCTAGACTTTTAAATCAACTTAGCAATCTTTTTTATTCAGAGGCTAAACCTTTTTTTTTTATTTGACCTCTGAAGATCTCAATTAATTAATACAATAATACAATACAATAGCAGAGTTGGAAGGGACCTTGGAGGTCTTCTAGTCCAACCCCCTGCCTAGACAGGAAACCCTATACCATTTCAGACAAACGGCTATCCAACATCTTCTTAAAGACTTCCAGTGTTGGGGCATTCACAACTTCTAGAGGCAAGCTGTTCCGCTGATTAATTCTTCTAACTGTCAGGAAATTTCTCCTCAGTTCTAAGTTGCTTCTCTCCTCGATTAGTTTCCACCCATTGCTTCTTGACAATATATAGTCTTCACTGGAAGAACAGGATAAAAAATTCAGTTCCTTTTTTTATGCATTGGGATGACGATGATGATAAAATAAATGCCTTCTGCCAAGAAGACATTTTAAGTTGGGAACTAGATATGGGCAAAAGAAGAAAGGGACAACAGAGAATGAGGTGGCTGGATGGAGTCACCAAAGCAGTCGGTGTGGGCTTGAATGGACTCCAGAGGATGGTAGAGGACAGGAAGGCCTGGAGGAATGTTGTCCATGGAGTTGCGATGGGTCAGACATGACCCATTGCAACCACATGGACAAAGTTTGGTCTCCGGACGCGCTTCAAGGTGCTAGTCGTTACTTTTAAAGCCCTACATGGTTTAGGACCTGGCTACCTGAGAGACCGCCTCCTGCCATTTACCTCCCAACGACCAATAAGATCACACAGGTTGGGCCTCCTCCGGGTGCCGTCGGCCGGTCAATGTTGGTTGGCGGCTCCCCGGGGGAGGGCCTTCTCTGTAGCTGCTCCGGCCCTATGGAACGATCTTCCCGTAGAGATCCGGACCCTTACTACTCTTCCGGCCTTCCGTAAAGCTACTAAGACCTGGCTGTTCCGGCAGGCCTGGGGCTGTTGATCAGTATCCAGCCCCACTGTAACAGTATGCATGGTGTGAATTTTAACCTTTGTATTTTTATTTTTATTTTTTATATATGTTTCCTTGTCTTGTCTGTAAGCTGCCCAGAGTCCCAAGGGAGTGGACGGCATACAAATGTCAATAAATTGAAATTGAAATTCCTCCAGGCCTTCTTGAGTCCATTTAAGCTCACACTGACAGATTCAGTGACTTCATCCAGCCAGCTCATTCTCTGTCGGTCCCTCCTGCCCTCCATCTTTCCCAGCATTAGGCTCTTGTCCAGTGAGTCCTTCCTTCTCATTAGGTGGCCAAAATATTTGAGTTTATTGATTTGAGTATTTAATGCATACAGTAGTGTTTATTTATTTCACAAAGCCAGACAATCCATCTTGCAATCTCTGCAAGTTTATATACTACGCCTGCCGTATTTTCACGATTCAGGTATTGCTCAGCTATGCATTCTTGGGGCTTTACCTTGAGATGTTCCCAAGCGCGCTGTGATTTTTCAAAATGGCAAAAAGTTTGATTTGATCCATCTTTAAACTTTACTTAGTATGTTATCATTTGGGCTAGAGGCTATGTGACCATAAAATAATCAAGAGTTTCCAAGCCCTTTGCTCATCGAAACCTTCATGAAGTTTCAGATTGTTAATTGACCTCCAAACATTTATCATATAAAAATGTTAATATTGTAATAGCTTAATAATAGAGACAAGGCTGCTCTTCCTGGCAGTTGACTATCCCGCCCTGGAACAGAGTCTCACTGCTCATCCCCTCATCATCAGGATTAGGGTGAAGATCTAAAGGGGTCCAAGAGATGAATTGCCTACAATTGACTTTCCATCATTTAGTCACTATTTATTCTTTACTGACCTCTTGAATTATCCCATTGACCCTTGTGGTCAATACTGACCATGTAATCAATAGTGATTGTTTATAGATGTCAAGATATAGTCCTTGTTTAGCAGCAATTGGAATAGGCAACTTGGGTATTAAGGGAAATGGCCGTTAAGTGAACCACAATGTTTATTTTCTTAATTCAGTTTTCCTTTGCTTTATCTACCTGCAAAAGTTGTAAATGTGAGCACTGGTTGTAAGGTTATTTTTTCATCACCATTGTTTGTTTTGTTTTGCCTTTATTTGTATGCCGCCCTTTTCCCTGAGGGGACTCAGGGCGGCTCACAATTCAAAAAGGGAGGGGGAAAAGACAAACAATAGACAATACAGCATGTTAAAAAAAAAGAAAACACAACAATCGCACAATTCGAGTGGTGCTAGAATCTCAACCCCAGGCCAGCCGGGACAGCCAGGTCTTTACAGCGGCGCGGAAGGACTGGAGGGTGGTGAGGGTCCGAATTTCTACGGGGAGTTCGTTCCAAAGGGACGGAGCAGCCACCGAGAAGGCTCTCCTCCGGGTAGTTGCCAGTTTGCACTGGCTAGAAGATGGGATTCGGAGGAGGCCTAATCGATGCGATCGAATCAGTCTAGTGGATCGGTCTAATTGTAACTGCAGTAAGTCCCCAAACAAGGTGGTGGCTAAATTAGAATAACCTGAATTTCAATATCTTGAACAGCCCTGGGCTTTTTCTGCAGCCACAAATTCCTTTTATGTATAATCAACTTGCTTTCGCTGTAAACCGCCCGGAGTCCCCCGGGATTGGGCGGCCTATAAATTTAATAAATGAAATAAATGAATGAATGCTTCCTACATCTGAATTGTCTACCTTATCCATCCATCTACCATGGCAGCCCCCAACTATCCTGTTTCCCCAAAAATGAGACCTCCTGCAAAATAAGCCCGATCAGGCTTTTGAGCGCATGAGCTAAAATAAGTCCTCCTCCAAAAATAAGCCCTCCCTGAAAATATTTAAATGCATGTGCAGCTGGTCCCCGCCATTTCCTCTGGTTGCTTGTTGCGCAAACACAAGGGGAGGAGGTGAGGGCAGGGGGCGGGGGAGGAGGGAACATGCCCCACGCAACCCAAACGGGCTTACCTAACAGCCACTCAGGCAACCTTAGCCACCATGCCCCTTCTGTCATGCTAATGGCTGCTGCAAAAGCCGTTAACGAAGAACAGGGAGGTGACGGTGATGGTGGGATATCCGGTCACAGTGGGGTGGCTGGGCTAACAGCATGGAGCAGAGTCTGGGAAGCATGGCTGGAAGCGAGTGCACGGCCTCAGGGTTGAACAGCTGAGTGGCTGTTGGTGACCACACTCGCTGTCTCCATCTCAAAAATAATAAGACCTCCCCAAAAATAAGGCCAAGTGCTTATTTTTGGGGTGGTGGTGTCAAAAGAAAACAAGACAGTCTTATTTTCAGGGAAATTTGTTCCTGAACAAATTCTGCATTACTCTGACTTGAAAAATTACTTCTTTACTTCATTTTCAGAATCATTTTTGCTAACATAAAAAAGGATCACTGTTGCAAACAGCCAATGAAAATATCAACCCATAAGGACAGTCATGAAAACACACAAACAAAACCACATTCTATAAGAGGGATTGTCAGGGAAGGTATAAAAGGCAGCATCTGGACCGTTTTAGAGAAGAACCTCAACCCGGGCTACAATCCCACTCCAACCGAATTTGTGGAAACTGGTCAAGCCAAATTACTCTGGAGAATATGGGTCACTGGTGGCACCAGGAGTTAGTAATGCAACCCTGGGGTTTTGTGGGTTTAATGTTTATGTGAGCGTGGTGTTAATTGCCAGGAATCCTTGCTGATTACAGCAGTACCCAACGCAAACTATAAACCTAAAAATCCAGCTGGGCTCTTCTAAGATTTCTGGCAATTGATTTCAAGGAAGCCTGAAGCTGCCGTCTGCATTTGATTAGCTCTGGGCACACACGTGAGGCTAATGGAAAGTCCAGTTAGGCAGAGAAGGAACCAGGATCTTGGTTAGTATTTCTTTCTCTGTTTTTTTAAAATTCTTTATTTAAAAAAAAATGTATTTTCTGTAAGACGCCTGGAGTCCTTCTAGATTGGGCGGCCTATAATTTTATTAAATACTAATACTAATACTATCTTAAAAAAGCAAACCCCCAATGTAAAACAGATTCTTTTACTTAAAAGTAGTCTATCACAGGGGTCTCCAACCTTGGCAACTTTAAGACTTGTAGACTTCAACTCCCGGAGTTCTGGGAGTTAAAAGTCCACAAGTTTTAAAGTTGCCAAGGTTGGAAAGCCTTGGCCTAGAGCAGAGTTTATCAAACTTGGCAGCTTTTAAGATGTGTGGACTTCAATTTCCAGAATGCTAGCCTGTAGAATTCTGAGAGTTGAAGTCCACACATCTTAAAAGTTGCCAAGGTTGAGAAACAGTTCTCTAGAGATGAATGTTTTAAGATTACTGTATTTTTCAGAGTATGAGATGCACTGCCCACCCACCCCCAAAAGAGGCTGAAAATTTGGGTGCTTCTTATACTCCAAATGTAGCTTTTTGGGAGATTTTTTCCAGCCCTAATGCCAACAAAAGATTTGAAAACTGCCTAAAGAGGTACTTCCTTTGTCCAGTTTCTATTTTTGGGAGATAATCCTGTCAAGGGCAAGGCAGTATGTTCCTGTGACTACATGATTTCTATTCTTTTGGGGATAATCCCTTTAAGGGCAAAGCAGGGATTTTTCTGTGTTTTTTCAATAGTCTCCTTCAGGCAAACACTGGGCTGGTTTGTTGATTCAGCTTTATATTTTTACTAGGTGTGAAGTGTTTTTGGCTGAATGCCCAGACATCTAGTTAAGCTTATTAAGAGTTTCCCATGGAGAAAGAAAAAAAGTGGAAAAAGGTGTCATTTTATTATACTATTCTGTTTACTTGCTTTTCTGGTGTTATGGGAATAAAAATGAATACCTGGTAGGCAGATTTTTTTTTTTTTTTTGGATTTTCTCCCAAAAACTAAGGTGCGTCTTATAGTCTGAAAAATACGGTAATCATTTCTTCTCCGTTAGAAGAATGGGAGCAATGAAGATGATTATTTTTTTAAATGAAGCCACAACATTCTGAACTGAAGTCACTGATGTATTTAAAAAGTACACAAGGAAAGAAACGAGACAAGATCAACTGGTGCCTTTTAAAAAACGGTGCCAGGGAAAGACAGGAAGAGTCCCCAAAGAAAGGACTTTTCAACTGGTGGGTGGTGGTGGAGGAATGTTCCCTGGTCCTTCCGTAGGGAGAGGGGGTCTCAGCATCGGGGGCATTGGAGCAGGAGGAGGAACGCCAGGGGCTGGGGGCATCTGGGGTGGACCTGGGGGCAAGGGTCCCGTCGGCGGAGGCATGGGAGGCATAGCCATACCCCCAGGAGGAGGGGGTGGGAGAGATTCCGGGAGTGGTGGCCGGGGGGGCAGGCCATTCATGAGAGGAGGTGGGGGAGGCCGCTTCACGGTAGCTGGAGGTGGGATACTTTGAGGAGCAGGTGGCTTCTCCATCTTGAAATGGAATTGAAGGAAGAACTAAAAAGGAAAAAAAAAAAAGGGGGGGGGAGAGAACATTAGATTTTATTTGACTGCAAGGACCCAGTTAGATCTTCCCAAGGTAAAGATAAAGGTTCCCCTCGCACATATGTGCTAGTCGTTCCCAACTCTAGGGGGCAATGCTCATCTCTGTTTCAAAGCCAAAGAGCCAGCGCTGTCTGAAGACGTCTCCATGGTCATGTGTCCGGCATGACTAAATGCCGAAGGTGCACAGAACACTGTTACCTTCCCACCAAAGGTAGCTCCTGTTTTTCTACTTGCATATTTACATGCTTTTGAACTGCTAGGTTGGCAGAAGCTGGGACAAGTAATGGAAGCTCACTCCATTACACAGGATTAAAACCGCTGAACTGCCAACCTTTCTGATCGACAAGCTCAGCCTCTTAGTCACTGAGCCACCGCGTCCCAATAGATCTTCGTGAAGGATTCCTCAAAACCAGGATTTGGGAGTAAACTTTCTCAAGAAGCTTTCTTGAGCTTCTTCCGATCAATTCAGTCTGATTCACAGAGTTCCTACCTAGCTGGCTGGAAACAAATCTGTCATCCCAACTGATTGGGGAGAATCCAAGTTATGCAAAAGATATGAGACAGAAATTTCTAAATTTTGTTTTTAGAGACTCTGTCTCTGAGTCCCCTCCAGCTTCCAAAGAACCCGCCTCCAAGGATTACGCTACAGGAATCACAGGAGTATCAAAAGGCACCCAGCCTGCCCCTCCAACATCTAGGATTAAAAAGATTGTTATGCAACAAGGTGATCTTTACTTTTCTAATAACGATGCTGACTAAGCTTTCTGATCTTGGCTCACAATTCCTCTCAATAGTGAAAGAAAGTTGGTTTTTAAAAATGAGTTTTCAAATTATTCATCTCCCTTCAACAAGGGTGGCTGGCGGCTTTCAACCTCTTAAACCATTTACCTGTTTTGTTTCTCGATTCCAGTGAGTCCAGAATTTGCCTTCAGCTTTGTCAATCTCCCTACTGGGCACCTGCAAAAGAGGAAAGTTAGGAGGGGTGCCAAGCTGTTGCATCACAGGACATCAAAGGCTGGGTTTCAGCAACTTATGAAAGAAGGCAGCCAGTTTGTTCAAAGTGAAAATAACAGAAGGGGAGGGGGAGAAAATAACCCCCTCTTTTTCCCTATCAAGGCCAAGATAAAAGAGTCGAAGATGCTTTGATCTTTGCATCAACTGAAAGGAGGAAAAGCAAGCAGAGAGAAACATCTGCCGCTATCTAGTATTGAACTCTCAACCTTCCGAGAGGGAAACAAGTGTTTCACCACTACGCTACACCCACCACATTTTGTATCGGATAACTCATGTGCTGCAAACTATCAATCCTGACAGCCCAAGTGCAGCATCCAATATTTGGCTATATCCAATACAGCAGCAGTAGCCGGGACTTATCAGTTGAAAGAAACTAATAATATCTCTCATTCAATCCATCAAATAATCAGGAAATGTCTCCTTGAGGAGGAGGACAACCAACCAACTACAGGGATGCTTGAGAATCAAATTCAGCTTCCAGGATTTGATCTCACGATACAAATCGTTCAACACAAACGGAAATTCTAGAACAACTAGATTTTATTTTCAATGCAAAGTTTAATAGAAACCCTAATCTTAGAAAAAAGGCAGGGGTAGATGAATCAAAAGTTGGAATTAAGATTTGCCGGGAGAAATATCAACAGCCTCAGATATGCAGATGATGCCACTCCAATGGCAGAAAGTGAAGAGGAACTAAAGAGCCTCTTGACGCGGGTGAAGAAGGAGAGTGCAAAAGATGGCTTGAAACTCAACATTAAGAAAACGGAGATCGTGGCATCTGGCCCTCTCAATTCCTGGCAAATAGATGGAGAAGAAATGGAGGTAGTGACAGATTTCATTTTCCTGGGCTCCAAGATCACCGCAGATGGGGACTGCAGTCAAGAAATTAAAACACCTCCTGGGGAGGAAAGCTATGGCAAATCTAGACAGCATACTAAAAAGCAGAGACATCACCCTGACAACAAAAGTGCGTATAGTCAAGGCTATGGTTTCCCCAGTTGCAATGGATGGCTGTGAAGGTTGGACCATAAGAAAGGCTGAGCGCCAAAGAATGGAGGCTTTTGAACTCTGGTGCTGGAGAAGACTCCTGCGAGTTCCTTGGACTGCAAGGCGATCCAACCGGTCAGTCCTAGAGGAGATCAACCCTGATTGCTCTTTAGAAGGCCAGATCCTGAAGATGAGACTCAAATACTTTGGTCACCTAATGAGAAGGAAGGACTCACTGGAGAAGAGCCTCACGCTGGGAAAGATTGAGGGCAAAAGAAGGAGACGACAGAGAATGAAGTGGCTGGATGGAGTCCTCAAAGCAGTCAGCCTGAGCTTGAATGGACTCCAGGGGATGGTAGAAGACAGGAAGGCCTGGAGGAACGTTGTCCATGGGGTTGCGATGGGCCGGACACAACTTCGCAACTAACATCAGCAATCTTAGATTTCTGCTTCATGTCATTCCCCTTTCTTTCCTTTATGAAAACGAAAGCCCTCAAACCAAATCCCTTCCCAGAAGCACTTACGTTTCCACCACTAAATCTACCCTTTTGTATGTCCCAAGAACCTCACAAAAGAGGCCAGACTAGAACATTACCTTGAAAGCGATGGTCTCGTAGGGTTCTGCTGCCATCAAAAGGTACTGCCAACGCCGGTCGGGAGGCTCAATTCTCTGCTCGTAGGCTGACATAAAGCGGTGCCTCGGCATGATAGTTTCAGCAATCTCCGGGTAATCGATCTGTGTGGTGCAGAGCCAGAAGAAAGAGAAGTTGGAAGTGCCGTTTAAATCCAACAAATCCAACTGCCTGATCATATGGATAACAGCCGGGGACAAAAAGAAGGGGAGGGACAGAAAGAGCAGGACTGTTCTATGCTCAGTTTCACAAATAGATACTCAATAGTTGGGGGAACCAATAGGAAAAAAATATTCGTAACTCAGGCCTAAACTGCGGAGTTCCTGGTGCCCACTGAGCTTGGCTGTTCTCCTGAATGACAGAGAACAGAACAGAACAGAACAGAATTAGAATTAGAATAGAATAAAAAATTAGAATAGAATTAGAATAGAAAATTAGAATAGAATAGAATAGAATAAGAATAGAATAGAAAATTAGAATAGAATAGAAAATTAGAATAGAATGGAATAGAATGGAAGGGAAGAGAATTCTTTATTGGCCAAGTGTGATTGGACACACAAGGAATTTGTCTTTGGTGCATATGCTCTCAGTGTACAAAAATAAAAATAGAATACTTTCGTCAAGAATCATAAGATACAACACTTGATAGTCATAAGTTATTAATAAGCAATCAAATCATACTAGGAAACAAATAAAACAATATAAATTGTTAAGTTACAAGAAATGTGGTTATAGTAAGTGGGAGGAGCTAGGTACTAGGAAGGATGAGAATAATAATAGTAATACAGTCTTAGTAAATAAAATTCATACAGGAGAACACACAGGAGAAAAATTCACACAGGAGAACAACCAAACTCAAGAGAGCACCAGGTATCTCAAACATTGGTTTTTTTTCACTGGGCCAAAGTCACTTATTGTACCTATTTTTTAAAAAAATATACAGGTATTCCTCAATTTATGACCATAATGGAGCCTGCCCATCATAAATCTCGATGGTCAATCACGTGATTGGCCAGATTTTACCACCTTTTTTTGTGGCAGCTGAGTGAGTGCTGCAGTTGTTGAACGGTAAACCTGCAGTAAATGCCAGCTTTTGGCAAAAACCGTCGTAAAGTCAAGTCATGTTGCCATGGAACGCTGCAAATGTCTGTAAAAGCAGCCCCAAGATAGATCTGCCGGTCACTTCAATTGGTCACTAAGAAACTGGGTTGTAAGTTGAGGACTACCAACATGTAAATTTTTATTAAAGAAATTAAATTTAGATGCATCTTACCTGGAAAAGGAGGCTCTGCTGGCCTGTTTCTGGGTCCCTCTGCTTGGTTACTGAAAGGAAGGATTAAAGAGAGACCGAGGGGTCAGCAGGGCTTTGCGACAGGATCCTTTGGGCTTCAAGAGCTCGGAATCAAATCTCCTATTGAATGTCCCAATAGCAATAGCACTTAGACTTACTGTATTTTTCGGAGTATAAGACGCTCCGGAGTATAACATGCACATTAGTTTTTGGGGAGGAAAATAAGGGAGGGGGGAATTTCTGCCTCTGCCTACCACCATCCATCAGTATTCATCTAGCTAGTGTCCTTAGCAAACAGCCTGGTGAGCTTCAGCACATCAGCCTGATTCAGCACAAGCAGCTGATTGGCGGATAGAGTTCCTTCCCGGAATACCCCCCCCACACACCAATCAGCTGTTCTGAGAGGGGAACTTTAGCAACAGGTTTGCTGGTTGAGGCTCAAACGCAGCGTCAAAAATGCAGCTGAACTTCGCAGGGCGCTTCCGTCAGTACAGCAGGCGCTGTGCGGAACCGGTCTGACAAGGCAGCAGCTGTTCTGGGCTGCCTTTTGGCCTCTGTGCCTCATGTTTTAAGCCTCCGAACACCACGTTTTTGGCCTCTCGTGTTGCGTTTTCAAGCAGCAATGTGCTCTGGGGATCCCCGCATCGTTGAACGGGACTGAAACTGAGCGTTCGGAGACCAAAAATGCAAGGCATGGAGGGAGGAGATCTGTGGCAATCCCTGCTGCCTGTAACAGGTCTAAAATGCGACACATGGAGGCCAAAGGGTGGGGGGGATGGCGGGTGGGCAGGGCTACATTTGCTGTATAAAAAGGTAAAGGTACTAGCACATATGTGCTAGTTGTTCCCGGCTCTAGGGGGATGGTGCTCATATCCGTTTCAAAGCTGAAGAGCCAGCGCTGTCTGAAGATGTCTCTAATGTCATGTGGCTGGCATGACTAAATGCTGAAGGTGCACGGAACGCTATCTACTGAGCCGAAGTGGCGCAGTGGTTAAACGCAGCACTGCAGGCTACTTCAGCTGACTGCAGTTCTGCAGTTCGGCTGTTCAAATCTCACCGGCTCAAGGTTGACTCAGCCTTCCATCCTTCCGAGGTGGGTAAAATGAGGACCCGGATTGTTGGGGGCAATATGCTTACTCTGTAAACCGCTTAGAGAGGGCTGAAAGCCCTATGAAGCGGTATATAAGTTTAACTGCTATTGCTATTGCTCTTACCTTCCCACCAAAGATGGTTCCTATTTTTCTACTTGGTTTTTTACATGCTTTCGAAAGATGCACCCAATTTTTCTCCCTCTTTTAGGGTAGGGGTTGTGCGTTTTATATTCCAAAAAATACAGTATATACTGCTTCATGATTTTCCCTAAGTGGTTTTTATTTGACTGACCTCGGAAGGATGGAAGGATGAGTCAACCTTGAGCCAGTCAGGATCTAACTCCTGGAGTGAGCAGTGAGTTAGCCTGAAGTATTGAATTCTAACCACTGTGCCACAACGGCTCTTATGAATATGAATATGAATTCATATGAATACGAAGCAGCCATCAAGGCTGCTTCAAGCACACTGGAAGCCAAAGTGGTTGAGGAGGGGAAAAAAACCATTTCAAATTCAACTGTTTCCAAAGGAATACTGTGGAAGACTCCGCTGTCTGTCTGTCTGTCTCTCTCTTGTATACTACCCATCCCACCAGAGGTTAGTTAGCTTATAAACATTGGACAATATTCAGAATAAAACATTAAAACAATAAAGATTTTAAATTTTAAAGTGAATTGAAAATAATGGAATGTGCCGAAATTGACATTTGAAATTAGAGAGAACAAGAAGATAAACAATTTTATAAGGTATGGGATTTATTTTATCAATGGTTAGACAAAAAAGTATGGAAATGAAATATGCTAAAGAATTTTACAATATAAGGATAATGGAGTGATACAGAATATAATATAAAGATATACTACTATTGGATGGATTTAGGATGATGTAATGAAATGTCCTAATATAAATTAATTCAAAATTCAGAATATCTCGCATAAAATGAAGAAATAATAGTTATAGTCAAATAAATGATTAACAATGCTAATAACCTATGCATATATACTAGATTGATAATATGAGATTCTATATAAATTGTAAGTGAGGACTATGGAGAGGATGCACAAAAGTTTTGTAACCAACCAACACACTGTATGTAACTGGAAGATGGTTTTATGTTTTGTTTGTTTGTTTGTCTAAAAATAAAAATCTCTTAATTTTTTTAAAAAAGTGAATTAAATTAAAACTAAGCAAGAGGGAGAGGAGGGTGTTCTCTATGCCATTACTGATCTCTAACATGTCACACTCCTAATTAGGGCCGCAGGCTACTTGCCACAGCTGTGTCTTAAAGGCCTTTTGGAAGATCCAAAGGGTGGGAGCAGATTTGACCTTGGCAAGGAGGGTGGGGTGGGGGGAATGTTCCAGAGGGTGTGAGCCAAGGTAGTAAAGGCCTTCTGGACCCTCCAAGCCAAAATTCCTTGCCTCGCGGGGTCTGCAGCATGGCCCTTCTGCGGGCATCAATAGGGCTGGCTAATTCCATTAGGGTGAGATGGTATCTCAGGCAGCTTGGAGCCACGCCTACCTTTGTAACCTGGACGACCAATTTTCACAAATTTCTTCACTTCCACCTTCACCTTTTCTGGTGCAGGCTGAGCTGGGGCCTCTTTGGCTTCTTTGGCAGCTCTTCGAGCTCTGTAAACGAAAGGAAGGGGGGATTATCAAACCGCACTGAGAAAAGGGAGGGGGGGATTTCTTTTACAGAGTTCTCCACCATTGGGGGAAACGATAAATATTTAACACCTCTGCATAAGGTCTTTAAAATTATTCCTGCACAAGTCATGCTGCGCTCGGGTCTCGAACCCCGCTCTGTCAGCTTGCCAGCTCACAAGCTCAGCATCTTTACCTGCTGAGCCACTGTGCCCCCTTGGGAAAAAAAATACTACTGGTAAGTAAAGGTAAAGGTTCCCCTTGAACATATGTGCTAGTCATTTCTGACTCTAGGGGGCGGTGCTCATCTCCATTTGAAAGCCAAAGCTGTCCAAAGATGTCTCTGTGGTCATGTGGCCGGCATGACTAAATGCTGAAGGTGCACAGAATGAACGCTGTTCCCTTCCCACCAAAGATGGTCCCTATTTTTTTACTTGCATTTTTTACGTGCTTTCGAACTGCTAGGTTGGCAGAAGCTGGGACAAATAACGGGAGCTCACTCCGTTACGCAGTGCTAGGGATTCGAACCGCTGACCTTTCTGATTGATAAGCTCAGTGTTAGCCATTGAGCCACCAGAGGGTAGCCACCGGTAGTCTAGTATAAACCCAAATGGTCATGTAAAATCAATTTATATTGGTCTCATAACTTTATTAACAACCCTTGGAGACCTACATGAAATAGGTAGGTCTCCAAGTGTTGAAATATCCGAGGCTGCTTAGAACAACTGCAGAATAACAAGAAGCAACAAGTGCTCTGGCTTGGTTCTCCCTCCATATAAACAAAACTGTCCAAATTGCTTTTAACTGTACTTACTAGGGACACTTCTGAGATCAAATAAACTTTCATGTAAAGCTTTAACTGTGAAACTGGCCTTCAGCTGGAGCCTTCAGACGATGCACCCACATACGCCTAGTGACACCCAATCTTGAGAAAATCAGACACACTGTCAGCCAAAGCCCTCAAGGGTACTCCTGAGACAGTTTCTTATCAGGTGGAGGAAGGCTGACGGATGTCATGAAAAACGCTACATCCCAGACTGGCGCAAGGCTGCAGAAAGACAATTGTGTCTTTGTGACTAGCGGATTTTTAGCTGATTCCCAAGATGCTCTTTGCTCTTGCAGAGCGTATAGGTTTTTGGCCTATGCAAGGATAGAGGAACAGGAGGGAGAGGTTTTGATAAAAGAAAGAAAAGAGGTGCTTACGAGTAGCAACTTACAAGTTGGTCTGATGTTTTTTCCCCTGGGTGTGTGCCAAGTAGCTTCCCTGTGGGATAAGAAGAAAGGGTGGGGGGACATTAGTTAAATTCTGGGCCAAGCCTGACTGCCCCAAGGATAGACAGAGCTGGGAGGGAATCAGCAAAGTCAAGCAGCCTCAAATCTCCAGCTCAGCTTCAACTCTGCACGTTCAAGGGGCCAAACGTGTTTTTTTAAAAAAGGTTTCAATTACAGTAAATGGGCTATTTATTCAGACTGCTGAAAATGTTCAGCTGAACATTTTCTGCTCTTTGTTGGCAGCAGTTTTCAGAGTTTTAGATGAGTGTCTGGAGATGCTGGAGATGCCAGATGTTGTAAATCTTTTATAGGGAAAGGAAATATTCAGCTATTCAGCTAAAGCTTTTCTATAGGTAAAGAGAAGCTGACTCGATACAATATGCTCGAAATGAGTTAACAAAACATAATTCCTGTAGACATCACCTGCATTGCAAAAACAAACTATAGTATGGGTTAATATGATGGTCTGGTTCTCACACTGAGCTGAGAGCATTTGCTGGGTTCCCACCTGCTAAACCATCTGTAAACAATAAGGTTCCCGACCTGTTATAGCCAATTGTGGGAACACAGGCTAATAGTCTAGTTCCTGTGGTTTTGAGGAACAGGATTTAAACAGATTTGGAGGAAGCTGCTTCATATCCATATCATTTATTTGTTATGCACCATCAAAACAAAGCATGATTCAAAACATTTTGCAAAACAATCAACAAATGCAGCCGTAACAGTTAAAATGTAAATTAAACAACTAATCAAAGGTTATTAAAAATACAAGGATGCAAGGATAACGACATCCAGCGTGGTTTAGTGGTTAACACACCAGACTAGAAAGTGGGAGACTGTGAATTCAAATCCTGCCTTGGCCATGAAAGCCAGCTGGATAACATTGAGCCTGTCACCCACTCTCAGCTCAGCCCACTTCACAGGATGGTTGTTATGGAGAAAATAGGAGGACGATGATGTGTGGGATATTTTTGCCATCTCAGGTTGTTTGAAAAAATAGTAAAGGTGGGATATAAATAAATAAATATAATAAAAGAATTAGCAAAGCCAAATAAAACAATATCAATAATTAAACCAAACAGCAGGTTTTAGAAGGTCAGAAAGATTGCAACACAATTCAATTCTTCCAGAAATACTTGAGCTGAGCTTGGGGCATTTATAATAACGTATTGCTATGTCACAACATTCCTTAGCGGACAAAGTGCATTTGCAAAAATAAGTCCTCACCTCATTGTTGTGCAGCGTTAGACAGAGTTTGCATTCATAGGACCCCAAGTGGTTTTTCATAAAATAGGGATCCTGTTGAGAACAAAAATAAGAGTTAAGTCTCAGTTTAGGCAGTACAGAAAGCACACATGTACCACACCCAGGATGTAGACTTCACACACACACACACACACACACACACACACACACACACACACACACACACACACACACACACACACACACACACATATATATTTGTGTGTAAAAAAATCTAATAGATACCTTTCACCCTGGCTTCGCTGATAACGGATAAGAGCCTGTGGCCTAATGGCGAAGAAGTCTGCCTAGGATGTAATATAGCCCAGGTTCAAATCCCAGTAAGGGTATGGCTAGCTGATGAGAGCTAAATAGCTTGAAATAGATCTATACTAGTCTCCCTTTATTTATTTATCAGCACAAATAAAAAAAACACAAATATAACAAAGGCAACAGTAAAAATATTGGGTTTCTGTCGTGATGGACTCTTGTGAAGAGCCGATAGACAGATGATGGAAGCAGTTAGCTTCCTCCCATAATTGGGGCTTACCAGGGGTTGTAAAAAAATCTAATAGATACCTTTCACCCTGGCTTCGCTGATAACGGATAAGAGCCTGTGGCCTAATGGCTAAGAAGTTTGCCTAGGATGTAATATAGCCCAGGTTCAAATCCCAGTAAGGGTATGGCTAGCTGATGAGAGCTAAATAGCTTGAAATAGATCTGTACTAGTCTCCCTTTATTTATTTATCAGCACAAATAAAAAAACACACACACACATATATATATGTATGTATGTATGTATGTATGTATGTATGTATGTATGATGTATGTATGTATGTATGTCTATCTATCTATATCTATCTATAGATTGCAATAGCCTGTGCCTTTGCATGCCCCATTTTCAACCTCCGCATCCCGTTTTCAGCCTCCGCACACCCCATCTTCAGCCTCCGCACACCCCGCTTTTGGCCTCCCCCCCCCAATTTTCCACCTGTTTTGGGCAGCAGGAATCAGAATGGGCAGAAAACAGAGGCCAAAAAAGGGATGCAGAGGTTGAAAATGGGGCACCTGGAGGCGGCAATAGGCTATGGCCATGATGGCGAACAGGTGGCATGCAGAGGCATTTGTTAGAGCATGTAAGGCATTGCTTTGTCAGCTCCAGCGTACATCTGTGTGCTGGCCAGCTGACTTTGGCCTTCTTTTAAGGACATTTTTCGCCCTCCAGAAGCTTCCTTGAAGCCTCCAGAGAGCGAAAAACAGCCCTACTGGCAAACCGAAGTGACTTCTGGTTTGGCCATACGGTCGGTTTTTGCCCTCCGGAGCCTTCAGGGAAGCCTCCTGAAGGCGAAAACCAGCCCCACAAGCAAACCGGAAGTCCGTTCCTGAACTTCCGGTTTGCCCATAGGACCTGTTTTCCACCCTCCGGAGGCTTCAGGGAAGCCCCTGAAACCTCTAGAGGGCCTCTGGGGGGAAGGAGCTGTTTTTACCCTACCCAGGCTCATAGAAAGCCTCTCAAGCCTGGGGAGGGTGAAAAAAGTGCAACAAACCCGGGGGGGGGGGGGATCCTGGTTATGTGCACATGGCGCTGGGGTTGCGCGCATAGCATTATGGGTGTGGGCACGCCTGCACACGACCCCTCCCCTATGCTTCCCCTGTTTTTGGCACGCAATCCAAAAAAGGTTAGCTATCACTGGGCTATGGCAATCCCTGCAGCCTGAAACAGCTGATGGTCGGGAGGCCAATCCAACTGACAATCAGCTGCTTGTGCTAATCAGGCTGTGCTGAAGCTGAAACATACTGTTTGCTGCAAGGAGGCAGAGGCCAAAGGATAGGGGCCAGCGGGTGGGCGGGACTACATTCGGTGTATAAGACACATCCAAATTTTCACTCTCTTTTAGGGGGAGAAAAGTGCGCCTTATACTCTGAAAAATATAGTAAATGCCATTTCTCAAATTTGAAGATCAAGCTAGAGATAGGTTGTTGAAAAATATGTGTTCTGTCTTAATCAAGCCATTCTTTATTAAGTGTATATACTGCTTTTCCTCCAGGAGTGTCTTTTGCCATGCATTACAATTTCCCCCCTTAATTTGATCCTTGCAAACAGCTGGCGAGATTGAGAGTATACGGCAAAAGACATTGTGGCAGAGGATGGACCTGCATCTGGCGTTCTTAGTCTGAATGTAACACCTTAACAGTTGAATGATGGTGGCTATGGAGCAATAGATTCATCAGACCTTTATTTCATTACAATGTTATATTTCCTATTTACCACACAACAAAAAAGTAGAAGCTCACCTTATTGATATCTATTGTTTCCAAGGCTAGTTGCCTCAGCCTCTCTCTGCGGTCCCTGTTGCTTTCTGAGGCTGAGGCAACGCCTCCACTCCCTGTTTTTCCACCTGGACGGTGCTGAAAATCCATGACTGAAGTCTTTGTGCTTCAAAATGCTGGGAATCGGAGAAAGAGAGGAGAAAATTAAGTTGGTGTACTTGAATGGCAGTAAGCAAAGGACTATCTATATTGTGTTTTACACTGTGATCTACCCAAAGTCACTCTAGAGCAGGGCTGTCAAACTTGTGGCCCGCGGGCCTGATGCATCACGCGCTGGCCACACCACACCTGGTTTAGCGAAGGGGGAGGGGGGAAAGCTGCAATACTTCACATGACGCCATCGTAAGGATGCAAGTTTGATATCCCTGCAATAGACTCAGATGCTACCTAAATGACCTTGGCCCTAATATATCCTGAAAAAACATGGAAAATCTGCACAATAATTAACAGTGGCAAAATCACGTGACAGTAAGTATTGTATCTCAATTGTTATAAAAAGGAATCCCTGCAGATTTTACTCTGCTAGTTGTAGTTGACTTTAGGGGGTGGCGCACATCTCCATTTCAAGGCCACTGAGCCAGTGCTGTCCAGTCATGTGGCCAGCATGACATCATGGAGTACTGATACCTTCCCACCAAAGTGGTACCTATTTATCTACTCGCATTTGCACGGTTTCAAATTGCTAGGTTGGCAAGAACTGGGGCAAAAATGAGAAATCACCTTGTTGCGTGACACTTGGGTTTCGAACCTGGGCTGTTGAGTTTCTAGCAAACAAGACCCGCCCCTTACCGCTGAGCCATTGTGTCACCCACCTCAAATGTTATAAAAAAAACTCTATTTAGCCAAACTGAAAGGCAGAAATCATAAAAACCAAAAAAGAATTTTAATGACAAGGTTTCCTAATAGAGTGGAAGGTAGTCGCCCTGAAACAAAAACAATGATCTTTCACTAGGACGTTAACATGACATGTGAGGAGCTTTAACATAAGTGAGAAGGCAAGCCTTTTGGTGTGGGTGACTAGAATGAATCCATATAGAATGAATAATCCAATTAATAACCATTATATTCAGAATTAAGAGCACAAAAGAAAAATGCTGCGCTAGCCAACTTCAATAGTCTGTAGGAAAACAAACTCCAAATTCACACACTACAAGCTGTTGCAGGGTTAAATCTGGTTTGGTCACCGGGACCAGAGGTTTTGTCTGAAGATGGGCTCCAGCACGAGTTCAAAAGACAAAACCCCTGGTCCTGATGACTGACCAAGTTGGAACCTGCAACATTATCTTGGGACACGAATATTCACTTTCATTTGTGACTACAATCTGTTTCTAAGATGAAAAGGTTGACCTTCTCTTCTGGTTGGTGTTGCCGTAGAGGTTGTACACCGTTCTCCTTTAGTGCCCATTCCTGCCATAACGAATCCTTCCAGGCTAAGCTTTCATTCTCCCTTGGCTAATTCTCCACATTCTTCCATGCAGGAAGACAGAAAATCTTTCTCCAACTTTTTACGAACCAAAACCGTAGTCTCCGCTCCATCTACAATCACCCTGCCTCTTTCTCCTGCAATGCAATACTGCTCCTTTCCACTCTAGCTCCAGTGTTTCCAGCTCCTCCACCCTGTTAACTGTCATTCATTATGCCTTTTCCATCATCACAGATAATCTTCAATTTATGACCATAATTGAGTCAAAGGTTTCAGTGGCTCAGCAAGACATTTGTCTATGGAGGTTCTCAGTCATGGTTGTCCTTGTCCCAAAGATCCTTTTTTCCCCAAGAGGCAACTGGACTTTCTGGTTTTTCTTTTCTTTGGAGAAGTTTAGCTTCCCATCCATGAAGCTTCTTCAGCTCTGACTGGATGGTGGGGAATGGAAGGACTTATACTCCTTGATTCTTTCATTGAGGAGTTGGAGCTGTGCTTTCTGCAGGATGTTTTCTTTATACAAGGAGTATAAATCCTTCCATTCCCCAACATCCAGTCAGAGCTGAAGAATCTTCATGGATGAGAAGTGAAACAACCTAAAAAACAAATAAACCAGAAAGTCCAGTTGCCTCTTGGAAAAAAAAGCACCTTTGGGTCAAGCAAGACATTTGTTAAGTGAGTTTTGCTCCATTTTACCACACTTCTTGCCCGAGTTAAGTGAATCATTGAGTTGTTAAGAGAATCACTGCAGTTGTTTAGTAACATGGTTAAGTGAATCTGGCTTTCCCATTGACTTTGCTTGTGAGAAGGTCCCAATCATAGAACCCAGGGATACAAAAACCGTTATATAAATAGGAGTCAGTTGTCAAGCAGATGAATCTTGATCACGTGACCACAGGGATAATGCAATGGTTGTTAAGTGTGAAAACTGGTCGCAAGTCACCTTTTTCAGTGCCGTTGTAACTTTGAATGGTCACTAAATAAAGTGTTATAAGTCGAGGACTACCTGTTCAAGCTTGTACAAGGGAATGCAGGTCTTCCTTCCTCCAAAGCAAGGCATTTCCTCTATTGCCCCCATTCCCACGATCGGCTGAGCCCCATTAAGTTTGGAGGCCTGTTTTCTCCTCCCATCAGTCCTGCTGCTTCCCCTCCAGTCTCCCCACCACTTAAGTTATACCCTCCTCCCGCATGTCTCTCACCCCCAGGTTTAATTTCCCCCATCACGGCCTCAGAGCTCTGCCCTTCTCTCAAGGCTGGCTCTCTCTCTCCCTCTTACCTCACCCGTGCCGTTTCGACTCCCTCTCGCTTCCTCAGCCGCCGAGGGGCACCGAATCCCCCGAGCGACCAAGGCCGCCTTTACCGCGTCGCCGTGTTACCGCTAGAATTTACTACTAGGCCAAAAGCGCTTCAGGAGCTTCCACTTCCGGGTTAGATCACCGTCGGCGATAGGATATTCTCCCGGAAGTATATCAAGAGGAGGGACGAAGAAGGGGGGGGAAACTTCCCAGGCGTCTACTCTAGGAATAGAAGAGGATCAGAGAGAAAGAGGCCACTTTGCCGGGAGGGCGGTGGGAATCGGACCCGGAAGTGTTACGTAAGGGCAAGTCCGGGTCGTGAGAAAGCCATGGCGGAAGTAAGAGGGAAGAGGCCATCGATCCGAGAGGCCGGGGGGGCGGGGCTGCGGTGGAAGCGATGCGGTACAACGAGCGGGAGCTGCTGTTGCTCTCCCGAAAACCGGCCGAAAAGGCGGCGGAGGTTCTCATGCGCGCCCCCAAGAAAGGAAGCGGTAAGGAGAAGGGGCAGTGACGTCACGGTGGGAAAGGGAGGGGGGATGTGACGACACGAGACCGGGGGAGGCTAATTGCGTCATCTGAGGGCGCTGGGAAAAAAGGAAGCGAGACGTCCAAGGGCCTCTGGCATGACTGCCATCCCTGAGGACTAGACTCTTGAGTGGGCTTTTATCAGCCCTCTGGTTACTAGTCCTCAGTTCTAGCTTCTATGCAGTTTACGTCTTCCATAATCTCTTGTTCATTTTCACCATGACTCTGATTCATTTACCGATTTCATGTTTACGCTTTGTATATTTATTTTGTATTTGCCTTCTGCCTAGTGCCTCCTGGTCCCCGAAACTAATAAATTTATAGTAAAACACAGGTAGTCCTCAACCTACGGCCGCAACTGAGACCAAAATTTGTGTTGCTAAGTGAGAAATGTGTTAATCGGTACAATACGTGACAGTTGGTAACTTGGGAATTTTGCCCCATTTTACGACTTTTCTCCCCGCATTTGTTAAGTGAATCACTTCATTTTTTAAAATAGTAGCACGTGTTGCTAAGTGAATCTCCCCCCCCCCCCCCCGACTTTACTTGTCAGCAAATCGCAAAAGGGGATCACAGGACTCTGGGACACTGCCACCGTCATAAATGGGAGTTTGGCTGTCAAGCCTCTGCATGTAAATCGCATGACCGTGGGGATGCTGCCACGGTCATAAGTGAAAAATGGTCACAAGTCACTTTTTTCAGTGCCGTTGTAACTTTGAACGGTCACTAAATGAACTGTCGTAAGTTGAGGATTACCTATAGTTAAGGTGCTAGTTTTTGCTACAACCGACTGACAAACAACTTCTAATGGAGTTCGTTTAAAATTACTTTCTTAATCCAAACATATTAAAATCTCCTTCCTTAATATGGCAGCATTTTTATATAATTTTTTTATATAACTATAGATACAGATGCACAAACCTCTAGTGCAGAGGCTTCTGTATTTGGAAGGCCCATCTGCCAAAGCAGGGTGCTCTGCTCCATACCTTTCCTTGGTATTTCCATCTCCTACTTCCTAGCCCCTTAGTTTGCTCAGTTCTTGAGGGGTGTGTGTGTGACTTTGGAGATTCTCCCCATCATAATGCGGCAATCAATTCTGAGGTTTGTTTTAAGTACCAAACAGCAGCAAAGCAGAGGTACTGGGGTACTTTGGGTGTCCTGATTTCAGAAGGTGGTGCACTTGGGGGAATTAACTTCACTGTTGGCTTATTGGATAATGTCAGTATTGTACGTGATAATTGGTAACTTGCTGTGCCACTGTGAATACTAAAGCTATTCTGTTTAAGTGAACAGTTTGGCTATTTTGCTTATTCATATGCATGCATAAATACAGCATTATTACATCAGGGATTAATAACTAGACTCCTTTTAGCACCCCTTTCTAGATCTTATGATCCCCCCCCCCCCCCGGTTATGTTGGATTGTAATTCCTCACCCCCAGTAGGATAACACATATTTGATTTTAAGGATTTTAATGCCCTTTTTTGACCCTTCCAGATTTAATTTTCTTAATGCGAGTCTCCAGAAAGAGAATTATTAAAGGGCAGGGAAAAACTGTTCTCAGGCATTCTGAATCTACAGGACAGAATGGGCCCATTTATTATAATATCGAGTGGTACTGATTTCATTAGGGGGCTAAATATTCTTAGGGCAACTTTTGAGGGTAAAAAGCTTTTTATTCTAACCACTCTTTGCCATGAAGTGACACAGGTAGGGAGACAAAGAGGTATCGTGTCATATACCGAAGCTAACAGTAGTTTAAAGGTGTTAATGTGCTACCTATGCTGGTAGGAAAGGTTTGAGCATCCTTTGATTATAACTGGTCTCAGGTGCACAGTGTGGACCTGCTGGGGTGTAGCAGATGCTGAGTTATGCTATTCCAAACTCAGGGGCTGCTTACAGGCTTCCTGCTGATAACCCAGCTGTCAAACTGTGCCTGCCCAGAGTCACTTGGTTGTGTTGGGCCGTGGCACGACAAAACCGCGCTCGACTAAAGCGCGCCTGATTAAACCGCGTCGCTGACGTCATCAGCAGGGCAACAACAGCGAGCGCGGAGAAAGAAGGGCGCTTTAAATAGCGCTTTGAAAGCAAGCCGATTCAAGTTAAGGTAAGGGTTAGGTTTAGGATTAGGTTAAGGGTTAGGATTAGGTTTAGCGTTAGGTTAAGGGTTAGGTTTAGGGTTAGGTTAAGGGTTAGGTTTAGGGTTAGGTTAAGGGTTAGGTTTAGGGTTAGGTTTAGGATTAGGTTTAGGGGTTAATTTTAGGTTTAGCATTTACAGCGTGCTTTTTTCTCCGCGCTGTTGTCGCGCTGTGATGACGTCAGCTACGCGGTTTCATCGAGCGCGCTTTAGTCGAACGCGGTTTTGTGGTGGAACCGTGTTGGGCAGCCATAGAAATCGAATAAATGAGTAAATAAAATTTTTAAAAAACGGTTTGTTGTGTCCCTTTTCACTTTGCAGCCTTGAAGAAACGCCTGGTGAAATTAGTGGTCAATTTTCTCTTTTATTTCCGAACAGACGAGACTGAGGTAACAGTAGTTAGCAACGGTGTTAAAACGTGATATGAATTGCACTTTAATTGCACCTAGGTCTAAGGGGTTAGTGCATCTTGCAGTAATTGGGTGATCACTAAAAAAAATTTTTTTTCTGGTATTTGGCCGTCAACCAGGATGCAGGAATCTGTGGCCCTTCAGCTATAATTGAATTATTGGCTCTGCTTTCTGAGATGTATAAAAATCAGAACATCCAATATATCTGGAACAATAAGGTTGCCTACTTCTGTAATAAAAGTAAGAGTTGGGATGTATTTTTAAGTTCAACCTAGGCCAATTCTAAGGAGTGTGTGTGTGTGTGTGTGTGTGTGTGTGTGTGTGTGTGTATAGGCTGTTGTAGTGTTCTATGGTCATGTGATTGTGATTTGCGACTTCTTTTGCCATTTACTGGCAGAAGATTGCAAGAAAGGACCCAGGTTGTTGGGGGCAATATGCTGACTCTGTAAATTGCTTAGAAAGGGCTGTAAAAGTACTATGAAGCGGTATATACTGTATTTTTCGGACTATAAGACACACCGGTGTATAAGATGCACCAAGATTTTGAAGAGGTAAGTAAGAAAAAAAAGTTTTTGTCCTCCCTGCCCCCCAGCAGCACATTGCATGCTTCAGCAGGGCTGGGGAAAGGCAAAAATGCCCCCATTTTTCACCAAAATGAGGGCATTTTTCCCTCTCCCCAGCCATGCTAAAGCCTGCAGAGTGCTTCTGGGGGTGGGGAAAGGCAAAAATTCCCAAATTTTGCGAAAAATAACCTGTTTTCCACCCATTTTTCACAAAAATGGGATGTGGAGGCAGGGTTTAGGGAAGCCAAAAATGGCTGTATTTGGTGTATAAGATGCACCAACATTTCCATGTTCTTTTAGGGGGGAAAGGTGCGTCTTATACTCTGAAAAATACGGTAAGTGTAAGTGCTATTGCTATAAAAGCCCATTAAATATTGTCGATTCATTAACACGGTATAGTTTGCTTAACCACCATGCGGGTTCGCTTAATGTCCACTGTGACTTATTTTCCACTTACAGCCATCATAAAAAGAGTTGTAAAATTGAGTCCAGTCACTTGGTGCCTCAACTTACAACCAATAATGACTGACGACCAAAATTTTGGGGTCCATTGTAGTTGTAAATCAAGGACTTCCTATAACATTTCCATCTTCATTGAAAAGTGGATCTGATTCTTTCTCTCCCCGCCCCTCTATCTCTCCTCAGCCCATTGGTGCTTTATTGTTGGAACACTGCAAGATCAGCAAAGAAGAAGGAAAAAACGTCTTTTCCATCAGTAAGTGCTTTAAGAAAGAGTTGTTGAGATGTTTGTGTCAGGAGAAAATTTCTCCCCCTTAGAAAATTGGCAGCCTTTCATTTTTAACATTGACAACATAACAACGTCACTGATTACGTTGAGCCAATTCGCCAATTCACCGGTCCATTCAGTCTCGGTTTGCTGGCTCTGACTGGCAGCTGCTTTCCCTATTTATAAAGTTATTTATACACACCCATTTGCATTATTTTTTTTTACACCTGTTTGCACTACTCAGGTGATCCTGAGGGCACAGATAAGCCTCCCAAGTTGTTTCAGGGACTCTCAGAAAGGGTGCTAATGGCCAGGGGACTATACATCCTTCCATCTTCCACCCTTCAGTCAGAACTGAAGAAGCTTCTTGGATGAGAAGCGAAACATCTTCAAGGAAAAACAAAAGTCCAGTTGCCTTTTGAAAAAAATGCACCTTTTGGACAGCCATGACCTAATGACCGAGAATCTCCATAGACAGTTGTTATACATTTTACCCCCAATCTCTTCCTAGCAATGGGACTTGAGGGGGAGGAAGAGTTAAAAGATTAGGCCTCCTCCGAATTCCATCCGCCGGCCAATGCCGACTGGCGACTACCCGGAGGAGAGCCTTCTCTGTGGCTGCTCCGACCCTCTGGAACGAGCTCCCCGTGGAGATTCGAACCCTCACCACCCTCCAGACCTTCTGCAAAGCCCTTAAAACCTGGCTGTTCCGACAGGCCTGGGGCTAAAGAGCTTTTCCCCCCCTCCTCGAATGGTATGGTTGTTGTGTGTTTTTAAATTGTGTATTGTTATGTTTCGTCTTTTTATCCCCTGTCTGTACCCCCTTCCCTGACCGAGTTGTGAGCCGCCCTGAGTCCCCTTCGGGGAAAAGGGCAGCATATAAATGAAATCTAATCCTAAAAGATTTGCTCCTTGCACTCCCTTTTCAGGCAGGAGTAGAACAGCTTCTTCTCCTCTTCCATTACTTGAAGCTGGAGAAATCTCATATTGCTGGCTAAGAGAGAGGTCTTAAGAGCGACTAATCAGGGAATGGGACTTGGGGAGAACACCAGTGGTGGGTTCCCGGAAATTCGGCCCGGTACAGGACTACTGGTGGCAGCTGGGAGTAGCGCCTACCGTACTGGAACGGTGGCTCGTGTGGCCCACCCGCCCGCCTGCGTTCCTTACTTCTTTTTGATGCAAACGGGCCAATTGCGCGCACAGCATTGCGGCGCGCGTGTGACCTCCGCCAAGCAGCTGAGTGTCGCTGGGCAGGGGTGTGTGCATGGATGCGCAGCGCGCGTGCCTTACAACACCTGGCCCCGTCACAGCATACCGGTTGCGACGGGATCCGGAACTCACCATTGGAAAAGACAGCTAGTTCAGCGAGATCTCAACAGTCTACGACCAGTTGTGGCCATTCCAGTCTAAAAGCAGATAACTGTAGCTTGAGATGGAGCCTTTTTCCATCCTTTGGTTGCCACAATGTAGAAAAGATGTGGAGACTCTAGAAAGAGTGCAGAGAAGAGCAACAAAGATGATTAGGGGACTGGAGACTAAAACATATGAAGAACGGTTGCAGGAACTGGGTATGTCTAGTTTAATGAAAAGAAGGGCTAGGAGAGACATGATAGCAGTCTTCCAATATCTCAGGGGTTGCCACAAAGAAGAGGGAGTCAAGCTATTCTCCAAGGCACCTGAGGGTAGAACAAGAAGCAATGGGTGGAAACTAATCAAGGAGAGAAGCAACTTAGAATGGAGGAGAAATTTCCTGACAGTTATAGAACAATTAATCAGTGGAACAGAAATTGCCTCCAGAAGTTGTGAATGCCCCAACACTGGAAGTCTTTAAGAAGATGCTGGCTAGCCATTTGTCTGGAACAGTATAGGGTTTCTTGCCTAGGCAGGGGGTTGGACTAGAAGACCTCCAAGATCCCTTCCAACTCTCCTATTGCATTTTTACTCTGGGGGAACCCTTAAAGTAATTTTTAAGTCTCAGGGAACCTCTGCATAAAAACAGCAAAAAAAAAAGTGAGGGGAAGGACACCTAGCACTGATGATATTACCTAGTTGGGTAATGAAACATCTGGGGGGGAGGAACCCCAACCAAACTCAATGAGAACCAAAGACCCTACAGTTCAACCCTGAGCTACAGATCCTCTTGCAACAGAATATACTCCATTCCTTCTGGTGGTGAAAAAAGTCACACTTTAATGGAATTCTGTTAATACGATTCAAGATGTTCTTCAAATAGATAAGATTTTGCATAGCTCTTGACAAAGCCAGCTTTAGTTTGATCCTGCTTGGACGGCTGTAATTTCCTGGCAGGGTTGAGATAAACTACGTCATGAAATTGGAATGGCTAGTTTTCCCAAGAGTTGAGAACATGATAGCAAGGAAGGTCACGGGAAAGGTGGGGCTGATTTGGGAGTTGTTTGGTGGAAGGGAACAGAGAGACTCTGGGGAAAAATCAACAATTCTGCTGTCAAGAATTCAAACAGCAATGTGAGAGTCTCTTGTATAAAATGTCCCTTCTGATCATGATAGGAAAACATCAGAATTCTTTGCATCTGGGCTTGAAAATCAGCATGGCCCCTAATTAGTTGGCCCATTAGCCTTTGCTCAGGTCAGAATCTGCCTTCCGTGTCAATGGTTTTCACTACCACGTTATTTAGGTGGGGGGAGGGTCTATTGCCCATCTCGCTCTCAGAGTGATACTGTAGTGTGTAAAACGTAAAAAAAAAACATAAAAACACAATGCACAACAAGTTCAGTAAAATAAGAGCCAAAGTAAAAACACAGATACAATAAGTAAAAAACTAAAAGCTAATGGGGGTGTTTTCGGGGTCGTAACACCCCCCAGGATTGCATGCCCCTCTTCGAGCCCTGTACATAAGTTGGCATAGCCAGGACTTGACACTTTCCCAAGAGACCGAGAGAATGAAGGCCAACCCCATTTCTGAAAGGATATTTCATCAAGTAGGGGCAACAACAGAGAAGGGGCTCTTCCTGGACCCCACTGTTGTGGCTTGCCAGCAGAGCTGGCAGCAGAGTCGGACAGTGAGAAGTTTGGGGAGGAGCATGGGGCAGTCCTGGAGGCTAGGGAAGACTCAAGAGGGCTCCGTGTCGGAGGCAGAGGTGGGGCCAAGGCCATTGGGCAGTTCTCAGCTGCCTTTGGAGCTAGGCAGCAGTAAGGCAGAGGAACAGCTAGAGCCTGTTCCCAGTGTGCGCATGCACAGAGCTGCCAGAAGAAAAGAACAGCTAAGAAATCAGGGTCAGCTTGGGAGTAAAGCCACAGGTGGATGGCGAATGGCTCCTCCCATATGAAATAGAAGTGAAATGGGAGTGGGCTTTTTCAGGAAACCGTTATTTCGTTTCAGAAGGGTGAAAATCTGTCCGTGAATCTCAGAGACTCTGTGCCCAGTCTTTCCTTGCCCAGCACTGCGTTTGGGAAACATTTACATGGCAGCTTTCCAAGCTAGATAAGGTCTGTTGTCATAGATATGCCTTTGAAAGACTGTTTGCCAGGCCTTTGCTGAATGTGAATGAGAGGAATTCACATTCGTTTAATAAAAAGGGGTTTGGTCGGGACCAGGAATCTGCTTTGTACTTTTTGGGGAAGCCTAGGTCAGAATACCCGCTAGTTGAAATTCTTTCGTAACATATTTGCCCTGTTCTGAGAAAGTTGAGTTGAAGCAACAGAAGTAGTCAGGATGACTGTTGTTTTGTGGGCTTGTTTTTGTAGGCTTCCATGAAGAGCCAGAGAGGAAATACTACTTTGAATGTGATACAGAAGAACAATGCCAGGAATGGATTGACGTCCTTCGCAAGGCCAGGTGAGCTTATCTCGTCACCTGAAGGTTGATAAATCTTATTTGTCTGTCTGTCTGTATCTATCTATTTGGAGAGAGTACCAATTCAAGGCAAGCCTGAAGGCAGTGACAATATTATCTGATTTACTTTAATTTTTATTTGGCACCTGCAATAGATTTATTAATAGGAACTACCGTATTTTTCAGAGTATAAGACACACCTTTTTCCCTCAAAAAAGAGGGTGAAAATCTGGGTGCGTCTTATACACTAAATACAGCATTTTTGGCCTTCCGAAATCCCGCCCCCTTCACCAAAATGGCCATGCATAGTTTCTAGGAGGCTTCCAGAGAGCTCCTGGGGGCTGGGGAGGGCAGAAATGACCGAAAAACGTGCCATTTTTTGCTCAATTTTGCCCCCCCCCCCAGCTCCCAGGAGCACTCTATAAGCCTCCTAAAAGCTATTCATGCCCTTTTTTGACAAAAAATGGGCCCGTTTTTGTAAAAAACAGCCCATTTTTTGCTTGCTTTTGGGACCCCCTACCCCCGCAGGAGCACTCTACAAGCCTCCTAAAGGCTATTCATGCCCTTTAAAAAAAAAACTGGCCCGTTTTTGGGAGGTCTACAGAGTGCAGAAACTTTTTAAAAAAAATTTGCCTCTTCAAAATCTTGGTGCGTCTTATACTCTGAAAAATGCGGTAAATAAACTATGTTGCCTTAAAAACATTCGCTGCCTACATTGGGGCTGCTTTGGAAAAACAAGGGAGAAAATAGGCTCATCTCTGCTGGGTGGCGTTTCTTTCTTAAGTGACCATCGGAGAGCGAAATGGTCTATCTATATCGCATACGTTGCATCCAAACAAACTTTGGGCCAGTTCTTTCAGTTCTCCTGTTCTCTTTTGATCTACAGTTACGAATTCATGAGAAGCAGCTTGATCTTTTATCGGAACGAGATCCAGAAGATGACGGGGAAGGTAAGCCAGTGGTCACAACTGACAGTCCTTTGCTCAGGTTATTTACAGGCCTTGGAGATGTAGACACCAACCAGATTCACACGCTTGCCACCAAGTTCCACTATGGATTATTTTAACCTTGGGTCTGTTGTGTGAATATTTGTAAATCACAGTGCAGAACTGGGTGCTGGTGTGTGGAACCCAGCCAATCATGGCTTAGCTAATAAAATTGGCTTATCTCCGTTGCAAGGATAAAGTCATGACTGTGGCTTGAAATAAGTTTGTGAGGCTGTTTGAATTGGCCAATAGGACAGCTTCATTTCTGAAGGC
Organism: Thamnophis sirtalis; assembly: GCF_051295495.1. NCBI lineage: Eukaryota > Metazoa > Chordata > Lepidosauria > Squamata > Natricidae > Thamnophis > Thamnophis sirtalis. The sequence goes on along the minus strand of NW_028261381.1, from coordinate 166,572,752 downwards.
ATTTGAGAACATTTACTAGCTAGAAGACAGCGATTGAAGGTCGGCAGGGAAGACGTGAATAGCTTTCTGCTCTTCTTCTCATGTGATTTGATTGATTGATTGATTTTATTATATTTATATGCCGCCCTTTCCCCCCGAAGGGGACTCAGGGCAGCTCACAATTCAAATCAGGGAAGGGGGGGTACAGACAAAAAATAAAAGACGAAACATAACAATACACAATTTAAAAACACACAACAGTCATACCATTCGAGACGGGGGCAACAGCTCTTTAGCCCCAGGCCTGTCGGAACAGCCAGGTTTTAACGGCTTTGCGGAAGGCCTGGAGGGTGGTGAGGGTTCGAATCTCCACGGGGAGTTCGTTCCAGAGGGTCGGAGCAGCCACAGAGAAGGCTCTCCTCCGGGTGGTCGACAGCCGGCATTGGCCGGCGGATGGAATTCGGAGGAGATCTAATCGGTCTAGTGGAGGTGATTGGCAGCAGGCGGTCTCTCAAATACCCAGGTCCAATACCATGAAGGGCTTTATAAGTAATGTGAGTTATAGACACAATTGTATACCGTGTTTCCCCAAAAATAAGACAGGGTCTTATTTGCTTTTGACCCCCGAAATAAGCGCTTGGCCTTATTTTGGGGGAGGTCTTATTATTTCTGAGGTGCAGAAAGCGGCGAGCGTGGTCACCTCAGGGCTGCTGCTGTGGCAGACAGCATTGTGTGTCTCCCAGACACAAAATGGATAGGCAGTCCTTGAATTAATCTAGATGTGAAATGTTTTTAAGTGGCAGCGCAACACAGCCGCTCGTCAGCTGGATGCTTTTCAATCAAAGTACCACTCAGCTGCAGGAGTAAATGGCGGTAGGTAAGGTGAGGCACGTCTCCGGGGCCTGCCGCTTTTTGCAGTGGCCATTGGCGTGACAGAAGGGACGTGGTGGCTAGGGTTGTGGGCGCTGCCGTTAGGTAAGGGCGTGTGGGGTGCATGGGGCATGTTCCCCACTCCCTTTCTCCCCCTCCGGCCTCACCTTCTCACCTCGCGGCAAGCAACCAGAGGAAATGGCAAGGACTGGCTGCGCTTGCATCTAAATATTTTCTGGAAGGGCTTATTTTAGCGCATGCACCAGTGGTGGGATTCAAATAATTTAACAACCGGTTCTCTGCCCTAATAACCAGCTGGGTAGGCGTGGCCCGGTGGTCATGTGACTGGGTGGGCATGGCCAGCTCAACATCATTCACGTTGATGGGCGCGTCGCATTAGCTGTTACAATGTCATAAGGGTTAACCGGAGAGGCAGTTTCTGTAAGCAGGGCAATAAGGATTAGGCTAGAAGCAACACCAGAATGTTTCCTTCCTGCCTTCCTTACAGGATTAGCCCTGTAAAGTGGAAAAGAACAAAATGAAATTTCTTCCAACAACCGGTTCTCCAAACTGCTTAGAAAATTAACAACCGGTTCTCCTGGATAGGTGCAAACTGGCTGAATCCCATTACTGGCATGCACTCAAAAGCCAGATTGGGCTTATTATCCAGGGAGGTCTTATTTTTGTGGAAATAGGATACTTAACTCGGGGATAACGTGATTTCAAAAGACAGGGGATCAATCAAGCTGAAATCTTAGAAGCATCTAATGCTTAAAGTCTTGAGTTACAATTCTCCGATGAGGAACCAGAGCAAAAGGCAACGTGTCATGCTGTTCAACACCAAGCCAAGGCATCTGCTAACTTGGGAGGAGATACAGATGACCTCAGTGTAACATAAGGCCAGGCGAATGTAGGTAGCTGGCCGTTTTAACCAGCGTAGAAGAGAACACAAATAACTTGATGGAACAAACTGTCAACCTTCTTCCTTCCTTGGATGCAGGACCCCTTGGAGCAATATGGCATCTCAGAGGAAGCCCGTTTCCAGCTGCGGGCACGGAAGCTTTAATCCACGTAAGGTGAACCCAGGAACTCCACGGCTGAAATGTCGACAGAGTTAATTCTCTATTTTTTTTACGAACTTAAGGGAGGGGAAGGGAATGTTTTCTTTTTAAAAAAAAAAACCACTGTCCACACACGCTGTATTTCTTCTGCTCCTTTGTGATCTCGTTTTTGCGACTACCGATAGCCACAGCTACAATGAAGATTATTGATAAGGAGGATCAGTTTTGTGGGTTAATTGAATCAGTTCTGCCTTTATTATGTACAGGTACAAAGAACAAGTTGTAAAAATAAAGGAAATGGGGAAAGGGAGCTTCACATTTGGAAGGCCTCGGTTTTAAATCCCCTTTGGCAAGGCAATGAGGTTTTAGTGGCAGAATGTGTTGTCCATCAGCAGAGATGAATTTAATAGGTACCCCAGCTCTGCAGTGTTCAACACTCCCAAATCCTCCCAAACCTTTGTCAGATAGTCTTCCTACCATCTCCCTGCATTGGGTCTAATTAAGCATTTGAGTCAGATTGGAAGAACAGATCAGATACGGTATCTGTCTCTTCAGGAGTTATTGCAATCCATCATGAAACTTAACGTGTTTCCCCCAAATAAGCGCTTGGCCTTATTTTTGGGGAGATCTTATTATTTTTGAGGTGCAGGAGGCGGTGAGCGTGGTCACTTCATGGCTGCTGCTGTGTGGCAACATTTTTGGGGAGGGCTTATTTTAGCGCATGGACTCAAAAGCTCGATTGGGCTTATTATCTGGGGAGGTCTTATTTTGGGGGAAACAGGGTACCAAGGCCAGCAATTTCTCCCAGACACAAAATGGATAGGCAGCCTTTAACTTATTCTAGATGTGTTTTAAGTGGAACTGTTGCCTGGCAAATGGACACGGCAACTAATCAGTGCTCAAAATAGGCAGAGCGGGATTTACTGATCTGAAACAAACGATTTAACGATTTGAGGTGGCAAATAGATCGTTGGGCATCGCTGGCAGCCCTTACAGTCAGTAGTAATTATTTCCTGCAAGAATAAAAAGGGAAGATGGAGCCTCTTTTCAAACTCTCTTACATGCTTAGTGTTTAGATTATGGGTGACGAGTGTAGTGGTTCATAGCAGCTGTGAAGATACACTCCTGAATTGTCTGGTGTTTGTAAAAAATGTCTCCTTTTATCCACCACATTCTTGGTGTTACTCGGCCTTTCTGTCACTTCTTCCAGTATCTTTCTTGTCCAACTTTGGGAACTGGCAGCTGAATGTATTTTAAAACCTGCTGTGAAATTTCTTCAGGCATTTTGAAAGTTTTCTTAATTTTTATCAAGAAAATGGGGAAACCGCTTCTCATATAGAATGCCTGTGGTTATTTAGAAAAGTGTTTAGAGCCATTAGAAATTCATGATGTACTGTACCCTCAAATCTCCCTTCCCTTCCCCTACCATTCCATCTCTGTATAATAAAAGAGCAATTACTTTTCCATGGATGGGTTTGGTTATTTTGCCTTATTTACCTGCTTTTATTTTCTGCTGCTCTGCCACTCGTGTTAAAAGTATTTAGTAGTAAGTGCGTTGGGCTTTCAGCAAACCCTTTATTTGGTGACTTATTATCTACTTGTCCTTTAGGATAGGTAAATATTTAGGAAAGAAACCTGCTTAGGTCTAGTGAATGGCACCCATACATATTGAAAAATTAGATGGGAAATGCTGTAATTGAAAGATATGGTACATTCTGAGATAACATCTTCCAGCTCCTTCAGAACTCTGGGATGTAATCTGTCAGAATCTTATACAGAATATCAGGATTGGAAAGAGACCCTGTAGGTCATCTACTCCAACCCCCTGCTCAAGCAGGAGACCCATTTCTGACAAATGGCTGTCTAGTCTTATCAACCAAGCGGTCAAGCCCGAAACACATGTCCGAGTTTGGCAAAACATTAAGTCAAAACCAGTTTGCTTCTTTGTGATGTAGCAGATTGTGTGGTTTATAAAGCATGGTTCATGCTTTCTGTTCCAGTTATTTATTTAACTACCTATTCTCAAGACAAAACATATTTCTCTGAGACTTTCTTTGATAGCCCCTGTGAGTGTGAGTTCTAGCCCTGCCTTAGCCATGAAAGCCAGGTAGTTGACCTTGGGTCAGTCATTCTCTCTCATCCAGACTTACCTCGCAGGATTGCTGTTGTGTGGGAAATGGGAGGAAGAGGGAGAATTGGATATGGTCACCACCTTGCGTTGTTTGTTAAAAAAAAAATAAGGGCAGGATATAAATAATGACACGTGTCACAGGTGACATGCCAGGCCTCCAGACCCTCTGCAAGTCACATGAAATGGTCTTGCTCTCATGCAGCCCCTGAGGTATCCATAAACCATGTAAGCAGGGGTAAAATGCTACCGGTTTGCCCGAATCGGTAGCAAAGATGCCAGTTGTTCACCCGAACTGGGAGTAAAAAAAATGCTGCCGGTTCGGACGATCCGGTTTTTTCGACGATCAGTTGTGCTGCACGATTTATATTAGCTAGAAAGCAGGATTTCCTGCTTTCTAGCTAATATAAATCGCGTGGCACAACAGATCTCCCCCCCCTGCTGTTCGCTTACCTTTGCAGGTGCACTTAATAGCAGGCTTCGCCCACCCGCCTGGATATTATTTGACACTGTGCATGTGCGGAGGTGGTGCGCGCGCTCATATTGCTACTAAACCAGTAGCAAAGGTAAGTGGATTTCACCCCTGCATGTAAGTCTTTGCATACAACTTCCAAATGATCTGGAGAGGAGATCCGGAGAGGCCCCTTTTATCCATTTGTGTATGTGTGCATGTATGTGTTACACCCCAGTAGAGCCAAGGTAGTATTTTACGAATTTTTGAAACACCGAACCCAAAAAGCTCACCATTCATGCTCTAAGGCAGAGGTGGGGAACTATGGCCCCTTTATGACTTGCGGACTTCAACTCCCAGAATTCCTGAGCCAGCATGGTCGAAGTCCACAAGTCATAAAAGGGCCCTAATTCCTCACCCCTGTTCTAAGGTATGGCATTCTGTATGTTAATAGTTTCTGCAATACCTTCTCCAGTTCAGCATGCTGATGCCATCATTCCCAGGAAACAGAATATCGGTGATGGCTATCTGATATTATTTGACCCTGGTCAAAAGTCACATAAGGCTGTGGAAGACTCTTATATTTTATGTTTATATAATTGCTAGATCTGGTCTTCCTCATTAGATTTGCTTAGCAATTAGAGCCACACAAACTCATGGCCACAACTGTATTTCATGGCAAATAATTCATAATATAGCGACCTGCGTTTGAGATTTTTTTTAAAAAATCCCAAGCCAACTTTAAAATGAATGGAAGCACCACATTTAGTACAGTGTATTAAAATACATACATTTTTAATATAAAGACAAACTTCAAAGCCATTTTTCTTTCATTTACAAATCAAAGTGAAGTGTGGGAAGATTCAAAGAGAAGATTAGAATGGAAATTCTAGAACTGGAAAGATCAGAAGAGTGGAAAATATATCGATAAGCTTATTATTACATACATATATACACATGCCAGAATTTTCTATGTGACTTTTATGGAAGAATGGCAGATAAAACATAAGGAGCGAAGTTTAAAAAACAAGACGCGACAAAAGATACAGTGGAATAGGATTATCCAATCTGGACTGCAAGGCTCGGAACAGCCACCAGGCGGCAGCAAGGAGATTTCTACACCTTTGCTGTCCTCTGGTTCTTTGCAGCTCAGATCCAGTAGTCCTACCACAATGGAAAATTTACTCTTTAAATAAATGCCATGTTCATGGGCTAATGTGTACAAATCAATTCCTAGACCCTAGGAAAAAAACATCCCATATTGCCACCTTTTAAGAAAATGGATACTCTCTTCAATCCATTTACAAATGGATTTTATATAATTTTTTTTTAATATTTTACAAATGAATTCCTGAGCAGCAGCAATTTCCATTATTGACTGAAGTTCCCCTTGAACTCCAACACAGACTTCCATTCCATTCCGCAGAGAATATATCCAAAAAGGCTCAAAAATGCAAAACGCTGACACAAGTCACCATAGTAGCTAGACTTGTCTTACCCACCTTTTTTATTTCCTCATTTATTTATTTTTAAAAAGAAAAAAAATATATATACCAGAAAGTTAAAGAGTTAGCAAGGCTAATCTTTGAAAACCTGCAGCACGACCTATGTGGAGGGGGTAGGAGAGAAGCATGTGGGAGAAAATGAATTAAATAATATGAAAAATCCCCTCATTAAGTCCCTGAAATTTGCACAGGGGATCGCTTCAGCTTGAACCCGGCGTTTGAAAAGGCTGAATCCAGGGAGTCCCCCTAAACTGAGTTACTCTCCCCGTATCCCCAAACTATTACTGGATATTATAAACTGCGGTTCGAGTGAACTTTGGGCAGGTTTTTAAAAGATCTCCCTGGATATGAAGGATCCATACAAGCTAATTTAGAAACTCTGGAGATGAAACCTTAATGTTTAACCTCCTGCATCAGGAGGAGCTCGGAGCAGATTCCTCAGTGAAAGTCTGCTCCATCCTCTGTAGGTCCCTGCGTATCTAATATCTCGTGGGAGGACACATGCCTCCCCTCGGTTCTCTTACTTTCAAACCATAGGTCCCTTGAATGCAAGTTTCTCTGATTTTTGCTGCTGTGATAGCACACATGAATTACACAACATCCCCCTCCCCCCCGTCCCCCAAACCCTCCAAGTGTAGACAATTAATTTCATTCACTGATTTTTGGGCTCTGAGCATAAATTTTTAAAAAAATGCTTACATATCAGGCCAAAGAGAAGATGCAAGATAGTCAAAGATATTTAAAGGCAGACGAGGGGGAAGCAAAATACATGAAATGGTTATATTTCAAGACCGCACGCTTCCCATTACACGGATGAAAGGGGTGCCATCAAGACACTGAGCACTGATAAAAGCCACATTTCATTAATCAATCCAGGACAAGAACAAACAACAAACAAGATTATTATCTAAACAGTGACAAATCAGCTGTTACCTGCGCTTGGAAGAATCTAAGAAGAAACATGGATAAGAACAGATCCCAGGCTGGCCTGAGAAAACACCCAGATTAATAGCACCATAACCTATGCTGAAATGGGGTCAAGTTGAGTGTTTGCGCTTGTTCTCCTGAAAACTGCAGGAAATACAGGCTGTGATTTCCTAATCTGCTTAAAATTCATTTTCTGTGCATTTAAGGAGAGATAATATTATAGGATGAAAAATACTTAACAGGTAAGATCTGGTCTCTTTCTTTAGCTGCAGCTGAGACTGGATAGGTGAAAAATATCCATAAAACCTCAGCAAGCATGAAGGGCCTAGGAAGGAATAGGACTAGCCCACTCTACTTAAAACATCCTGATTGACCCAGAAATGTTCCAAAGACTTCTTAGCCATCAAGTTTCTTCTCAGCCAGGACAAACTCCACATCGGAAAAGGGTACAGGTTTCATTTCCCAATACCCCGTAGTGCAAAGAACTGATTGGAGCACCATAGAGATTTATCTCGGCCTCAGAAACAGATAATCATGTAGCTGGACAGAAGATTTTACAACAGTTAAGAGGCTTCGTAAATCCAACTTCTTGCATTATGCATTTCTTACACCTGAACAGCACCAACAAGAAATCAGATGCTTGTTTTGGAATAAGGCAGAGTGCTTGGGGAAGATAGCTTCATAGTCCCCCCTCTTCGGTAATCTTGCTTGTCCAAAGAGAAACCGCCACCTAATTATGTAATCGGTGGTTTACTAAAATCAATTTCACTGAATGTGTATTTTGATCAGCACACCCCAATTTTTTGTTTTAAAGAAAGAAATTAACCTTATGCTGTGTTATCCTGTTAGCTCACATATATTCTGAAGAGGTTCCTAATCCATGGCCTCTTATTTCAACTTTTCAGGGCAAGACAGTAGAGCAACAAAACTGGGGATTTATTAGGCTTTCTAAGATAGACAGGGGAAGAAAAATAGAAAGAAAGCAGATAAAATGCCACAAACCAGAGCTTGCCCTTGCAACCACAACAGAGCGAGAACTCAAGAAAGGGGAGAGATTTTAAAAAGACTGCAGGTGAATAGGCTATACATGCTTCAAGTTAAAATGATTGTATCAAGAATGAAAAGCCCTTTCCTCTCCTTTTTACCCAGCCAGAACATGCCTCTTGTGCAATATTTCTCCAACTCAACAACTTTTAAGATGTGTGGACTTCAACTCCCAGAATCCCCCAGGAAGCCTTAAAGTCCACACATCTTAAAGTTGCAAGCTTCTGGAACTGAGAAACACGGGAAGGTAGCAAACTCCACATTCCTGTGCCACAAATACTTGGTTCACATTTTCTAATCTCCTTCCTGCCCTACAATCTCCTTCCTTTCCTCATGGCAAGCTAGGGAAAATAACCATCCTATTATTGAAGAATTGTTTTGTGGTGTTTGTTCCAGGTTGCCAAGTGTGTCAAAACTTTCTGTTCAAGCTATGCAGTTGGTGTAAAAACCTTCCAAAGGGAAACTGAATAGTGTGGGGCAATCCCCTCCCCCTCCCCTTTATTCCCTCCTTTTTTGGCTCAAAGGGAAGAAATGCAGGAATTATGCAAAACCTAGGATGTTTTTCAATATCATCAGAAAGAGCTCAACTTTCTTTCTAAAACATTTTTCTCACCCAGCCTTTTGTCCTACTCCTGTTCTCACTTCATTCCTGAACTTTGGTGAGGCTTGCTGAGATTAAGAGAAGCTGTGGTCTAAAACAGCCAGAAGGATATGTACTATGGAACCAAAAAGGCCAAAAAAATAAAATAAAAATGGAATTATCCTGTAGAGTTACCCAGAGCTTTAAGCATGCATGCGTGCATTTTCTAAAGTTGTCTGAAAAAGACATTAGAGTTTTTAATATGATCAACTGATTTGATTCTCACTGAATGAGAACACTGACATGTTTTTACCTTGCTCTTCATATGACTTGTATTTCTACTCACGATTTTTGCTCCTTTCGGTTCAAAGGTTTACACCAAAGTTTTTTCCTTTCCTTTCACACTTGTTTTACTTGCTTGAAAAAAAATTAAACCATACCCCTCTTCCTATTTTATTATGAACAGTCTGATACAAAAATAAACGAGAAGTCACCGTCATTTTCTATAAAATATTTGTTGCTTTTCCCAAACTGTGTGCCTTATATTTTCCTCTGTAAAGTGATAACTCCCAAATCACAGATTTGATTTCTTTCTTTTTTCTTAAAAAATATACTCAGCGTGATTTAAAAAAAAATTAACTTTTGAGTGTTGTGGTTGTTTCCTCTAATGTGAAAGTAAATAACATTAAAAAGCTTCCTTAAAAGCAAATACCATATATCAAAACCAGCACGTGTTCAATTTGAATAAAACAAAAAACAACAAAACTCAAAGCTGCATCTCAATCAAGTATTAATGTCTTGCTAATTTAAAAAAAAATACACTGTACTTCAAACAAACCAACTCAACAGACGAACCTGAGGGCAGCCCGTTTCTTGACGCAAGATTCAGCTGCCTTGACTTCTCAAGTTTGACAAAGGAACAGTCAGACCAACATCAAAGGACTTCTGCCTTTATAAAATGTAGGCAATTCCCTCTGAACAAGGGAGGTGATATGCAGAAGATACAGCTAGATGGGGATACTATCTTCCCATCTGGCTCCTAGATCGGTTCCTAGGGATCTGCAAATACATAATAAGCTCACTAGGTATTTCCCAAGGGTGTTTGGGAGGGGGGCGCGGGGGGAGGCGTAAAGGACAAAAGGCAAATTAGCTAGTTGGATGATCTTCCAATTTGTGAATTTGTACAAATTAATTTTCGAACAATATGAATCCCGGAAGATGCAATCCCAAACCCCCTAAACAAAAGAGGGAGAGAAAGAAAGGAGAAAACCTTCCTCATTACCAACCAAGAACCCATGGCCCTCCAGATCAGGGGTCTCCAACCTTGGCAACTTTATGACTTGCGGACTTCAACTCCCAGAATTCCTCAGCCGGCGCATGCCAAAGTTGGAGACCCTTGTTCCAGATGATAGCAAATCATACCATCCTTGACCGCTAGCCACCTGGGACTGATGGAGGCTGGGATCTAAGGATCCTGGAAGGCTTTCACACAAGGCCAACCACCCCCACCCCCACCCCCGCACCAATTTGGAGAACAAAGGCAGAGGCTAGTCTACTCACAGCTTCATGGAGTCAGCCAGCATGGCAACTATAAGACTTTGACAAGTCAACAACCTGATTCTTGATTGCCCAACGTAAACCAACCGCCCGGAATGGCAAGGATCATTTTAATAACCACCCAATATTCATAGAAGGTACAATTTCTTTTCACCAATGACTCAGCCCCTCAATTTTTTTTTTAATGCAACCCTTTGGCTTTCACACAATTAAGGCAGAGTATACCCCCTTTCCAAACAACCACTGCATGACTGAACGCTGGCGGAGAGCCCAACAAGAGCACCAACAGCTGAATCCCGCCAGGAGAGGCTAAAGAAGGAAGTCGGGGAGGGAGGGAGGGAGACAGCTGACCAAGGCTTGCATTATAAATTACACCCATGTCAGAATCAATAAAAAATAAAAGTTTTCAAAAGAGCTATTTTCCTCCCCCCCCTTCTCCCACATCCAATGCTTTCTTGATTTCAATATAAAAATTAGCCGGCTGGCAAGTGTCCCATGGGAGCAGGAGGAACAAAAGAAGCCAGGTGAGGTACAGAAACCACAAAACTTCATATTGATCATCTCCACCAGGCCAAAAAAAAAGAAAAAGCACCATGGGGTTCAGAACTGGAGAGGCACAGTTTGTCCGATGTCAATAGCACCAAGAGAAGCTCTGTTACATCTCTGCTGATGTGCCAGTCTTTTTATTTCAGAGAAAACGATGGTTCTGTTGTTAAAAGAAGTTCCTCTTCTTCTTCCTCCTCTTCTTTCAGTTCTACAACTTCAGGTAGAACGGAAAAATGTCGAGAGGGAGGGGGGGCCCGTGTGTGTTTTAAACATTTAAAAATATATAAATATCTACTCTATCAACAATACAAACTGGAAGCTGTTTCTAAGCATTTTCTTCTGCAGTCTGAATACATATATATTTTAACTTAAGATTCACAGTAGCATTTTCTTTCCTCTGGTTTTACATTTATGACTTAAGTTTGAGTCCAGTAGTAAAAGAGAAGTGGGGCCATGGGGAAGTGAGGTCATGGGAGGGGGGGGGGGAAGAAACCCTTAAGCCATAGAGGCAAGCACCTTCAGTGGGAGCTGAGAGAAGTTGGTCCATGTTGTCCTTGCATAGGTCACATCAGGTTGAGGTAGAAGTCCTAGTTACCTGCAAAAGAGGAAGGAAGGAAGGGAGGGAGGGAGGGAGGGAGGGAGGGAAAGGACAAGGACAAGATTCAACTTTAGGTTGGCATTTTAATCAAAGTCAACTATGAGTCTGTTGTTGTTTTTTTTACATTAAATAATTCTTTCCAGACTGTCAAACAACAGACCTAAAATAAAGTTCTCAGCAAGCAAGCAAGATGGACTTAGAACATTCTACAGTTTTGGCACTCTACCATGGACATGCAGAAGGTCGATGGGAATGAAGAGCGAATTTATGATGGCTTCCTGCTTCCGGTGATTTAACAATAGCAAAAAAGGCTCCCTGTCTACCTCCAACAAGCTGAATAAACCTCAAAGAATTTCTGATCTGTGCTAAGTAAGATTTGTATTGGAATTTACAAAACATCCCAGATAAATCTTGTTGGTTCCTATTTAATGAAGCAGCACAATGTTTTTATCTACTTATTTATTTATTGGATATTGAGGCTGCCCAACTGCAAATAGACTCTGGGTAGCTTACAACATTTAAAACAACACAGGATTCAATTGGAGTTGGGCAGCCCTTGAATTAAATCAAATCATAAAGAAATGAATTAAATAATTAAAGAAACATGACATAAATAACATTCAGGGGGGAAAATCCACAGGAGCTTCCACAAATATCCTAACTCTAGAGCTGACTTTGTATACTGTGTGAACCCAGTCAATTGATGATCATCCAACAATCATAGTTAAGCAAGCCAAATAGTTAGGCAATCCAGAAAATTAGGAGATAGATCCTCCCTCTGAATCATTTGTCTCCACTCCCGGCCTATGTAGCTTGAATGGATGGACGTTGCATTTTGCTGAGGTATATGGATATAGTAGACCACGGATGTCAAACTCTTCACATGACGTATCGTGACTTTTTCCCCCCTTTGCTAAACCGGGGGGTGGGGGTGGACTGTATGACACATCTGGCCCATGGGCCGCGAGTTTGACACCCCTGTAGTGGACTGAATAAAGCTTGGAATTCACTTATGCTGCCATAGGCCAATTAAAATATAATACCAAGCCATAATATTGATTGCTTGATATTGGCTTATTATACTGTGTGAATTGAGTATGCGCTGGCTGAGGAATTCTGGGACTTGAAGTCCACAAGGCGTAAAGTTGCCAAGGTTGGAGAACCCGGGCGGTATATGACACTGTTTAATCCATGAGTCTCTGAGCATGCCAACTCTGTTTTAGCACCTGTATCTGTGTCCGATCCCTGATTATAAAAGGATAATAAGGAGAAGACATGTGAGGCTGATTGAGGAGATTTCTAAGGCTGCCTCTCTTACCGGTCATAACTCTGGGTGGCTCTCCCAATGAATCAATTAAAACAAAATAAACTAGAAAAGCACACATCTAAAGTATAACTCCCTGTGCTCTAAACAACAGTTCACAGAATACTGAGTTTCACCCTATCCAAATGCTTGGTCTTTTACACAACTAGGCCCTCTGTCATGTAGGCCTTTGTAGGTAATAACCGGCACCAGAATAGTCCCCCAATTTAGTGGTAACCAGGGCTATATGGATGTAGTAAGATCTGCCTGTAACGGTTCACATTGTTAATTTCTGGACCAACTGAAGTTTCTATGTGGTCTTCAACAGCAGTGAAATCCTCCTGCTACCGAGCTACCGTCGGCTACTGAGTGTGTGCTTTGCTCACATGCGCACCTGAGGCGCGCCCACAGTGCACTAAAAAAGAAACACTTTGAAGCCTTCCAGGTAAGTAGAACAGTGAGGGGGGGAGGAAATCCGCTGTGCCACACAATTTAGATTAGCTAGAAACAGGAAATCTGACGATTCTAGCTAATATAAATCGAGCAACACAGCTGATCGTCAGTAATACCAGTTCGCCCGAACCGGTAGCATTTTTTTTTACTATCGGTTTGGGTGAACCGGTAGCATGTTACCTCTGGTCTTCAAGGGCAGCCCCATGTAAAGTGCATGGCAATATTCTACCCACAAGATAGCCAAGGCATGAGTGACGGAAAGAGGGTCTCCCAGTCCAGGAATGGGCACGAAGGGTAACCAAAGCAGATCTGGGCAATGGGTACAGCTGCCGCCAACTGTCATGCAGATGCTGAGAAGGCCCCTTTTTCCTCCAGGTTGTCTTTTCTGCTGTTGAAAGCCTCTCATTTCCTTATTCTTTGCCGCTTGTCTGCTTTTATCTTTCCTTTCCTTCTTGCAGTCTTCATCCTTATCTTCACTTTCACACCTTCCCACCCCTTTTCCTGGCACTGAGAAACTTCTCAACCACATCCTTTCCCCTGACAGCCCAAAAAACTCTTATGAAGAATTATACTATAATGTCTGCGTGATACAGTGTGGTTTTTTTTCCCTATTTCGGGTTGTCATTGTGACCCCAACTTGCCTAAATTATCAATTAAGCTTGAATAGAAAACATCAGAAGACAAATGAGTTATAAAGCCACCCCCCCCCTTTGCCCCATTCTCTTTCCAAACAGCTTCAGCTAAGATTAAACGTCTTTCGTCACTATTGCAACTTCACAACAATCTTCAGTGTTATTTTCACACTCCAGGACATCTGTGTAGCTCCTGCCTGCATGGACATTCAGGACATGATCCATGTCAAGGATTGTCATCGTTTCCCTATCTGTTTTGTCTTCTGTTTAATGCACTGAACCATAAAGTAGGTTACAGGTAGCCTTCAGCTTATGACCACAATTGGTCATGATCAGAATTTTGGTCGCTAATTATGTGACCGGAACCTGACATTAACCCCATTTGATCACTTTCTGCCTCAGAATAATCTGGCCCGCCTAGCTCATTACTGCCTATCCAAAATGTACAAAGATTTTCAGGTCAACTTCTTTATATACTACGAGATAACCCGGTGTTGCCTGGGTATTTATTTATACTGGGAAAATGTCTGACCAAACATAATTTCTAATGTTGAATTTTCCCCCTTATCAGAGGGAGCCCCCTTGTGGAGTATTGTGAATATAGCAATAGCAATAGCAGTGGACTTATATACCGCTTCATAGGCCTTTCAGGCCTCTCTAAGCGGTTTACAGAGAGTCAGCATATTGCCCCCAACAATCTGGGTCCTCATTTTACCCACCTCGGAAGGATGGAAGGCTGAGTCAACCCTGAGCCGGTGAGATTTGAACCGCTGACCTGCTGATCTAGCAGTAGCCTGCAGTGCTGCTTTTAACCACTGCGCCACCTTGGCTCTTTGTGAAGCCATTACCATGGCAACTTTACTGCACTGTACAGTAGAAGCCATTTTACAGCAGTACAGTAGAAGCATTTTAAGGCACAACAGGCTGCATCTTAACAGAACACACACTCTGAGGGGTGTTAGGGGTGTCTTACCCCCCATAGTATTTGTTTCCAGAGAGTAAGTCATCTGTATACCAAGTTTGGTTGAAATTGCTCAAGGCGTTCCAGAGTCATGCTGGAACGTACACACATACAGAGAGCCATTTTTATAATAGAGATTTTTAATTTAATCATAAAACTTTATGGCAACCTTTTCAAGAAATGACCACATTTCCATTTAGAAACAAAGGGAATGCCCAGAGGAGCAGTCATATTTTTGGAAGACTGTTGTGTGTTTTGGAGGGACAACAAATTAAGATCTCACTGTACAAAGTCAAAGCTACATTCCAATCCCCTCTTTTTGTTTTGTTTTTTTGTTTAACACTGCAAATCTGACTGAGAGTGTCCTGCAGATTTTGTGCATCCTGGGGAGGCCCACTGACCCTCATCTTTGGAAGTAATGTTGAGGTGTTTCTTTGTGCAAAACCCTGGGCCTCATTACTTAGTTATGGACTGTCCCAGAGGTGGGTTCCGGCAGGCACTACTGCCGGTTTGTTCGTATGCGTGCTATGCACGCACTTGATGCACTCTCTGGGCACATGCGCAGTGCAATTAAAATTGTTCTGCGCATGCGCAGAACTGAAAAACAAAATGAGAACCAGTTCAGGGGCGTGGCAAGCCTGGATCACTGCAAGTTCCAGTGACCCAGGCCGCCAAACCACTACCGCTTTGGCCAAACCGTTCCGAACCAGTAGAAACCCACCATTGCACTGTTCCCAAAGTTCATATCTGATTAGCACCAGCTCTCCAAGGTCTCCTGCAGAAAAGGGTTTTTCTCACTTCTTGTTAGTGAACTCTCCCAAGAGGAAAGGAATTAAATTTGGGGCGTTTTTGTTTGTGAAAAAAAATATGCACTTGGTTGTTGAGCTTCCCCTCTAAGAGGGCTGTGAAAATATTTACAGACCCCTCGCATCCTGGACGTAAATTGTTTCAACTCCTACCCTCAAAACGACACTATAGAGCACTGCACACCAGAACAACGAGACACAAGAACAGCTTTTTCCCGAATGCCATCACTCTGCTAAACAAATAATTCCCTCAACACTGTCAAATTATTTACTATTACTATTATACTATTACTATTAATCTGCTCATCGTTCCTATCACACATCTCCTCCCACTTATGATGATACAAATGTAAATTTGTTGCTTGTACGGTTTATATTGTTTCCTAGTATGATTTGATTGCTTAATTGTGCCGTATGACTATCATTAAGTTTTGTACCTTATGATTCATGACGAATGTATCTTTTCTTTTTATGTACGCTGAAAGCATATGCACCAAAGACAAATTCCTTGTTTGTCCAATCACACTTGGCCAATAAAGAATTCTATTCTATTCTATCCTATCCCAACTTCTAAGGGAAACAAGGGCAAAATACATATTGGAAAGGAGAGAGATGTGATCCCATACGTCTTAAAGCATGTCACAGCGCCAACCTCCTACGGACCACCCTTACCTCACCCAAGATAAACCACACCAGCCTTACCTTACAGAGCACCAGTGCTTAAAAGCTAAGCCTAGCTCGTTATCGTGGCTTAACTCCAGAGAGATGTGAAGCATAAGGAGACTGCATGCCAAGGGTGACCCACATAGCAGGCGTGCCAGCTGTGTTGGACTGTGGGATCCCAGGCGTGGCTTGGGCCAGCGCCAAGCGGGGCAAAGGTGGATGGTGGACAGTGAAGGAGGGGCGGGAGGTTTTGTGCTGAAGAGAAGCTAGTTTAATAGACAAAGCGGAGTTAGCAGTGGAAGATGGCGGCAAGAAAGCCTCTGAGACTGGCAGAGATGACAAACTCTGTAGGAGGACAGGTTCGGAGTTAGAAGTGAGGAGGGGAGGAGGTGGTGGCAA
Source organism: Thamnophis sirtalis (assembly GCF_051295495.1). Classification (NCBI taxonomy): domain Eukaryota; kingdom Metazoa; phylum Chordata; class Lepidosauria; order Squamata; family Natricidae; genus Thamnophis; species Thamnophis sirtalis. Next base: position 166,556,289 of record NW_028261381.1, on the reverse strand, counting down.
TGAAACATTAGGAGGAGGCGGAGTCCGAAGGGTGGCCCGTGGTGGGGCACGGGTGAGGTGCTGGGCGTCGTTAGACGGCGCTGGGTTGGGGGACACATGGAATGATGGTGAGCTGGAGGCAACCTGCAGAGGATTTAAGCTTAAGAGGGTACAGCTGGAAACGGCACCATTGCCAAAATGGAGAGAGGGAGTGGAGGATGAAAAGGAGGAGGTGGAGGGAGAGGGGGTGGAGGAGGAAGAGGAGGAGGCAGAAGGCACCACATGGTTAAAAATACCTGCAAACAGGAGAGAAAAAAACCCTCAGCAGATGGACTTTATACAGCTCACAGCAAGAGAAGCAAAACAAAAGCAGGCAGGCAAGCAATAATGCAGTAATGAAAACAGCAGCAGGCAATGGGCAGTGGCAGTAAAAACAACAACAACAACCACCTAGCAGAAGAGAGACACACTTACCTCTTCCTTCCTCACATTCTAGAAGCGCCAAGGGGGAACTCCGTGGCTGAACTCAATATCCCAACACAACCCCCAGTGGAGATCAACACACGGACCTTAAGTAGTCAGAATCGTTTGACAAGCTATCATTCATTCTATCTAGGCCCATCCTCAAGATACATGCAGGATTTGTCTCCTGAAATTCTTAAGGTGCCTTGGTTTAGAGAAAAGCCTAAAATATAACGCTGCAATGTGTTACGAGTCTCTCCTCGTCCTAGCTCAGACATTCTCACAGAATGGATTTAAAGAGGCTCCAGAAACTCAGCTTACATGACAGGGAGTCACAGGGATTCCTCACGAGATAAATCCAGGTGGAAAAAATTTTTTCCAAAAGAAAGAACGCTTGAAAGTATCAGCCATCAAGGTGAAGGGTATGGAACACCAGGAAGGGGGGTGGAATCTGGGGCTGAATTCTGGATGGAGGGGCTCCTTCCCAAGGGACTAACAAGACAAATCAGCCTTGAGTCCTTGGTATGCAGAAAAGGTCTAGACTCACCCTAAACCTTCATAGCCTTTATCTGACAGTTATGCAGAGTGTGCTTTAGTCTGGCAAGATTCCGGTCTATGGGCGGACAGCAATAAAGAAAGTGCTTTGAACAATTCATCATGTCGTTCTTGCTTCCTTGCACCTGACAGTGTGTTCCTTTCAGCCAATCAAGTTCAGCTTACCTCCAACTGTTCCACCTGTCATCCCGGGAGAGAAGTTCCCCATCGTGTGTGAGTTGGTCAGGCGGGTGGCAGCTGATGATACATGCACTAGGCTGGCGGCTGGCATCGAATTAAATAAGGACTGCAGTACCGAGGAGTTTGTTACCATGGGGCCAAGGGGGAACTGCGCGCCGGTGGCTAAGGAGTTCAAGAAAGGGTGGTGGGTCTGAGAAGAGGGGGCTGTGCTGGACGACTTGCCAGAGCTGGCTGCGGAGAGGCTTTTGCCATTGAGAAGGCCACCAGAGGGGACAGCAGCAGCGGCAGCGGCAGCAGCAGCAGCAATGAACAGGTTGTGGCCGTTCTTGAATTCCACGTCTCGTTCCCGTCCTTTGCCGAATTTGTTGTTTAGCACCGAAGCCTTGTCTGAAGAACCTCCCAGTCGGACGCTCAGTTCATTGGCCTCTTTGCCTTTCAGTCCCGACCAGCTTAAATCTTCCCCTTTCCCACCGCCAAGGCTCTCTAGCTGCCTCTTGCCCAAGAACGGATTTGTCTCGGGGACTCCAGCCTCTTTGCTCCTCTGTACAAGGAAACCCAGGGAGGAGCCCCCTAGAGCCGTCACCACGTCAGCAGATTTGTGAGAAAACGAAGCACCATCAGTAAAGCTATGTAAATTGACATCTGCCGACAGGCCACCGTTGTAAGCAAACCCGTTCATGGCGTTGGCACTTTGGCCCAGCCCATCGGAGGCAGCCATGTGCTTCCTCGCATGCGTGCCAGCCTTGTCGCCCGCCAGGTTGTCATCCGAAGACGGTCTGAAGGCGAAGAGGGTGTTCTGACTCAGGGACGCTGCAGACGCTTGCAAAGGACTGTCTGCCGTTTTGGAAAGGTTGATGTCAGAAATTGGAGAGAAGGTTGACTTCCATTTGCTGCTGTTCATGCTTTCAGCAGCTTGCTTTCTCCCAGCCGAGTTGCTGCCTGGTTTGCAAAGACAGAAAAACGTAGGCGTCAGTTGTGTTCCCCCTTTTTGGCAGAGAGGTAAAACGGAACGAGGAGCCTGTTTTTAAACAGGGTTGGCTTTTTTGATACCAAGGAGAAAATTAGCTAGACTGTCTATCAGAATTCCGCAGCTGGGAACTGCCATACATAAATCGTCCACTGTGCAAGAACTTGTAACGGAAGGAGAGTGACTTCTGCATTCATCACAATTAGAGAACAGCAGCCCATCTTGCTTGGGTCAAAATCCATTTAGTCCAGTACTTCTAAAAATAGTCACCCAGATTCATACCACAAGAGATATACTGTCTTAGAAAAGAGCACAAGTTATCTGATCTCAGCCATCCACTCAGTGATTAAAACTAGGAGGGCCAGGAGGCAACATCACATCTTTTGAAATAGTATTTCGGTCACTACCTAAACTTAGACGCTCACCTTTTTTAAAAACAGTGAATTCACACATTTTGGTTTCGGTAACAGCTATGAGACTGTGATGCTTCAGGTGATTCATGTTAATGCTGGTAAAAGATTTGCAGATCTTTTTAGTTTTGTTTTTTTTTAACAGAAATCCTACATCTATTTTCTGGAATTGGGTATGTCTAGTTTAATGAGAAGAAGGACTAAGGGAGACATGATAGCAGTCTTCCATTATCTCAGGGGTTGCCACAAAGAAGAGGGAGTCAAGCTATTCTCCAAAGCACCTGAGGGCAGGACAAGAAGCAATGGGTGGAAACTAATCAAGGAGAGAAGCAACTTAGAACTAAGGAGAAATTTCCTGACAGTTAGAACAATTAATCAGTGGAACAACTTGCCTCCAGAAGTTGTGAAAGCCCCAACACTGGAAGTCTTGAAGAAAATATTGGACAATCATTTATGTGAAATAGTATATGGTTTCCTGCCTGAGCAGGAGGATGGACTAGAAGACCTCCAAGATCCATTCCAACTATTCCATTCCATTCCATTCTTCCATATTCTATTCTATTCTATGCTATTCTATTCTATTCTAAAATCTACAGCAGAACTAAAACAAAGCAGAACAAAAAGCATTACCATCAGCGAACCAACCTCCCTACCAGACTCAAGCTGAGGGAAAAAGGGAAAACTGGGCCACATACAAGGCCAACAATTTGTGGCTCCTTTTTTTCTTAAACCTTTTCAGCGTCAGAAGGGCTTTATGAGAAGCAGATAACCACAAGCGGTTGAGTTTATTTCTGTTCTTGTCCTGATCAATTCCTTTTGTCTTACCACATGCCCACCTACTGGTCTACAAACTTACTAGTTTCCAGCGGCTTTTGTGGAGATTTGCTTTCCAGAGATATTGTCGCAATTTTTCTTTCAATTCTAGGAAAGGAAAAAGGGGATTATTTGATTAATATACAGATGTTTTAGAACAGTCTCTGTTACAGGTCATGGATCCTCCAGGAGGATAACGGCGCAAGACATACACCTAGAGCCGTGGTGGCACAGTGGTAAGAATGCAGTACTGCAGGCTAATTCTGCTGACTGCTGTGTGCCAGCAGTTCGCCAGTTTGATTTTCACCAGCTCAAGATCAACTCAGCCTTCCTTCCTTCTGGGGGTGGTAAAATAAGGACCCAGATTGTTGGGGGCAATTATGCTGACTCTGTAAACCACTTAGAGAGGGCTGTAAAGCACTGTGAAGTGGTATATAAGTCTAAGTGCTATTGCTATTACCTAAGAGAACCCAAAAACGGTTGAAAACCTAATATTAGACTGTTCTGAAATGGCCTGCTATGATTTGAACCCAATACAACATCCATAGAAAGAGTTCCAACTCACAGTTGGGAGTTTCCTCATCTAAGACAATTGGAGTTGGGCAGCCAATAAATATAAAGAAAGAAAGAAAGAAAAAACTCATTGCCACTGGAGCTTCAGAAAGCACTTGACTGCAATTATTGCCTCAAAACAGTATGTTACAAAATATTGCGTTGGGGTACCAATAATTACAGGGAGTCCTCAAATTACAATGGTAACTGGAACTGAAAATTGAATTGCTAAGTGATGTGATTGTAAAGTGTGATGAGATGTTACATCACATGGTGACAGCAATACCAGCCCCCACTACTGTCATTAAGCAAGGACATCATGTGATCATGACTTGAGACTGTCCCTTGGCTTCCAACAAGCAAACTACTTAAAAAAGGTAAAAGTTCCCCTCGCACATATGTGCTGGTCATTTCCGAATCTAGGGGGCAGTGCTCATCTCTGTTTCAAAGCCAAAGAGACAGCGCTGTCCGAAGACATCTCCGTGGTCATGTGGCTGGCACGACTAAACGCCAAAGATGCACGGAATGCTGTTTCCTTCCCACCAAAGGTGGTCCCTATTTTTCTACTTGCATTTTTACCTGCTTTCGAACTGCTAGGTTGGCAGAATCTGGGACAAGTAACGGGAGCTCACTCCGTTACACTAGGAATTCTAACTGCTGAACTGCTGACCTTTCTGATCGACAAGCTCAGCGTCTTAGCACTGAGCCACCGGGTCCCTTTATTACATGGTAAAGTAACTTAAAATGCATTTTCAAACTTAAGCACGGGTTTAATGTTGGGGAAGGAAACGCTGTGGGGTTTGAGACCATACATTGCTTTGAGGCAGCCCCTCATAAAAGGACTGCACCTGCTGCTACTCGCCTGGTGCTGTTATGGTCATCCTCCAGACTCTGTTCTTCATCAGAGGTTAGCGGAGAGTAATGGATGCCATTGGTCTGAATTAGAGGCTTCTCCTTTTTCAGCACAGGTGGCTGATCATTGTCTTGATATGGAACAGGAGAATTCTTCAGGGAGTTTTCGGGGGAAGAAATGGCTGTTATTTCTAAAGGCTGGTTAATGTTGCTGACCTGAGGAGGGAAGACAAAAAGAGAACATTAAGGATTTGAAAAAAGACAAGGAAGAAAGAGCTTAACTGTGTTTCTAGGGATTTTGCTTTTAAAGACAGCGTTGCTCAGCTTTGGGGAAGAGAAAGGAAATAACATTACTTTTCAGGTAGAAAGTTATTACAAGTAGTCCTCAACTTAGGATCATCCATTTGAAGTTATGACAGGACTGAAAAAAGTGAGTTACAAGTGTTCTTCACGCATACAACTGTCATAGCATTTCACAGTCCTGTAATTGTGGTCCAGGTGGTTGGCAACTGCAACAAAACTTAGATTTATATACCGCTTCATGGTGCTTTGCAGCCCTCTCTAAGCGGTTTACAGAGTCAGCCTCTTGCCCCCAACAATCCGAGTCCTCATTTTACCCACCTCGGAAGGATGGAAGGCTGAGTCAACTTTGAACCCATCAGGATGAAACTCCTGGCAATGAACAGTGAGTTGGTCTGCGATACTGCATTCTAACCACTGTGCCACCAGGGCTCCTGGCAACCAGCCTCTTCTTCATCTGAACAAAATTGTTCCATAGACCAGGAATGGGCAACTATGGCCCCTTATGACTTATGGACTACAATTTCTAGAATTCCTGAACCAGTATAGCTAGCTCAGGAATTCTGGGAGTTAAAGTTCACAGGTCTTGAGAGGCCATAGTTGCCCACTCCTGCCTTACACTGCAACTGTTTACAATTCTTTAGGGAAGGGTGGGAAATCTGTGCCATGCCAGCTGGGATGAATAACTTGCCCAAGATTTAGGTCAAAAATGGGGAACTTGTACCACAGAAGCCAAACCCAGCTGAGAAGGCCTTCCTATTTAGATTATAAAACCTCAAGAAAGATCCCAACCTGTCACATCTCTCCCTCTACAGGAGAAAGTGAGCGCTATTCCTTGCCTTTTCCTACATCTACAGAAAAACAATTTACCATATTTTTTGGAGTATAAGACACACCGTAGTATAAGACGTATCAAGATTTTGAAGAGGTAAATTAAAAAAAAAAGGTTTTTGCACTCTGCAGACCTCCGAAAACAGGCCCATTTTGGGGGGAATCAAAAAAAGGGCATGCAGAGCCTTTAGGAGGCTTATAGTGTGTTCCTGGGGGCTGGGGGGGGGTTGCCCTCCCCAGCCCCAAGGAGCACTGTATAAGCTTCCTAAAGGCTCTGCACGACCATTTTGGTGAAGGGGTAGAGTTTCAGGAGGCAAAAAATGCTGTATTCAGTGTATAAGATGCACCCAGATTTTCAGCCTCTTTTTTAAGGGAAAAAGGTGCGTCTTATCCTCTGAAAAATACGGTAATTTCATTCAGTTAGGATGGCAGAAATTAATGCCTGGGATTATTATATTATTATATATATTATAGTAATAGTAATAATAATACATTATAAACAGCTTATATCCCAGGGCAATAACTATATTGAATTCTATGGTATAGTGCAATATTAATGCAATATCTTGTTTTCAATTTCAATTATATATTGTGTTTGTGTTTTTAGTTATAAAAACATAAAAATACACACTGAAGATGGCATTTAACTTCATTGTACGATGTGCAATGACAATGAAGTAAGCTAAACTAAATTAGAAGCACTAAGGAAATTGTTCAAAACAAGGCCATAAGATCACCAAGACTTTCCCAACTTTTTATAGCTCCCTGATTAACAGATTCACAAAGGAACTATACAATTATCTTTGGTACATGTTATTTATCCAGCTATTCAAATACAGGTAGTCCTTGACTTACGACTTATGATTGAGCCCAAAGTTTCTGTTCTTAAGTGAGACATTTGTTGAGTTTTGCCCCCATTTTACAATCTTTCTTGCCACCGTTGTTAACTGAATCACTGCAGTTGATAAGTCGGTAACCCGGTTGTTAAGTGATTCTGACTTTCCCATTGACTTTGCTTGTCAAAAGGTTGCAAAAGGGGATCACATGACCCCAAGACACTGCAACCGTCATAAACATGAATCAGTTGCAAAGCACCTGAATTTTTATCGCATGATCATGGAAAGACCACAACAGTTGTAAGTGTGAAAAAAATGGTTGTAAGTCCCTTTTTCAGTGACATTTTAACTTTGAATGGTCACTAAATGAATTGTTGTAAGTTGAGGTCTACCTGCAATTTCCAAAAGATCACCGATCTATGAAAAATCCTATTGGCCATCATTCAGGAAACAATTTCCAATTATATTGGAATTTACCTTAAGCCGAGTAGGTTATTTGAAATTTGAAATTTAATAAATTTGTATGCCGCCCAATCCCGTAGGACTCTGGGCGGCTTACAGAGACAAGATAAAAACGATTAAAAAATTAAGAATAAAAATACAGTTATTAAAATTACACAACATCCATTCTGTCTAGGTGGGGCTGGACATTGATCAACAGCCCCAGGCCTGCCGGAACAGCCAGGTTTTGGTGGCTTTTCGGAAGGCCAGGAGAGTGGTAAGGGTGCGGATCTCTACGGGTAGATTGTTCTACAAGGCCGGCGCACCTACAGAGAAGGCCCTTCCCCGAGGGGCCACCAGCCGGCATTGTCCGGCCGACGGCACTCGGAGGAGGCCCAACCTGTGAGATCTTGTTGGTCGTTGGGAGGTATGTGGCAGGAGGCGGTGTCTCAGGTAGCCAGGTCCTAAACCATGTAGGGCTTTAAAAGTAATAACTAGCACCTTGAAGCGCATTCGGAGACCAATAGGGAGCCAGTGCAGCTCGCGGAGGATGGGTGTAACATGGGTGTATCTAGGTATACCTAGTATCGCTCATGCGGCTGCATTCTGGACCAACTGTAGTCTTCGAACACTCTTCAGGGGCAGCCCCATGTAATCCAGTCTTGAGGTGACGAGGGCATGAGTGACCATTTGAAGTGCCTCCCGGTCCAGGTAGGGTCACAGCCTGGTGCACCAGGCGAACCTGGGCAAAAGCCCCCCTGGTCACGGCTGACAGATGGTGTTCTTACGTCAGCTGCGGCTCCAGGAGAACACCCAGATTGCGGACCCTCTCTGAGGGGTGTATAATTTCACTAAGGCTAAGAGATGGAATGTCAGGACAATCCTTGGGAGGCAGCATCAATAGCCACTCGGTCTTGTCTGGATTGAGTGCAAGCTTGTTCGCTCCCATCCAGACCCTGACAGCCTCCAGGCACTGGCACATCACTTCCACTGCTTCGCTGAGTTGGCACGGAGCGGACAGATACAATTGAGTATCGTCCGCATATTGATGATATTTGATCCTGTGCTGGCATATGATCTCACCCAGCGGCTTCATGTAGATATTAAATAGGAGGGGGGACAGGACCGAACCCTGCGGCACCCCATATTTGAGGGGCCTAGGGGTCGATCTCTGTCCTCCAACCAACACCGACTGCGACCTGTCCGAGAGGTAGGAGGAGAACCACCATAAGATGGTGCCTCCCACTCCCACCTCCCGTAACCGTCGCAGAAGGATACCATGGTCGATGGTATCGAAGGCTGCTGAGAGGTCAAGAAGCACTAGGATAGAGGAATCTCCTCTATCCCTGGCCCGCCAGAGATCATCGGTCAGCGCGACCAAAGCAGTTTCGGTGCAGTAACCAGGCCTGAAACCCGACTGAAAGGGATCCAGATAATCTGCTTCATCCAAGGTCCGTCGGAGTTGAAAGGCCACCACCTTCTCAACAACCTTCCCTACAAAAGCGAGGTTGGAGACTGGACCATAGTTATTAAGAATGGCTGGATCCAGGGAAGGTTTCTTAAGGAGGGGTCTCACCACCGCATCCTTTAGAGGGTGCGGGAAGGATCCCTCCTGAAGAGAGGTGTTAACAATCCTCTGGAGCCAGCCACGTGTCACCTCCCTGCTGGTCGAGACCAGCCAGGAGGGACACGAGTCCAGTAAACAGGTGGAGGCACTCACCGCTCCCATGGCCTTGTCCACTTCCTCAGGAGCGACAAGTTGAAACTCGCTCCAAGAAATCCGATCAAGGCCCTCCCCCGGCATCTCGGCTGGTACTGTCCAAGTGGAGTCCAGGTCTGTCCGAATCCGAGCGACTTTGTCCGACAGAAACTGAACAATTTCCTCAGCTCTACCCTGTAAGGGCTCGCCCGCATGTGTTTATCAAGCATCATTTCCCATGATAAACACTCTTCTGGGGATGAAGCAGGTTTGAAGTCAGACAGTCCCAAGGGATTCAGCTTATGCAAGTTTGAAAATTGTTTTTAATTATGTTTTCATATAATTTTGTAATCATTGCTCAAATAAAACAATGGGCTGACTGATACTTGGATTTAGAATAGAATAGAATAACAGTTGGAAGGAACCTTAGAGGTCTTCTAGTCCAACCCCCTGCCTAGGCAGGAAAACCTACACCACTTCAGACAAATGGTTATCCAACACCTTCTTAAAAACTTCCAGTGTTGGAGCATTCACAACTTCTGGAGGCAAGCAGTTCCACTGGTTAATTGTTTTAACTGTGGGGAATTTTCTCCTTAGTTCTAAGTTGCTTCTCTCCTTGATTAGTTTCCATCCATTGCTTCTTGTTCTGCCTTCTGGTGCTTTGGAAAATAGCTTGATTCCCTCTTCTTTGTGGAAACCCCTGAGATATTGGAACACTGCTATCATGTCTCCCCTAGTCCTTCTTTTCATTAAACTAGATATACCCAGTTCCTGCAACTGTTCTTCATATGTTTTAGCCTCCAATCCCCTAATCATCTTTGTTGCTCTTCTCTGCACTCTTTCCAGTGTCTCTACACCTTTTTTACATTAAATAAACACCACAGGTTAATGTGAAGTGTGAAGTTGTGAGTGCTCCATCACTGGAGATTCCAATGAGAAGAAGAGACTCGGTGGTCCCGTAAAGAGGATTTCTGAGCCTTCCGTGACTGAAATGGAGCTCTGGAGGGGTCAGGCTGTAAAAAAAAAAAAAAAAACCTAGGATCTTCTATTAACAAAAAGAATCGGTGAATAAGCTAACATCCATCTTCAAAATTATTTTTTGCCCTTGGTCATCATCCCCGTTAAGGCCTCTCCCTTATTTCCGGTGGGCAAAATGATCTGGCCTTAAAACTGCAGAGCTCAAACCTAGATTCTCACCATGGAGTTGATGTTAAGGGGAGATCCAGAAGGCTGAGCAAAGAGCCCAGCCATTGGGGGCAATGATTTGCGTTTGGGTGACACCCCGGAGTTCACACTCGGCGTTCCTGTGGAGGACCGCTTCCTCCGGCCACGCTTCTTCCCATCTTGCATGTATGCTTGGCCACAATCCATCCGGATGCTTGCGGTGAGGGGGCTGTGCTTATTTGATGGAGAATGTTTGAGAGTTCCTGTGGCGGGGGAGATGGTGAAGATGATCCTTCGTTTGCTCTCGCTCTCGGGGTCAGAAAAGGCGGGGTCGGAGGTAGGATCTCCTCTGGCGTTTTCAGCAAACATTTTTTGAGTGTCTATGTACTGCAGTACCCCTCCCAAGCTCTGGGAGATGCCATTCAACCTAGGGCTCGCGGAATGCTGGTGTGCAGGCGAGTTTTGTCCAGAATTCCGTGAGGACGACGTAAGCAAGGAAGGATGCTGTGGAGTAGAGCTTCGAGACCCTGTGGAGTTGAACAAGCTTCCCGAACTGGATACTTCCTCCATAGCTACACTGTCAGAAGCTGGGTTCAATGGGCCGGGGCTATTTGAAACAATCCCGCCAACTGGTGCAGAGCCAGACATGTAAGAAAAACCTGGGTAATGAGGAATGAAGAAAATTAGATATAGCAACAGCACTTAGAATTATATACCACCTTACCGGGCTTTATAGCCCTCTCAAAACGGTTTTCCAAAGTCAGCATGTTGTCCATAACGATCTGGGTCCTCATTTTACCCCCCCCTCGGAAGAATGGAAGGCTGAGTCAACCTTAAGCCTGGAGAGATCTGAACTGGCAAATTGCAGTCAGCAGAAGTAGCCTGCAGTACTGTGCTCTAACCACTGCACCACCGCGGCTCACATCAGGGGAAGTAGGTTAATTGTTTTAGCCAATCTTAACATTTATGTTTATTTAATAAATATATATGCTGCCCATCTCTCCAATAAAGCAACTTTGGGCAGCTTACAAATCGTAGAAAAGATAAAATAGAAAAGCAGTTAAAATTTTAAAACTATGCAACTTAAAAAATTAAAGTATGCAAATTAAAAAAAATTAAAACTGTGCATATGAGTTATCTTATAAAGGAGTTGGGGGGCATAAAAAATAATGAATAAAATAAATGCATATATGTTGCTCTGTACATTAAGATCTTCAACAAAGGTCCTTTACAGATATTCCTGGCATTAGAGGGTCATTAGAGGCTAAATCCTGGAGAAATAGCTTTCTTCAAGCTACTTACAATGAATATGAGACATTCTCTCCAAAGTGGATCCCTTGATCCCTCCAGCCTTCTCAAACCCTCCTACTGGAAGCTGGAAAGCAGCAGTGGGGAAGGAAGGAGCTCACCTGAGGTAGCCAAGGTCAGTGGCTTGTTACCAGCAGCAGTGCTAATGCTGTTGTGAGAACTAGCACCAAATTGTTTTTCAAGTGTTGAAAAGGAATCGCGGTTCTGATGGACAGGGCTAGGTGTGCTTCTCTGGAAGAAGAAAGGGAGAAAAAGGAGACGGTTGGAAAAGGAAGCATAATAAAATTAACTTTGGTTAAAACAATAACTTTTTAAAATTACTGTATATACTCAAGTATAAGCCTAGTTTTTCAGCCCACTTTTTGAGCTGAAAAAAGCCACCTCGGCTTATATTCGAGTCAGTGAAAAATTTGCCCGAAATGGAGGAGAAAAAGGGGCGGGGCCATGCCGCTGGGTGACGCTCGTGAATGGCCCAGCGCCCCTGTGAATTTTCCCTCCCTCTGTGTCAGTTTGCCGCGCAGCGTGCACCGCACCATCCCCCCTCCTCACGTTCTAATGTAATGCAGGGCTATCTTACGATTCCCCTTCCTCCCCCTCCTGCCGCTTTGCAACGATGTCCCACCTCCTCCTTGTTATGGCAAGCAGCCACATAGCGATGTCCCACCTCCTCTGGTACAGTGATCCAATGATAGGAATCACTGTGCCGTGTGTCATAGGAGGCGGGACATCATCATCACAGCGGGACATCAGCATCATGAGGTGAGTGAAGTATTTCATTGAATACACCGGTATTGTGTGATAATAATTTGTTATGCAGAGCAAATTTTTACAATGGCTACTGTATATTTAATGGGCACAGGCAGGCTGTATATATTATTCAATGGGCAATGGCATTATTGGTATCTATTTTTATTTTTGAAATTTATCGGTAGCTGCTGCATTTCCCACCCTAGGCTTATACTCGAGTCAATAACTTTTCCAGTTTTTTTGTGGTAAAATTAGGTGCCTCGGCTTATATTCGGGTCGGCCTATACTCGAGTATATACGGTACTTCGCTTGTGTAAGGTTATAGGCTGCTGGTAAGTAGTAGTCAGAAAGAAAGTAAAACATAGTTTCATTCAGACATCTGTTTTTCCAGGAGGACCCGTTTCTCTCTGCAGATAATAGCAGCAGTTTTAAACCCTGTCAAACTATTCATCCATCCCAGTTGTCTACTCTGCTTAGCAGTCATTCTCTGCCCATCACCCATGACCTAACATTCTAGCCCCTGGATTATATATGGTCACATCTTTTTTCAAAGCCCTCAAGAGACCCTCTAACTATGAGGGCCACAAACTAATGGCATGGCTGCCCATCATACTGAGGCTGCGCACAAATAAATGCTAGAGCAGGGGCTTCAAAGTCGATTTCATTGAGGGCCGCCTCAAGGTTGTGTTTGATCTCAGGGGCGGGGGGGGGGGGCAGCATGGACATGGCCAGGTTGATATCCCTCGTGTTGGGGGTGCCTGTGGTGGCCTGAGTGCTCTGCCAGCAAAAATGGTCTCCCAAGCTCTGTTTTTGGCTGCCACGGCCTCCTGCAACCGTTTGCAGTGAAAACGGAGCTCCGTTTTCATTGGCAGAGGGTTGCGGGAGGCTGTGGCAGCTGAAAATGGAGCTTGGGAGACCGCTTTCACTGGCAGAATCACCACAGGCCAGTCCTTCACTGTTTTCAGGGTGGCCCCGTGGGACAGATCTAAGTACCCCGCAAGCTGGATCTGGCCCATGGGCCTTGAGTTTGACACCCCTGCGCTAGAGTGTCAGCCCTTAATAGCAATTACATAATTTAAGAAGCAAAAGAACGCATCCAAACTTTGGAAAAAACATGGAAATATCAGGGTGTGCTCACTATAAAGCATTGTTCCATGCACTTCTGCCCTCATTCTTTAAAAAATTTTAAGTGCAATCCAGAGCCGTTAAAGGATTGCCTATCCTCATCCTAGTCATTGAAGTCAGGACTGAACCTGGGATGTCCTGTATGCAAAATTTGTGCTTAGTCATTCAGCTACAGCTGTTTTATCTAGGAAAGACAATAGTCTACACAATCCATATCACCCATAAGGTTATATTCTGATTCACGCATCAAGTATTTAAACTAGCCTTTATTCAGTTAGGTTCCCCTCGCATATATGTGCTAGTCGTTCCCAACTCTAGTGGTGGTGGTGCTCATCTCCGTTTCAAAGCCGAAGAGACAGCGCTGTCCAAAGACGTCTCCGTGGTCATGTGATTGGCATGACTAAACACTGAATGCTGTTACCTTCCTGTCAAAGGTGGTTCCTATTTTTCTACTTGCATTTTTACATGCTTGCTAACTGCTAGGTTGGCAGAAGTTGGGACAAGTAATGGGAGCTCACCCCATTATGCAGCACTAGGGATTTGAACCACCGAACTGTTGACCTTTCTCATCGACAAGCTCAGCGTCTTAGCCACTGGGCCATCTCATCCCTGATGTAAATAGTTACTTTATTCAAATAGTTACAGCTTGACAACTTCAACAACAAAATCAGAAGCTAGAACAAAACTGCTCAAAGTAGCTTAAGCGCTGGACACAGATTTAACCACTTCCTCTTATAGCACATGTATAGAAAGCAAATAAATATATTGGATAAATGAAAAATATGAGAATGATTTTTAAAAAAAGAAAAAAGGTGTAATTTCTTAGGAATCAGTTATCACATATCAACTTAAAAAGATTTTTGAAGTGGTTTAGTAAGTTCTGTTAAGCAGCAACAAGAAATAGAACCATATGGTCTAGTGCAGGGGTCGGCAACCCGCGGCTCTGGAGCTGCATGTGGCTCTTTCATCCCTCTGCTGCGGCTCTCTGTCGCCAGTTGGCTCCACAATGGATAGGGCTTTCGGTTAGGACAGGTAGAGGAAAAAGGATGCTGCAGTAGGAGGAGACTCTATGGTGGGGGAACTGGACTTCCGACCGGCTCCAGAATTGAATGGGGGGCTTCCAGTTACGACCTTTGTGGCTCTTTGAGTGTTTAAGGTTGCCGACCCCTGGTCTAGTGATTAAGGCACCGATCTAGAAACTGGGAGACTGTGAGTTGTAGTTCTGCCTTAGGGATGAGAGAGGCTGGGTGACTTTGGGCCAGTCGTTCTCTCTGAGCCCCAACCCACCACACGAAATTGTTGCGGGGAAAATAGGAGGGGAAAGCAATATTAGGTATATTTGCTGCCTTGGGTTATTTGTACAAATAATAAAAGTGGGATAAAGATAAATAGATAAATAAAGTACCCGAGGGAAGCATGCTCCCTTACCTTGCACCGCACTTAAATAATGCTATTAAATTCATTGTAATATGCACAACTGTCTTTACGGCAAGGACTATGGGGGAAAACAAAGTACCCCTACTCACCACCTTCTCAACACGGCTAGGAAGGACTACGCTGGCCAAAGGAATACTAACAGGGAGTTTATTGGGCTGCACTGTGCTGAGGGGGATACTGATGGGAAGGCTGGTGATGGTCTCCCCATTATTCGCAGACGTCCTCTCGCGCAAAGCCTGCAAACACACAAAGCAGACAAAGCCAAAAATGCAGCTTGCATCATCAGCCAGAGCTTCTGGGCCGTGGCTGTCGGCCAGAGTACTTGGTGCAAGGAGGCGTCCTGAAGAATTGCAAGCATTTCCCCCACCCGTCAAACAAATAAACAAAAAACTTTCTTACAGATGCAGACAAGGTCAATTGCCTCAGCCAGCCAACATAGACACACACAGACACATACCACACAAACAGTTCATGTTTTATTTAATGATCTAATAGGGAAACATAACCGCAATGGTGTCGCTCGCCCAACTAAAAACACTTACCGCGCCAAGTATTTATACTTAGCAGCTGTGTTTGGGATTGCTATGGTGCATGAGGAAATATTTCCATAACCTTGTGTCACTATGGCAAAGTATATATAGTAAATTTACAACTAAGTCATACTGCACAATAGATGGTTCGTCTTTTCTCTAAACTTATGCCCTTCAGTTGGGATCACAACCCATTGGTTTATGCCAACTGGGAATTGCAGTTCTAACGACTCTCCAGGCTGTGAAAGTCTGAGCAAGCTATTATTGATTGCCAATTGAATAATAATAATAACAACGCATATACAGCGCAGAATACTATTTTAGCTTTGATCAGGACACAAAGAGCAAGAATGTAAGTCTGAGGAATACTCTCTACTTTCCCTGGTTACATTAGCCATAAGGTTTGTATATGTGTACATACAGGATATAAATACAGGTAGCCCTCGGCTTATGACCACAACTGAGGCCAAACGTTCTACTGTTATGTGAGAGATTTATTAAGTGAGTTTTTCCCCATTTTACGAACTTTATTGCCTCGGTTGTTAAGTGAATCACTGCAGCTGATAAGTTAGTAAACTGGTTGTGAAGTGAATCTGACTTCCCCATGGCCTTTGCTTGTCAGAAGGTCACGAAAAGTCACTAAACTAACTGTTGCAGGTTGAGGACTGCATGTCTCTTTGAAAAGGATTTGCTCCTTCTGCAGACACAAGCACAGCACCCCTTTTCTGCTTTTTAAAGTAGTCCAACTAGTTTTTGGTTTTTTTGTGCAAGCCTGAAAAAAACGTGGCACGACAAAACCGCAGTCCATTAAAGCGCGCCCGATTAAAGCGCGTACCTGACGTCATCAGCAGCGCGACAAATACGACCGCGGAGAAAAAAGGGCGCTTTAAAAAGCGCTTTTAAAACAAGCCGATTCACGTAAAGGTAAGGGTTAGGGTTAGGTTAAGGGTTAGGTTTAGGGTTACGTTAAGCGTTAGGGTTAGGTTAGGGTTAGGTTAGCATTAGGTTAAGGGTTAGGTTTAGGGTTAGGTTTAGGGTTAGGTTAAGGGTTAGGTTTAGGGTTAGGTTTGGGGGGGTTAGGTTTAGATTTACGCGTTAATTTTAACTTTACCGCTCACAGCGTGCTGTTTTCATCGCGCTGTGATGATATCACGTACGCGCTTTCGTCGAGCGTGCTTTCGTCTACCGCGGTTTTGTGGTGGAACCGAAAAAAAGGCCAACTCTTCTATCTGGACTTTTAGGAATATTGTGGTGCAGTTTGCAATTTTAAAAAATGGGTAAGTTATTTTGTAAGTAACTTACAAAAAAGGATTCTTGAGAATCCTGTAATCTTTACACTATTACAAAAAATAATTTGCAAAACTCTAATAGGATATAGCATGCATTTTAAAAATGCAAACAGAAGATTTGCCAAGCAATGAGAAAGCATGAGAGGACAAAATTATAGTCCAAAACAAAGAAGCGATTAAAGTTAGAAAACAGCAATTCTTTTAGGTCTATGTATGATTGCCTACATAATCAGACCCTACAATGGAATGGCAAACTTAGTTTTAAGGGAATTCAGATTTCCATTATGTGAATTATGGTCAAGAAAATATTAATTTCATGTTGTAATCACACAGTCACTTGATAGCAAGATAGGTGGCATATAAATTCAACAAACAAATAAATTATTCTAGAATGGTGAACTTATAGCCCAAACACTATCACATGTTATAGCAAGCAAGTGAAGAATGCTGGGAGTTATAATTCATCAACTAATGGAGGAATTGGTTCCTAAATAAAAGGAAACCATGGAAGGGAAGGGATGGGAACTACACACTGCCCATCACACAGCTGTGCTTTGGAGTTCATGAATTTATCTGCACCTGTTTCTACAACAGTGCATCTGATTTAAATAGTTACGCCATCATGTTTACTTTAATTTGCAAACAAATTATGCCTCATTTTTTAATCAAGCCTGATTACAATTTGGTGCTCGGTTATGAAGCCCATTTAAATTTGAAGGAGATGCAAAACAAGACATATTCTCTTCCTCTTCCACACCTCAAGAATAGGCATTGTGTAGGTTCGTAAAACATGATTAAGCAGCAGACAAATGTATTTCACACTAGGAATTTTAAATATTGGGACTTTAACCTGAGGTTTTTTTTAAGTCCAGCAGTACAACAATGTTTTTTTTCTCCATCTCATTTTGGCTGGAAAAAATACCGATCAGACTTGCACACAACTCTATCAGTAATCCTGGTTTAACAAAGTATCATAAACTTAATAAACTAATAGTGTGCTTGCTGCGCACAGTTCATTTGGTCCCACATTGTATCTAAACCTGAAATTAATAAAATTAAATCATAATTACAAAATTTTAGTTGAGATTAATGTTATCATAATCTCAGGTCAAGACGTGACTCAAGGTTTCTCCGTTTTGATTGCTACGCCTTCCAATACTGGTTTATTTACTACAACAGCAAATTGTTATAGTACTTGCATCAATGCACTGTTCATAATCTGATTTATTTCTAATTGAGTGTTATGGATAAGTACAGAAGTAACTGTATTTGTGTTGGTTCAAAATGCTACAGGTAATCTCAACTTACAACTGTAATGGAACCTGCTCATTGGTTGTAAGTCACGATGGTGGTGACTGATCCTTATGACAGTCATTAAGCAAATGCAGTGGTCGTAAAGCAAATCCATTATTCTTTATGGAACGTTTTTGTGAAAAACACAGTTACGGGTCTGTGGGATATTGCAAAAGCCATAAATACAAGCCGAAGGTCTGACGTGCATTCATGTGACTGTGGCAAAGGGGCTGTCAGAACTATGGAACGGGGTCGTAGAATGGGCTTTTTGGAAGTCCATTCTAACTTTAAATAAATGGTCCTAAGCAATTGGTCATAAATCGAAGACTACCTGTATTTGGTTTTTCTACTCAGCGATTTTTTTCTGCACCCCCTAAGTGATATTAATTTTCAACCCTTAGCATACTCTCCATTTACACCAAGAGTTCCCACACAGTCGCTGCTGCTCGGTACAAGAACTGGCCCGAGATTGTTCTGAGGCATCGTCCAAAAATTCCTTACCTTCTCATTCCCAGCTGGGAAGGCTGCTGGGGAAGAGGGCCGAGCTTCCAGAGGGCTCATCTTCATGCCGTTTGATACTGAAGGGCTTGGAAACGTAAGGCCATTTTCTTTTAAATGTTCAGCCCTGAAACATTAAAAAAAGCACAGGTTTTTGAACGTTTCTGCTTCGTTAAAAAGAAAGATTTTTGCATCCTATAGCGAGAAACAAATGCAGAGGAAGCCCCTCTTCCATGTGTCAGAAAGAAAGATTTCTGTTAGGATATTCATGACTGGGAGAGACATGGTAACAAGGTCAGCCAATGAATAGGCATGGCAGCTAAGTCAGCCAATGGGAGCTTAAACAGGTCTGAGTCTGTGCTGAGAATTGAAACTGAAACAAGACTGATCCTGTCTGCTCTGAATTCTGAAATAAAACTGACTCTTTCTCTCCTGCTTGTGTTCTGCTTGTAACTTCTACCACGTTGAATCAATCTACTATTGGTATTGTACATTTATTCATCTGTTATTATGTATATGAAGAAGTTAATGAATCCAGCTGAATCAGTTATGTGTGTATGCTTTCTGGATTTGATTTTTTTTGCAACAAACTCTGACAGTTTCTGATAGCTTGGTTCTCTTCAAAAAGGCTGGCCTTTTACATCTTAACAGCTTAGTGGATTTCTAAGGGAAGAAGTGGTTTGTTAGACAATATTTGATGCATTAGACAGAATTATTATGCCCTTTGAAAACTGAAAAGACATTGCAGGCTCCATCCCAGACCAACTGTTATCTACGCACAAAATGGCTGCTAAGAAAGAGATTGGGGGGGGGGGATGTAGTTTCGAAGACCGCTATCTCTTTTCTCTTTCTCTTCCATCCACAGAATGCTTTCTGATTCTTCTGTTGACTGAAAGATACAGCTTTCCTCTAAACAAAGAAGCATTCTTGATAAAAAAAAATGAGCCTGGAGGATAAGTGCTCTGATTTTCAGCATGCCAACTTCCCAGATACTTTCAGAGTTTAGCCATTCAGGATTCAACTAAAGGTAGCACCCACAAACAGAGTATACATTCTCCATGGCTATCCAGAGTGCCACTGTTAACCCAAAGGCAACTTCCAGTCCTAGAGAATATATATATGGTTCATGGTTGTAGTATTGAGAGAGCCAGTTTGGTGAAATGGTTAAAATGCTGGCTTAGAAACCAGGAGACTGTGAGTTCTGGTTTCGCCTTAAGCCAGGAAAGCCAGCTGGGTGACCATGGACCGGTCACTGTCTCTCTTTCTCTCAGCCCAACTCAACTCATGGGGTTGTTATTGTGGGGAAAATAGGAGGGGGAAGTAGTATGTTCACTGCCTTGAGTTACTTATAAACTAATAAAGGCAGAATCTTGCTTTTTCTGGGCTTAGTTATTTATTTTTATCCTGCTTTGGTTGTTTTTCTGCAGATGTGTCAGTACCACGAACATGATCACTGCATGGGAAAGCAAAGTTTACTGGTTCTTTATATAGAGCAATGCACCTATCTCTATCCATGAAAGACAGGTAGAAAATTGGCAGAATCCATCCATTGACATCAAATGGCGATATGAAAATTCCACAATCTCTTAACACAGAGACAAATTTCTCTGTCAGTTTCAACTGAGGAACTGCTGGCATTTTATATCAAGATAAATTCAAAAATGCTAGGGAATTCTTTGAAACTTGGCATTCCGACAAATCGGCCATTAACAAACATATAAATGATATATACACACCACTGAAAAAACATAACCAAAGCTTAAGGAACGAACCAAATCCCCCACCTCCTTCCTAGCAACTGACAACCTAATAAGTGGGAAACAACACCAGATTGTTGTGCCCTGCCAATGGAACTGGCAGCATATTCAGACAGTGAGGAGGTTGGGGAGGAACATGTGCCAGTCCTGGAGTCTGGGGAAGGCTCTGACGAGGGCTCTGCAACAGAGGCAGAGATGGGGCCAGGGCCGTCTGACAGTTATCCAGACATCAGTTGGGCAGAACAGCTGGAGCCTGTTCCCAGTGTGCTCATGCGCAGAGCTGACAGGAGAAGGGGACAGCTAAGGAACAAGGGCTGACTGAGGAGTAAAGGCACAGGTGGTCAGTGAATGGCCTCTCCCATAGGGAATAAAGAGGAGCGAAAGGGGAGGGGAGTTTGCAGGAGACAATTATTTCAATTCATTAGGCTGAAGATCTGCTCCTGGCTTCTTGCCGAGCAATTGTCTGCTGCAGTGTGGCGTTTGGAAGATATTGGCTTGGCAGCTCTCCTGCCCGGTAAAGGTCTGTAGTTGTGAAATCTCTTGATTGTTGGCCTGGACTTTGCTGGAGAGGAATTCACTTTAAACTAAATAACAGGGGTTTTATCGGGAGGAGGAGTCAGCTTTGTGCTTTTGGGAAAGCCTAGGCCAGAACACAGATAAACAATCAGGGAAGAAATAATATATTAGTCCAGGAACTTTCAAAGAAGAAACCTTATTCTAACCAAGACTGGCAGAGCTATCTACTATATATTAACAACTAGCATGCTTCACTTTTCCTTGCATAGATCTTACCTATCCTGGTGACAAAATGTCTTCAGGAAAACAATCAAACCTCAGAGAGCATCAAGAACCCAACAGATATTTTCCAAGTCTCCTCGAAAGTGACTGAACCAGGGAAGATTGTTGGAACAAACTGAATTGAAACATTGAAGATACAAATCTGTATACCCTCAAAGCTTCAGTTGGTTCCTAGTTGGCAATACCAGAATTAGAGAGAGCAGTATGTTCCCTTTTTCATGGATCTTCTAGGCAAATTGTCATTCCAACCAGGATGTACAGGAAATCCTTGACTTACAATAGTTCATTTAGTAATCGTTCGAAGTCACAACAGAACTGAAAAAGCGACTAATGACTGTTTTTCACACTTACAACCACTGCTGCATCCCCATGGTCACATGATTAAAATTCAGCCGCTTGGAAACGGGCTCATATTTATGACCGTTGCAGTGTCCTGGGGTCATGTGATCCCCTTTTGCAACCTTCTGACAAGCAGATAGTGGGGAAAGCCACTTAGCAATCATGTTACCAACTTAACAACTGCCGTGATTCACTTAACTACTGTGACAAGAAAGGTCATAAAGTGGGGCAAAATTCGCCTAATGACTGTTTCGCTTGGCAACAGAAATTCTGGCCTCAATTGTGGTTGTAAGTCAAGGACTACCTCCAGTGATAATTCCCCCAAGGTTACCACCAAAGTGGGGGTGGGGGGCGGGGGACGACGACGACGACACATGACCTAACCACTCTGATCCTCACCTCTGATGGTTCTCACTGGGTGCTGTTTTCCCGCTGCCTATGTGGTCTTGGTTCAAGTGCCTCCGGAGGGCGATCTTAGCTGGAGAAAACCTGGTATAATCTGGCAGGGATAAGTTTGAGCCTTTGTCCAGCTTCTGTCTGCAGCTATGGATCGGGGTGCACGGAATGATGTCTTGGTCCACGTGGGCAGGTGGATATTGAGGAGTCGTCTGCTTAGAAGCTGGTCGGCTGAGTGCATTATGAATTTCATAAGGTGTGGCATGGCCATTTATGGACAGTTCGGGACTCATGCCATTGACCTGGGGCACGGGGAACTTGGGGCACTCTAGCTCCAAGTGAAGCGTGTTGTGGTCAGGCTCTGCCTCCCGGTTCAGGTGGTTTTTGTGGCGTGGCTGGGCTGGCAGCGATTCGTCAGAGGGCATGTAGGATTTCAGCTGCAGGAGTTCCTGCTGCCTTTGGCTTTTCTCAAGCTCCACAATGCTGATCTTTAAAATGATAGGAGAAAGAAGAACATTGTCAGAGTGCGCACAACGTGACTACTATTTTGAGACAACCCAGGAGCAAAATACAGTACACAGAGGTTGTTTCTTTCAAACAGTGGTTAATATACAAGATACATACATACATACATACATACATACATACATACATACATACATACATACATACATACCCATATTTTTTGGACTATAAGAAGTACCAGTGTATAAGACGCACCAAGATTTCGAAGAAGTAAGTAAGAAAAAAAGTTTTTGTCCTCCCCGGCCCTCAGAAGCACTCTGCAGGCTTCAGCAGGGCTGGTGGGAAGACAAAAACACCCCCGTTTTTGTGAAAAACGGGCCATTTTGTGCATAAACAAGGGCATTTTCACCTTTCCCCCAGTCCTGCTGAAGCCTGCAGAGTGCTTCTGGGGGCTGGGGGAAGGCAAAAACACCTCTGTTTTTGCAAAAAACGGCCCATTTTTCGGAAAAATGGGATGCAGAGGCAGGGCTTTGGGAGGCCAAAAATGACTGTATTCAGTGTATAAGATGCACCAACATTTCCATGTTCTTTTAGGCGGGGGGGAAAGGTGCGTCTTATACTTCAAAAAATACAGTACATACATGTGTTAGCAATCAATCAATCTTCAACTCTACACAAGAACTACAATGGAGATAGAATATGAGGAGAGAGATACAGAAGGAGAGAGAGAGAGAGAAAGACGCCCTCACATAGCCTCCCTTATATATATAGCTTCTTAAAGTGGCAGTAACCCTGCTGACTCATCCTCATGTCATCATCTCAGTTTACAGCCTTAAAGCAGCTGGTCAGTTATTAAATCATCATTACCCTGACAAACATCATTAAAGGTTATTATCGTTATGTGTCTATGGAAATTCTCAACCATCCAGGTCATGGTTGCCCCAAAGGGGCTTTTCCAAAAGGACTTGGGAATAGGACTTTCTTCTTGTTGTTTTTTTTCTTGAAAGCATTTCGCTTCTCATCCAAGAAGCTTCTTCAGTTCTGACTGAATGGTGAGGAATAGAAAGACTAGCCTTCAGAGTACTAACGAGCAGAGATGACTGCAAAGAATATAAATCCTTCTATTCCCCATCATTCAGTCAGAACCAAAGAAACCTCTTGGATAAGAAAAAGAAATGTTTTTAAGAAAAAACCCAATAAAGTTCAGTTGGCTTTTTAAAAGCACCTTTGAGATTATTATATTTTAGGAATAACTGTCCCTTCACATTTTTCAAGGCTGAAGTTCCTTTGACTCTTTTAAGAACCCAACAAACCCTGCCCCACTTTCTTCCATTTAGGAAAGTAAACCATACTGTGGAAGCAAGCTTGTGCCCTTGTGACCTCTCGGCTGGAATACTGCAATGTGCTCTACATGGGGCTGCCCTTGAAGAGTATTCGGCGACTTCAGCTGGTCCAGAATGCAGCCACGCGAGCGATCGTGGGTGCACCTCGTTTCACCCACGTAACACCTATCCTCTGCGAGCTGCACTGGCTGCCTGTTGCTCTCCGGGTGCGCTTCAAGGTGCTACTTGTCACCTACAAAGCCCTGCATGGTATTGGATCTGGGTACTAGAGAGACCGCCTACTGCCAATTACCTCCACTAGGCCAATAAGATCCCATAGATTAGGCCTCCTCCGAATTCCATCTGCCGGCCAATGTCGGCTGGCAACTACCCGGAGGAGAGCCTTCTCGGTGGCTGCTCCGACCCTCTGGAACAAACTCCCCGTGGAGATTCGTACCCTCACCACCCTCCAGACCTTCCGCGTAGCCCTTAAGTCCTGGCTGTCCCGACAGGCCTGGGGCTAAAGATTTCAACCCCACTCGAATAGTATGACTGTTGTGCTCTTTTAATGATGTATTGTTTTCGTGTTTGTAACTTGTTTGTCCTCCCTTCCCCTGAATTGTGAGCCGCCCTGAGTCCCCTCAGGGAAAAGGGCGGCATACAAATAAAGTATCTAAATCTAAATCTAAATCTTTTGCTCAATAGCCTGCCCTATTTTGCCTGAACTGCCCATTCATTGTAACCCCCTCTGAAGAGAAGGAATTAGTCATGTGAAGTACCTGGTCACCCACCAGACCGCCAAGGAACACTGCTGAATCCATTGCCCAGGTTTTTCTTTTTTTAAAAAGGCAACATTAGAACTCAATTCTAACAAAAGGTATTACATCCTAGCCATACGCTACCTGCAATTCCAAGCAGTGCTTTTGCTTCTCAGAAATCTGATTTTTTAATGCTTGCTTTTCTTTGAGAAGGTTTTCCAGTGAAAGTGTTGACCAATCCAACTTTAGTTCTTCACATCTAGCTTTCAGCTGGAAGGAGGCAGAAAAAGAACAGGGAGATATATTATTTGGAAAATGTTATATCATACTGTCAAAACTAACCCTTCATCTATGTATATAAAAACAGTTCTCTCTGTGTGTGTACCAGCATAACTCTGGAACGCCTCAAGCAATTTCAACCAAACTTGGTACACAGATGACTTACTGTCTGGAAGAAAATACTGGGGGGAGGGGGGGAGGAAGACACTCATAACACCCTTGGGTGTGTGTGTGTCCTGTTAAGATGCAGTCTGTTGTGCCATAGTGGTTTCTACTGTACAGCACTGTGGAGTTGTCATGATAACGTCTTCACAGTACTCCACAAGGGGGCTCCCTCTGGTAAGGGGGAAAATCCAACATTAGAAATTACGTTTGGTACAGACATTTTCCCCTATAAATAAATACCTGGGCAACGCTGGGTTATCAGCTAGTGCCATATAAATCTAAGTTATATTTATGCTCTTGATATAAAATGTGATGTATCCCACATTAGATGATCAGTTCCAGTCTAGATGTCTGTGGAGAGTCTCAAATTCATAGCAGGGATCACCAGAATTAGGGACAAGTATGTTCCCTTTTTCATGGATCTAGGCAAACTGTCAGTTCAACCAGGATGTACAGGAGGTCCTTGACTTACAATACATTGTAATGTGCATTGTAAAGCTAGTCCTTGACTTATGACCGCAATTGAGCCCAACATTTCTGTTGCTAAGTGAGACAATGAATGTTGCTCTATTTTACAATCTTTCTTGCCACAGTTGTTAAGTGAATCACTGCAGTTGCTAAATTAGTAAGATGGTTGTTAATTGAATACGGCTTCTCCACTGACTTTAAATGTCTATGGAGATTCTCAGTCATCCAGGTCATGGTTGTCCCAAAGGTGATTTTTTCAAGAGGCAACTGGACTTTCTGGTTTTTCTTTGAAGTCATTTCACTTCTCATCCAAGAAACTTCTTCAGCTCTGACTGGAATCTGAATTCTTCCATTCCCTACCATCCAGTCAGAACTGAAGAAGCTTCTTGGATGAGAAATGAAACATCTTCAAAGACAAACCAGAAAGTCCAGTTGTCTCTTGAAAAAAGCATGTCTAGCTTCTTCTGTCTGGTGGAGTCTGCTGGATAAGACTCCAGTGTCACAAAAATTCTAAGAACTTCACATTGACTACAGCTCATCCAGCTAAAAGTAGTCCAGCTACAGATTTTCGCTCACACCTACGTACAAAGTTTCACATTAGTCTGTTACATCTAAGCCACCACAGTCTGTCTTCAACTGGGTGCAAGTCTCCATGTTCCTGGGATCTCCTAAATGCTACGCCTAGTTTTTAATCACGAATCCCCCGGTCATTTCACAATCTCACAGTTTTTGGAATAGAGGCCCAGGGAGGATGACAATCTTAAATTAACATTAAAGGCAGAAGTGGAATTTGTGATTGATATCAAAACAAGATAAAACTGTGGCCTGATGCATCTAGGAATACAAACCAGCTGTAAACTCTGATTCCTGAGTTCACCATTATCTTTCTCCAGCTGTTTGGTCTGCTCTTTCAGCTGCTGGTTGTGAGCAGAAATTTCTTTCTGGGCCTGGATAAGGTCATTGTACGTCAGTGCCTTAACACCCAGCTACAAGGGAAAAGGAAGAGGATAGAACAGTTAGGACCACTATTTTCCCAACAACAAAAAGGCAATGAGTTTGTTGAATGCTAGAAACCCTGTCAGCTTTGTCATCTTTTTCTCAAGTTTTTTTTTTAAACTCGTAATAGGAACAGTTTATCATACTATTTGACATGCAGTACAATTGAACCAATATTAAGGATCGAAAGAACTGCAAGCATTCTATCATTGCTTTATTCTCCAAATAACTGGCCTCTTTTAGTTAAGCCATTACTGTAAATCGGGGGTGTCAAACTCAAGGCCAATGACAATAAAGTAAAGTAAACTAAACTACTGTAACTATAAATCCCTAGGTCTAGGAACATCTGCCAGGTATGGTAACTCACACCCACAGAGTGCTTAAATCTGGCCTGGAAATAACAAAGGACTGGCCCGCAGTGCCTCTGGCAGCCAAAACTGGGGAGTGCTTGTGCCTCCCCTCTGTGCCCTGTTTTGGCCTGCAGAGTACTGCAGAAGGCTGTCGGTCCCACCTCTCCCCCCCCCCCCCGAAGGAGGAGGAGAACTACAATGCTGATCAGGCCCTCAAAAAAATCCAATTTGACACCCCTGCTGTAAATGGTTACTAAAACATTCTATTGTTTTAATGATATGTTCCTAGTATTTGCTGATTTTAAAAGACTGGTACTGATATTTGAAACTGTATACAGTGTAAGTTATTTTGAATTATATACTTGCAAGGTATTCAAAACCGTAAGTTTTGATCAGCATTTGTTTAGTGATTCCTTAGATTAGTATCAACTGAGTTGCAAGTATTATGTATTATTCAGTTTGGTATGGTGGCTAAAAGCACCATTCTAGAAATCAGGGGACTATGAGTTCTAGTTCTACCTTAGGCACAAAGCCATTTGGATGACTTCAGGCTAGTTCAATCCTAGAAGAAGGCAACAACAAACCACTTTCAAACATTTGCCAAGGAAAC
Source organism: Thamnophis sirtalis (assembly GCF_051295495.1). Taxonomy (NCBI): domain Eukaryota; kingdom Metazoa; phylum Chordata; class Lepidosauria; order Squamata; family Natricidae; genus Thamnophis; species Thamnophis sirtalis. The sequence goes on along the minus strand of NW_028261381.1, from coordinate 166,529,318 downwards.
CGAAGGACATGTCCAGGCATTCACCAGGAGACAAGACTGACTCAAAGGCACCAACAAAACAAAAAGAAACGAAAATTCTGTTTACACTGCAATAAAATATATAGGGCAATTAATATAGTGCTTTGGTATGTATGTTTGTGTACTACTGTATTAAGAACTGTTCTTGATTTGTTTTTGTTTTTTACTCAGAACAACAAAGTTTGATGTTATGCATTGACCTCGCTTTCCCTATTAGAAATATATTGGACTAAATCACTGGAAAAGCACCATACAAATTAAAAGAAATCTATCGGAAACCGAGTGATTCCTCAGAGTTATACTCAGTGAAGTCTTAAACTTACTTCGCATCCACCTCAGGTAGCAATTAATTTTCATAGTTTAAATTTTAGTCCACCATTATCGCAATTGTTAGACATTTGATTATGTTATTAATGAAAAAAGCCCTGTCGGACCTAGAAGCCATCTTTTACATTGAGCCTTCAGGTCTGCCACATTTTCTGCTGTGGGAAAATGGGAGGGGGTATTATATGGAGTATGGGAGGTATATAGTCAAAATAACATTCTTTTCTCAGAGAGTCAAAGACACCTTGCCTTGCAGCTATGATGGTGTGACTGGGAGGCATCTCCAGTTGGGACGGTGCCTGATTGGGCCATGTGATGGACATGTGGGTGCTGAGCAGGTACTTGGACTTTCATTTGGGTGGGGAAAACCTGGAAATTTTCAGGTTTGGGTTTCCCCAGATGTGCCAATATGACATCTCTAATAAAGTAGAACTTTGAGGAAATTCAAGCCTCGGAGTCTTCTTTCATTTGGGATGTTACTTGGAAACCTGACACCCACATTTACACTCATGTGCCTTGAACTTCAGCCTATTCTAAAAAATGTCAAATTCATTACATCCTTTATGGGTACTTGAGAGACCGCCTGCTGCCAATTACCTCCCAAAGGCCCATTAGATCCCACAGATTAGGCCTCCTCCGGGTTCCATCTACTGGCCAATGTCATCTGGCTACTACCCGGGGGAGGGCCTTCTCTGTGGCTGCTCCGGCCCTTTGGAACGAACTCCCCGCAGAGATTCGGACCCTCACCTCTCTCAAGGCTTTCCGCAAAGCCGCTAAAACCTGGCTGTGCTGGCAGGCCTGGGGTTGACGAGTTCCCTTCCCCTCTCGAATCGTGTGACTGTTGATTGTCTTTTTTAATTCTCTTTGTACCTTGTTTGTTGTATTTCCTTTTGTTTAACCCCCCCCCCCCCCTTGGGTTTGTTAGCTGCCCTGAGTCCCTCTGGGAATAGGGCGGCATATAAATACAATAAACCTTAACCTTAACCTTATTTTCAGATTTGGACTTAATTCTCAGTTAGGGATTTACCAACTCTGCCTTTCTCCTTGGTTCAGTTCAAACTACCTTACAATCCGCAGCACCAAAGACCTTTCCCTTTTGCCCTGCAATCTGTACAGTAGTCCACTCCTCACTGTACCTCATCTAGCTTCTGCTGGAACAGTCGTTTTATTTCTTCTTTCTGAGCCTGGCAGTGAGTAAACAACTGCTGAGCCTTTCCCATTAACTGAGTATTCTTTTCCTAGGAAACAAAAAAGGGAAGGAAACGCCAATACTTCAGAAAAGTAAAGATGTCATTCCTTAAAATGAGTGACATAACAGTGTTACAGGCATATAGATACTACAGGCTGAGAAGGATTGGAGGGAGACAAATGTAATCAGATCAGAATCCTAGAAGCAGAATTGAAAAGGACCTTAGAGGTCAACCTTCTAGACTCAATTGAAAGATCGACTCTGGAGTGACCTGATTCTATTGGCAATTAATTGGCAATCCTTTAAAAAACAGTCCAGTGTCAGAGCTGCCATCCTTTGCTCAAATCTGTGCTTTGCTAGGTATCAGTCTGCCATACATTGGGGGGGGGGGGAGAGGAAGATAGAGGGAGGCAGGGAGGGGGGTGGGGAAAGAGAGAACCTGAGAAGAGGACCTGGGAAATCAAAAGCAATATTTGTACAGCCCCGAGACATCTCAAGACCAGAGCCCTGGGAATGGAATGCAGCACATATCCATCTAACCAACCACAGGGTGGACAGTTACCAAAACATATTGAAAAGAATAGAATAAAATAGAACAGAACAGAATAGAATTAGAGTAGAGTAGAGTAGAGTAGAGTAGAGTAGAGTAGAGTAGAGTAGAGTAGAGTAGAGTAGAGTAGAGTAGGAGTAGGAGTAGGAGTAGGAGTAGGAGTAGGAGTAGGAATAGGAATAGGAATAGGAATAGGGTAGAATAGAATAGAATAGAATTCTTTATCAGGCAAGTGTGATTGGACATACAAGGAATTTGTCTTCGGTGCGTAAGATCTCAGTGTACATACAAGCAACAAGTAATAAATCATTATTATAGCCATTAAAAATACATACTTCTTCTCTACATGTGACTGGACAGTGGGGGTGATAAGGGAGGATGCAAGAAAGGGAAAGTTAACTAGAGTAATTTTCCCACTCAAACTCTTAGTCCTGGCTTGGCTTACTGTAACCACTTGGCTTTAGTGAAAGTAATATTTTAGCTACGAATGGAGTCCACAGTGTTTCTTTCCTAAGAGACCAAGTCTGACACCTACCTTTTCCTGTTCCAATAACTGCTGAAGAGTTGCCTTATATTGATTTGTTTTCATATAAGCCATGAACTGCATATACTGGATCTTAAAAGAGTCTGTAAGTGAAGGGAAAAACCCACATGAACAGTCTGCAAGCATATTAGTACATCAATCTTTTGTGCAACTTCAGCTTGTTGCATCTAAATTAGAAATACACAAATACTAAAATCTATTCCTAAAGTACTAAAACTTCACACATTCTAGCTCTTTAATTTAAAATAATAGTGTCATGCTACTCTTATTAATCAAGTGAGAATCAGAAATTCTCAACAATCTCCTGTTAATCATTCTGTAATTTGATTAGAAGATCCAGATAAGTAATCTGTTGACCTTTTCTCTTCCTCTTTGTATTAAAAATAAACCTTATTTATCCACAGAGGCTCTAGTGAGAGAACTTGTTTTTCTACTGCTGTGTCTGGCAACTTCCAAGAGATAGGCTGAAAGGTACCGCATTTTTCAGTACAAGACGCACCTTTTTCCCTCAAAAAAGAGGGTGAAAATCTGGGAGCATCTTATACAGTGAATACAGCACTTTTGGCCTCCCAAAACCCTGCCCCCTTCACCAAAATGGCTGTGCATAGCCTTTAAGAGGCTTCCAGAGTGCTGCTGAGGGCTGGGGAGGGCAGAAATGAGTGAAAAATGTGCCATTTTTTGCTCAATTTTGCTTCCTCCCAGACCCCAAAAGCACTCTATAAGCCTCCTAAAGGCTATGCATGCTCTTTTTTGACGAAAGACGGACCCATTTTTGTGAAAAACAGGCCATTTTTTGTTCATTTCCCCCACCCCAGGAACACTCTACAAGCCTCTTAAAGGCTATTCATGCCCTTTTTTTTTGACAAAAAAGCGGGCCCATTTTTGCAAAAAACAAGCCATTTTTGGGAGGTCTGTAGAGTGCAAAAACTTTTTTTTTAATTTGCCTCTTCAAAATCTTGGTGCATCTTATACTCTGAAAAATACGGTACTTTTCATATTCTGAGTTTATCTGGAATAGGAGATAAGAAACAGAGATATGTATGTACTTTCAGCACATTGTGGTATGGTTATCATGAATCTTAAACAACTTGCCTTGTAGTGGGGATACTAAACAGGCAAAAAATTGGAATTCCAATTTTCCAATCTGATTGGAATCTAGTGGTAAAACCCTACCTAAAATAATGCAGCGAGGATTGATAATGCCTCATGGCCAAAATTTTAAAAATGGTTTCAGTAAGTTAAATCCCTAAAACAAAGAAAATCAGAGTGGAGAAAAAGAAAAAGTATTATTTTAAAAAAATAGAACTCAATTTTTATATGAAAGTTCAAGAAGTGCAAAGTTTAGTTTAGTTTAGTTTTACTGAACTTGTATGCTGCCCTATTCCCCGAGGGGACTCAGGGCGGCTAACAAACTAAATAGGGGAAAGGGGAAGTACAAAAAAACGAAAAGACAGACACATACAAACAGATTAAAAACTCATCAACAGCCGCAACAATTCGAGTGGGGCTGGGAACTCATCAGCCCCAGGCCTGCCGGAACAGCCAGGTTTTAACGGCTTTACGGAAAGCCTGAAGGGTGGCGAGGGTCCGAATCTCAACGGGGAGATCGTTCCAGAGGGCCGGAGCAGCCACAGAGAAGGCCCTCACCCGGGGGGGGTCGACAATCGACACTAGCTAGTTGATGGAATCCGGAGGAGACCTAATCTGTGGGAACTAATCAGTCGTGAGGAGGTAATTGGCAGAAGGCAGTCTCTCAAGTACCCAGGTCCGATACCATGTATTAAATCCAAGACTGGATTTAAGAGGAGCCCTGTCCTTTTATTCCACAACTGAAGCTGGTTTTCCTTCAGAGCTTCAGATGTCTACTATTCCTCATCATCTTCATTTAATGACCCCATAATCCCTGGAGCGGTGGAGTCTGGGCAAGTGAATGGAGCTAGCAGACTGTTGTAATGGCCGGATGCCATTCCTGTTGCCAATGCAGAGTTTTGTTCAGCAGATATATTCTTAGTGAGCCCAGAGAGAGAAATATCTGGCTTTACCTAGGATCGAACTCACGGCCTCCTGATTGTGAGGCAAGAGCTCCACCTCTAAGCCACCGTACCACAGCTTCAAATGTCTATTATTGAATCTGCCAAATAACTTCCCACCATTCTCTTGCAGGCAGACTTCACATATCTATTTCGGTTTATTTTCAACCATCTCAATAGTTAAGAAGAAAACACTGATTATTTTTTATAGGTTGTGAGGGAGATCTGCAAGTGCACGAATTCACCCACAGGGGAAGATTCATGCACCTGCAGATCTTCATCACAACCTGCTAAGTCTGACAGAGGTCATAAAGATTTTTTAAAAATAATCATAATAATCATAATAATCAAAACTGTGAGAAAGATCAGAGCACAGGGCCTTTCTTTCTACACCTTCAGCAAATGCTATGTCAAGAAATATGAACAGCTCAACAACATGGGGGAGATACCCTTACCTAGCAGCTTCTGTAGTGCAGGTGGAGTAGGAGTAATCAAGAGCTGGTTGGACGAATGCCGCTGTACTTTAGGAGGTAGCTGGTAAAATGGACTATGAGGTGACCTATAAGCATCTGGATGGAAAGAGAACATGAGTCCATTAAGCTTCTTTCTATTGGAAGGAGTCCAGCCTGGGATCAGACATTCATCATTCCCCTTTGATATAATTATTGGCCTGTGATACAAATTTCCCCCACTGTGGTTTAAAAGTAGTTCACAGTTTTAAAAATATGCTACAGGTGGTCCCCGACTTACAATGACGATGGAGTCAAAAATTTCCATTGCTAAGAGAGAGTTGTTAAGTGACTTGTGCCCGATTTTATGACCTTTTTGTCCACAGTTGTTAAGCAAATCACTGCAGTTGTTAAGTGAATCCAGCTTCGCCTTTTGGCTTTGCTTGTTGGAAGCCAGTTGGGAAGGCCACAAATGGTGATCACATGACCTCAGGGCGGGGCAACTGTGATATAATACATGCCAATTGCTAGGTGCAATTTCCAAGTGCCCAAATTTTGACCATGGGAATGCCTCAATGGTCGTGAATATGAAAAATGGTCATAAGCCACTTTTTTTCAGTGCTCCCGTAACTTTGAACAGACACTAAATGAATGGTTGTAAATCGAGGACTACCTGTACTATAACTAACAAAATCATAAATGAAAGCTACATCCAATCACAGCAGGATCGAAACTCATGTTCCTGGTCTGTAGAGATCACATCCCTCCACCTGTTGCGGATAACCTGGGATACAGCCTTGAGAAAAGTATGTGTGGAATGTGCTTCTGGTTGTGGCTGCCGTGCTGCTCCTTCAGTTCCCCCCCCCCTCCTGCCTATGGCAACTCGAGAGAAGGCCAGGGATACTTTGAATTGACATGTGGACTTCAACACCCAGAATTCTGAGAGCTGAAGTCCACATAGTTAAAAAGTCACTGAGGTTGAGAAGCACCAGCCTAAACTGACACAAGAGAAGACCTTTTCTAAGGGGATTGGCATTCCCCAGCTGTAGGGCTCACCCTGAGGAGAGGATGAATTTGTTTGTGATACAGTTTGAGCATGGAGAAGCTCCAGCGCGGTTTGGTTCTTCTTGATCTTGCGGTCGGCATTCACCACGTTCATTTTCTTGGGGCGCCCACGCTTCCTACCAGCCATCTTCCTTCCCTTTTTGCTCAGCTTCTTCTTGCGTGCTTTGGAGGGAGATGGTTTTTTGACAGTGTTAGCCGCAAGGTTCTTGTCTTCTTCAGCACCATCGTCCTTTAAAAAGAAAAGAAAAGAAAGAAAGAAAGAAAGGAGAGAAAGAAAGGAGAGAATAGGCAACATTGAGATAAGAAAAAAAAAATGGTTCATTCTTTCTCCTTATGGAGGATAGTCAAAAACAACCCCCCAAACTCAGTTTTTCGTACAGGTAGTCCTTGACTTATAACCTTATAAGACTTATAATTCATTTAGTGACTTTTTGAAGAATGGCACTGGGAAAAGTGACTTAGGACCATTTTTCACATTTATGACCGTTGCAGCATCCTGATGGCCAGGAATTTTGGGCTCAGTTGCAGCTGTTAAGTCGAGAATTACCTGTACTACCATCAAGCAGAACTATTAAAAATTCCCTTTCTGTAGGAGACTTGAACAGCTGCCATCAACCAGAGAAGGCCAGCTATGCTAGAAGAAAATAGCATATTAATAATTATCTTCCTGTATAAGCCTATTGTGCCATGAAAGATTAATATAACCTTTCATTCCTGAGAGGGGTGAGGTTTCTGTTTTTAAACTAATTTCCAAAGGAATTAGAGGTCAAATAGACAATTCAATATACAATACAATAGCAGTTGGAAGGGACCTTGGAGGTCTTCTAGTCCAACCTCCTGCCTAGGCAGGAAACCTTATACCGTTTCAGACAAATGACTATCCAGCGTCTTCTTAAAGACTTCCAGCGTTGGGGCATTCACAACTTCTGGAGGCAAGCTGTTCCACTGATTAATTGTTCTAATTGTCAGGAAATTTCTCCTTAGTTCTAAGTTGCTTCTCTTCTTGATCAGTTTCCACCCATTGCTTCCTGTCCTGCCCTCAGGTGCCTTGGAGAATAGCTTGACTCCCTCTTCTTTGTGCCAACCCCTGAGATATTGGAAGACTGCTATCATGTCTCCCCTAGTCCTTCTTTTCATTAAACTAGACATAACCAGTTCCTGCAACCATTCTTCATATGTATATATGGCTTAGAGCTGTGATAGTGAACCTATGGCACGCATACCACAGGAGGCACGCAGAGCCCTCTTTACAGGCATGCGAGCCATCGCCCCAGCCCAGCTGCACCATGCATGCATGCATGCTTCTCCTGCTGGCCAGCTGGTCTTCGGGTTCTGCTGCACATGCATGTGGTGCATGCACGGGGGGGCGCTCGTATTGCATTTTGGGAGGTTCAGGCATGCACGCATGCATTTGCGAGTGCACGCTTTGGGCAGCACTTGGCACCCAAAAGGTTAACCATCATTGGTTTAGAGCAATTGTCTATGAAACAGGGAACTGGGTGGCTTGATCTTTAATACAGCCTCTGGATCCATTGAACTACAAATCAATAATACCTCAATCAATCCTAAGCCTTGCACTTCTGAAGAACATGTGATTGGGGAATACTGCTCTAAAGACATGCATTATGATGTTAAACCCCTCCATCCTCCATAGCCAATATTGTAATATAATAATTCCTAGCGCTTCAAATTGGCTGGCAATGAGGGTGGGCTTGCCACAAATACAGGTGGTCCTTGTCTTACAACCGATAATTTAACAATCATTCAAATTTAGAATGGCGACTTACAATTGATCCTCACAATTACGACCCTCACAGCATCCCACAGTCATTTGATCAAAATTCGGGTGCCATATGTATTTACAATTGAAGCATGTTGGGATCATGTGATCACCTTTTGCAACCTTTTCAGCTGTTTTCCGACAAGCAGAGTTAATGTAGGAAGCTGGATTCATTTAACCACCATGTAATTCCCTAAACAACTCCAGAGATTCACTTACAACAGTGACAAGAAAAGGTTGTAAAATTGGGTACAACCCACTTAACAACTCCTTTGCTTAGTAACAGTCACAACTGTGTTCATAAGTCAAGGACAACCTGCACTGAATTACTGTTCACCCATCTATTCTGTCATCACATCTCTTCTGTCTCTTTCCAGAGCATCTTATCAACCACGTCATTATTCTACTGTTGGAACTCTGGAAGAACTGCAATTTAATAGGAATGCCTGCTATGCTAGGAGGAAAATCCCAGGAGTCATTCCCCTGGCATTCTTAGGTCTGGAATCCTGAAGATTATCATCATTCATTGTTGGCAACAAAAAATGTTGCACACAAACTAAACTAGTTTTATCATGTTTTCAAAAGCAGCTCTTACGATTCCAGTTGGGATAGGAGCTTACTTCTAACGGAAAGCAGATGACACAACTAGCTATTAACTGAAATGTATCCACTGAAGTTTTGAGAACTGATCTGTATCATTTACCCCTAATGGAGGTATTACTCTAGATTCTTTTCTGTACAAATTTTGTGTGTGCGTTTATGTGATTTATATACAGGTTACCAGTAAATAGTGACATGTAAGGAAGCCTTAATTAGAATCAGACCTTGTTTTCTTGGACTTTTGTTGGAGTTGTTGTGTTACTCTTGTTTTCTCTTTGTTGTCGACGTCTAGCTGCCTCTTGTTCTTCCTGTGGAAAATAAAATAAAGGAAATAGTTGAGTGGGTGAAATACCGTACTGTCCCCAAGGTAACTGAGGAGGGCACAAAGACTCTAGATTAACCTCTTACTGTTATTCAAGAATCTTTAGAATAGAAAGTTGAATTAAATTGCATTCTTGTGATCCGCCATCCAATATATATTAGTCACTAATCTTTATCCAGACTCTATTGAAAGCAACAGTGACATTCCTGGACTTCTGAATCCAAAACATCTTAGTATTATTTAAGGAAATGAATACATCTGTATTCATCATGATGACTTATATGCAAGATATACAAGTAATACTTTCCTATGTATCATTACTTTTAAAGATTTGTTCATCTTTCCTCCTAATTTTAAAATGAATGCTCATAATAGCAAAAATGTAACTGCCAGGTACAGGTATTCAAAGGATGGCAAGCTCCATATTCTGCTGTTTTTTCTGTGCCATCCCAGAACTGTAACAGGCATGCAAGTTGATACAATTCTATGGACACAGAAGAGCTAGGCCTACTTCGTTATCTTACAGGAAAACAAAAGCTTCCAAAATCAGAAGGAGTAATATCTAAGGCCTTCACTATTTTATTTTCTTCTTTGGAGGAACAAGATTTGTTGACAACAACAATCACTTACCCTGAGTTTTGGATTTTTGAGACTAGAGAAGTAGTTTTCAAGCTAAAATGGAAAAATAAATGAAAATGACAAATGGACATCAGAAGAAACATTTAAGAGGTTTATAATGCATTTCACAAAGAGATAGAAAATAGTGGACAATGTACTTAGAAATTAAAAACCTCCCATACATATTTTTCCAGCTTTCCAAAGAATAAACTTACAAGGAAACAACATTAAAAATTCATACTGAGCCAATCAGGTGTAATTAGGCAAAGGGTTCTTTTGAAAAGATACTTGGCCTCCTAGGAATATAAATTATGACATCTTTTATTCACTTGGGATGCCATGGTAATTACTTTACAAAACAAAACCTGCCATGGCACCTGTACTGCTGGAAAATACCAGTGATACTGTAGCTGGTCCTTCAAACCAGGGGTCGCCAATCTTTTGGACCTCAGGGACCACTAAATTCATAATTTTAAATCCCGCAGACCACTAATATGAACTGCCTAATGACTGGCTGGGTGGGTGTGGCTAGGTGGTCATGTGACTGGGTGGGCATGGCCAACTTGATGTCACTCACATTGAGGGGCACCTCGCTGGCCTCTACTCGCCCTTCCCCTCCCAGCTATTCCTCACTCTCCAGGGTTCCTTAGGGCCCCAATAGGAAGCAGCCTATTGGAGCTAAGCAGCCACCACAAGAAAGACAAAACCACTGGCTCAGTTCAAATTGGAACTGACCGAGAAGGAGGCTCAGTAGAAGCACCTTACTAAGGACTATGAGCATAGGCTTTCTAAGCAGAGAAAAGACCTGCAGGAGTGCAAGGCGAGGTACCGGCGCCTGGAGGCTCAGCGGACTGAGATGGTCAGCCAGTTCCAGACCATGATGCAGTCCCACTTGAACGAGGCTCTCTGGCTCTTCGTCATCAGCAGCACTTCCCTCCAGCCTTCGCCCAAAGCCTCGCACCAGGAGGTTGAAGCAGACCCGAAGTCAGAATTTCTGCCCCCTCCAGCTGCACAAAAAGACCCTGAAGGGGGAAACTCTCTGCAGCAACACAAGTGTTCATTGCACGTATCCGGCCCAGGGGCTGTAGTTTGAGGACCCCTGATTTAGTGCAATATAAAAAATGCAAATCATTTTTCTACCACCAAAATTTTATTGCGGACCACCAGTTGGTGACCGTTGCTTCAAACAATACGGTACAATGCCAGGTAGGGCTTTATAGATAATAACCAACATCTTGAATTGGACTAGGAAGTTGATTGGCATTAGTGCAATACTCACTATGGTTCGATCAATAGTATGCAGGTAGTAAGAAACTGGTTTCCCGGTCCATGAGACAGATCCTTTCAGTGGTGACAATTCTACAACTCTCATTATAGTGCCAATATCTTTGAAATAAATAAATAAAAGGTGAACAAAATTAAGAAGTTATCTGCTGTAATTAGATGATGTAATGACATATAGATGGGATTCGATTTTGCAAAGACACCTATGTTAGGTCACTGCAGAAAAACCACCAACACAAGCTAGGTATTCTTAGCTCTGATATGTGGGTGTGGAATCCTTGGAGTGAAAAGGCAGTTATATACAACTGCAACCAATTGTATACAAATTTAAATGCAGCAAAACCTTAAAGGGGCAACCACATACCCTATGTTAGGACTGAAAGGGAGGAGAGAGAGGACCCAGGGATGCTCATGCAAATCCTACCCCCCCCCCCCCATGTCCCAATCCCATCAGATCTCTACATTCAACAGGAAGGACTGAAATGGGTTTGTTTGTGTTCACCCAACTTCCACCTAGTGGAGAACGTTGCTTTCTTTTCTTTTTTTTTAAGGATCAACCAATGGAAGATCAAGGTTTATTTTTCTATCAGCATACAAAAACCTATTGTACATCAAACAACTAAAAATAAAAATACTCTAAGGACTAATATATGTAGTTTATACCAGAGGTGGATTGCTGTGGGTACGGCCCGGTACGGCTGTACCGGTAGTGGCCAGGAGAGCATACCGGTTCACAGTGGCTTGTTTGGCCCACCTGCCCGTCCATGCTCCATGCCTGTTTTTATGGCACACGGTAAAGTGCGCATGTGTGCACAGCATACGGTGCCTGCGCGAACCCCAACAAGCAGCTGGTTGTCGCAGGAGCGGTGGATTGAGCATGCGCACACAGTGCAAGTCAGGCACGTGCACGAACAGAATGCACGAGCATGTTATCAGCATACCGGTATTGATAGTAAGAGCAATCCACCACTGATTTATACAGAATAAACTTTCTGGAAATTGATCTTTTCAGTAGTTCTGGTTATCTTAATGGACATGACTAATTCAGAATTAAGTGTTGCTTTATTTCTAATAACCCAGAAACTTTTTCTTATGGTCCAAGTATATAAAATACAATATAATACAATAGCAGAGTTGGAAGGGACCTTGGAGGTCTTCTAGTCCAACCCCGTCTAGGCAGGAAACCCTATACCGTTCCAGACAAATGGCTGTCCAACATCTTCTTAAAGACTTCTAGTGTTGGGGCATTCACAATCTCTGGAGGCAAGCTGTTCCATTGATTCCATTGCTTCTTATTCTACCCTCAGGTGCCTTGGAGAATAGTTTGACTCCCTCTTCTTTGTGGCAACCCCTGAGATATTGGAACACTGATATAATGTCTCCCCTGTCCTTTTTTTCATTAAACTAGACATACCCAGTTCCTGCAACCGTTCTTCATCTCTCTCTCCCTCTCTCTCTCTCTCTCTCTCTCTCTCTCTCTCTCTCTCTCTCTCTCAGAAAATACACAAGAAAAAAACCAAAACTTACCACTCAGGTTTCGACTGTTTATTCTAAAGTTTAATGGTGCAAAAGGTTTTGAGGATACTATTTGACCACCTGGAAAAAAAATTATGCTACAGGTTAATTTCCTTGACAAATTAGGAAAAAAATGTGTAAATTTATTTACTTCTGTGTCATAAAGATATATGTATCTTTTCATTTGGGATGCCCCTCCCCGATGAGCTTAATGTATCTGGTGATTTTAGATGTCAGTGATATTTTCAAATGATATATATGAATGCTGAATATAATAACAGAGCAGTGTTGTTCAACCACTGTGCCGCGGCACACTAGTGTGCCGTGACATAGTGTAAGGTGTGCCGTGGGAAAAACACCTTATATACAGTCAATATAGGCACAGAGTTACATTTTTTAAACATTTTCTAATGGTGGTGTGCCTCGTGATTTTTTTCATGAAAAAAGTGTGCCTTTGCACAAAAAAGGTTGAAAAACACTGTAACAGAGGATACGTTTGACACACGGGTAGTCCCTGACTTACAACCATTTGTTTAATGACCATTTGAAGTTACAATGGCAATGAAAAAAAATGACTAATAACGGTTTTCATACAACCACTGTAGCGTTCCCCCCCCCATGGTCATGTGATCAAAACGGTTCTAAAATGAGGCAAAACTCACTTAACAGCTGTCTAAGTTAGCAACTTAGGCTCAATTATGGTTGTAAGTCCAGGACTACCTGTAGATAAAATTGGCAACCAGAACTCTCAGATTCTGTCTAAATAGTTGAAGGAAAGGGAAAGGAGCAAACCCTAAAACTATCAGTTTCTTCTGAAAAACAAATCTCTGTATATGTATATATTCATCTTCAGTTCACATACAATCCTTCAAAACCGCCCTGTTACACAGGGAAAACAGAGGCTGAGAAACACAACTAAACTGCAAGAATATGACAGAGACCACAGGACAAAATAAAAGGATGCAGAACTACCTATCTTCTTGGAAAACAACAACGAACTGGGGAAGACAGACGTTTATCCAACATTAAATTGATGTTTATGGAAAGCCCCAATAATAATTCACTGCAGGGATGTCCAACTTTGGCAACTTTAAAATTTGGGGACTTCAACTCCCAGAATTACCCAACCCCCAAGTTTTAAAGTTGCCAAGGTTGGACACCCCTGATTTACTGCTTGCATGAAAAGGGACATTATAAAGAATCGCTCTTAGGATCTTCTGTTCTTCAAAAAAGCAACCAGTACAATGAATGTGATTCAGTGAACATTTTTTGTTATATTAGGAGGACCGCATTTTAATTGCTTTGGCTCCTTGGGCCAGCAAAGGGTTGGCAGGTTTGACTATTTGAAACTGGAGGATTAAGGGGCAAAATCTATACCTTGAGGTTTGACCTTTTTTTTTTTTTTTGCTATGTAAACCCCTCCATGAAACAGAATGGCAACAGGAGGAAGTTGTACTTTTCAGGAACAAATTTCCCATTTCCCTTTCATCTTCTCCCCAAATCTCCAACAACACAGAGCAAAAAAGGCATTGGGATAATAGGGGACTATAGGGGGATGCATATGGTGTATGGTCTGACCATCTCAAGATTAAGAAAAATATAGGAAAAATTCATAAAATAGCTGGACTATAACAGTGATATGGATCATTGGATGTCAGGACAAAAGAGACAACGCTAAACCTCTGGATGAATTATAGCTCCGGATAATGGCTTGGAAATGTTCATGTACCCAAATGGCCACAATAAGCATGGCTCGATGCCCAAATGCATTACCATACATGTACTTTTATTAGCCATGCATATATATTTTTCCTCACAGCTGACAATCCCTCTAACTGCATGTTATGACTCAGCAGAACATTGAAGGCATCTGGTGAAAGGAGTGGGCTGCAGCCTTAGACTACAGTCAGTGAAAGCTTTAAGCCATTCAAGAATTTAGCCTAAAAGGTCCTACATGACTTTTCATTGTTTTGCTGTAACCGATGAGTAAAATGGTTAAGTAGAGATAATTACTCAGCCCTTCCTAATCCCTGTTCAGGGCATGTCTTAATAGCACTGCATCTGTAAGGAAACCAGCTCAGCAGCTTTACTGTGAATCTGCATTTTAAAAAGTTTTTGGTTGACAATGTGGGGAGCTTTCAGAGAGCTTGATGGCTTAAGAAATGAATGGCCTAATGAAAGGGTTATAACAGATGGCTATAAAATAACTCCAAAGGCCACACCCAAGAGGATTTGAATACAGGGCAGCTCCCTGGCAGGTGAAGTAAAAAAGCTTTATTTAGAATAAGCACCAGAGGAGAAATTGTATAGCTCTGGGATTGTGCAATGGATCACATTTCAAGAACAGATGGCAAATCTCTCCCTTGGTAATTAAGATAAATTCTAAGGTAAGGCAAACCTAAGTCAGGTTTCTTGCTAAGGGTGAAGACTGGAGTGCTGGTTCCAAGAGCAGGACTTAAAAGCTGCCCTAACAGATCAGATCAAGCTTATTTAATTCAACAATTTCCTCTAATGATGCTAAATTGAGGTGCCTCCCACTCTTTGGCTAAGCACCTTGTCTTCATCTTAAAGCTGCAGCTGGCCAATAAGGCTACCAGGCTCAGGTGCAAAATGCAAACATAGCCAAGAACTCTTACTCTTATCCCTTTTAATGTGAATATATAATGATGGCAAATAAAGGAACCATTGTCACAATCTCAAGGCCCTGATCAAAATCTGATTCCTTTGATCACTACCCCACAACCCTCACTGTAGAGAAAATAACATATATATGCCAAGAGGGGGAAAATATATTTGTAATTCAAGGCACTCTCGAAGATGTTTTTTTTGCAGACATTACCTAATTAAGATACACTCCCACCAATATTGGTAGGGTAAGCCACATATATAAACAGAGAGCAAATCCCACTTCTTTCATCATCGTTGATGATGTTACCTAGTTGAGTAATGAAATGTCTACAAGAAAACAAACAAGCTCAGAGAGTACCAAGGACCCTACGGTAATCTATGCTGAAAGCACGCTGGTACATGAGTTTTGAAGTGGGCACTCACCATTCTGGGGGTTCAGTAATGTATTAAAGGGCTTATAGCTGGCATCAAACAAAACTCCTCTGGTTTCTTTTCAAAGGAATTTGAGGAACTCTAAAATTTGTGGTTATAGCACAAATGATGCTAAAGAGGAGATTATTAACAGAGAGTTCTTCATAGAGCTTTAATGTTTCTCTTAGAGAAAGCCAAATAGCTTACATGGGTTTCAAGGTCAAATGATATTATTGCTTCAAGGTAAATTTAAAAACAGGTCAAAAGCCCAAGGCCTTGTTCAATGAAATGAAGGAGGGAGAAAGATAGGGATAGTAAAAATAGCATGTAAAGGTTATTTGCTAAAGAGGAGAACGCTCAGAAGTTCAGAGCCTAAAATTATGTAACCGCATCATTCAATATATCCGGAAGATATGAAGAATATGAAATTCCTGATATTATTGCTAATACTGATTGCTTCCATATATATATAAAGCTTTATGAGTTAACATTCATACAAGGTAACTCGGGGAGCTTAGAATCTTAGAAGAGACAAAGCCAAGAAAAGGTAAGTAAAAGACATCAGCTGTAGGAAGCAACATTTGACAGTCAGTTTACATAAACTTTATGATTACAATCACAAGTCAAACCCCCAGCCCATACTTGTAGCTGCATTCCAGCTTGGTTTTTGTATGTATGTAGGTATGAATGTACTATGTATATTTAACTGAAGAAAATCTTGATCAGATAATATTGGATTTATTACCTTCCTTCATGTTTGCGAATCGCTCCTTCAACTGGTGATCCACTTCAGGACCAAAAGCAAAGTTATTCACAAAGATAACACTGCAAAGCAAAACAAGGAAAAAATCATCTTCCCATTAAGCTTTTAAAAAAATTTCTGGAGAGGGGAATATTTACCTCTTACAAAATTTAACTAACTATAGTAAATAAAGCCAGAGAAACTTACAAAAGTGTTCCTTTGTTTGTAAAAGAACTGAATACAGGAAGTCTTTGACTTATGACCGTAATGGAGCCTGCCTGCCCCATCATGGTGGTGAGTCACAAAGGTTGTAAAATGGATTGGTCACATGACTCCCCTGGTTTTATAACCTTTTTTTTTTTTTTTGCAATAGTCATTAAGCAAGCCCCATGTGGTTGTTAAGTAAACCAATGGTTTGCCATTGGAGCGGTTTTGCTGAAAACTGGAGTGGTACTTTTCAGCAAAAAATGTTCCAAAAAGAGTCATGTGACTGCAGCATATACAAATGGCAGTGAATGAATCCATCCATTCCAAGCACCCATAAGTTCAGTCACGTGATGGGGGGGAGGGGGAAACGGGTCTGTCTGGGTCATAAGTAGTCCCAAGGTAGGTCCATGATAACTTTGGTCGAAAGTCAAGGACTACCTATTAGGCTTTTGATAAAATGCCTTCACCACAACTATGCAGTATAAAAAGGGGACTGTAATAGCAATTAATTATGTGTCAGTGTACAATTTTATTTTCTTCTAAATTTTAGGAAGGAGAAGGACTAGAATGAAAGCAGACCAACTTCAAGAAACCTATGTGATTTCTCTAGTTTTCTGGAGCTTCCTTTTTTAGAGTTCTACCAACTGAAATTGGCACAAACTAAATTGAAGTCAATTAAAGAATTCCAAGCCCAGATTTTTGGTTTGAGTACCAGAACTGAAAATAAAGCTCACAGAAGCTTCTACATCAATATGCAAACCAAGGTTCCTTACGTATTTTTAATTCCAGCAGTATATCTGAGAACGGAAGCCTTCTTTGCTGTTTTTCTGCCGTTATTAAGTATTTGGGATATATAAATCCTTTTTTAATCTCATTATAATTCCTTCTGAGATCTATCAACAGATCTGGATTTACATTTTTGTCCAACCCTGTACTAGAATTTAGATTATTTACTCTTCCCTGACCTAAACTCAGAGAAATCTTTCCAAAAAGAAACAGACTAAAGCATCATTCCCTTATTTAGTGGTGAGAATTTCTTCTTCAGAAAAGTATCCATGTTCAAATAATACTCCACAGAACTTACACTAATGGAAACTAATGTTTGAGAGATCACGGGAGTTTGGCATATTAGAATGACACAGCCTTAAGAGAACAGAACTTCTACATCCCATCTAATGTCTAAAACAAGGGTCTCCAACCTTGGCAACTTTAAGCCTGGAGGAGTTGGGAGCTGGGAGTTGAAGTCAGCCAGGCTTAAAGTTGCCAAGGTTGGAGACTTCTGATCTAAAAGGTTTTGCCTGCATAGGCAGAGGAATTTATTTTATTTATTTATTAAATTTAGAGACCACCCGCCACATTCTCAAAGCAACTCTGGGCGGTGTACAATTAAAAATACCTAAAAGAATGGGCTGAGGTAATTTTTCAGAAAAGAGGGCCTCCTTGTAATGGTGCATGGGTTACAATGCTGTATTGCACGATGACTCTGAACACTGCCAGGAGTTCAATCCTGACTGACTCAGGGTTGACTCAGCCTTCCATCCTTTCAAAATCAATAAAATGAGGACCCAGACTGTTGGAGACAATGATCTGATTCTATAAACCACTTAGAGAGGGCTGTAAAGCACGGTGAAACGGTATATAAGTCTGCTATTGCTATTGCTCTGGAGCTATATTGTGGCAATCATGAATCAGCCATTGAACAGCAATGTATATCCTTTGGCTTCATTTAGTTTTGTACATAAACATATAAAGATAGCAAAATCAAGGGATCATTTAGGCCATCTAATACAACCCCTACTTAAGGCAGAAGTCCAAATTAAAGCATTCCCAACCGATGAATGATTGGCTATGCCTGGATATATCCATCAAAGGGATGGATGTCCACCACCTCCCTGGGGAACTGACTCCAATACCATGAAAGCTATGCTTAAATTCTACACTGTTTTCACATACAGAATATCCCCCGGTCCCTGTGAATACTATCCCTGAAATTCCAAGAAATAGGGAACGTTAATGTTATTTGCTAACGAATCAATGGAGCAGATGGGATACTGAATAGCAATCCTCAACATGGGAGAGGAGACTGACTTTTTATCAAACAATTTTATACTTAGGATGGCAGCCCTGGAAAACAAGTTAAAGCCGTACCTTGTGTTTGCAATTCTGTCTCTCCATTCTTCTGAGAGGAAATCACCTCTTTCCAGCTAAAAATGGATTAAAGAAAAAAGGCACTTGAAATTTGAATGTAAACTAAGCCGCTTTTTAGATGTCTAATCCAAACATATCTATTACAACACAGAATAGAGAAGAGGGAGAAAAAAATCTATGTTTTTTTATTGTTGAATGTTAAGGCATCAAAAACTTGGTATGAAACAGAGCACAATCCATTTGCAAAGTTCATTTGTGATTCTAATATAACCAGTTACTTGTTTCAAGAGAAGACTAAGCCTATGTAAATCAAAGGACATTTTTTTCCTTTTTCCAACATTAAAAACACACAAACAACTATACAAAGTATAATTATTAAAAGAGGATTGAAGAGTGGATGCTTAAACTTTTTCCTCCATTCCGAATTCTCACTTTCCATCCTACATTCTGTCCCAAAAGGAAAGGACAGGAATTCCAAATCGGTGGAAGATTTAAACAGCCCACCAACTGCAATCACCATTCAGCTTTCAGAATTAAAATGTACTTTGGAGCACAAATATAATTCTATATTTGAGACACAGCACATGGTGTCAATAGCTTGTACAATTTACCAATACCTAAAACTGTTATTGAGAATCTGAGCACATACATGGGGCCCAGACATAAGGATAATAGTACTTTGGGGCTTACATGCTGTGTGAAGCAAACTGTTGTGAGAACAGGCACACAAGAGAAAAGATTTGGCACATCAACATTTTAATCATGGTCAACAATACATGCCAAAATAGAGATAACCAACCTTTTAACTAAAGGATCTAGGCCAGTTGCTGCTACTAATTTCAAAATCAGGAAGAGTTTGATTGTTTTCTGATTATGGATAATCCTCTATTTATGACCAGAATTAAGGCCAGAATTATAGTTGCATGTTATGGCTTCCATTAAGTGCTTACCACACAGGTGGACCTGATTTTATTATCCTTTTTGCAGCAGTCGTTAAGTGAACACCTTGGTTGTTAAATGAACACGTGGACATTTTGGTCAGAAACCAGAAGTAAAGTTTGGAATTTGGCAAAACAAAAACAAAAAAAAGCCAAAAATAATGGTCATCTGACTATAGGATGCAGCAAATTCGCTATAAATGCAAGTCAGTTGCCAAGTGCCTTAAATGTGATCATGTAACCATGTGTGCCGAAAATGGGTCATAAGTAACATACAGAAGTCCCTTGTAACTTCAAACAGCTGCTAAGTGACTGGTCATTAAATGAGAATTACTTGAACAAACTTCATTAAAAGAGTCTACCAGACTCCTGACTTTTTTTACAGCCATTGACTAACATGTGTTTCCTTCGGCAATACTGTTTGGTTAAACATTCCCTGTTTCGGCCAGCATTTTCCAATTCAGCAGGACTATTCTAAATGTAGCAAAAGTTTTTGATTCAGGTTTCTATGCATATGCCAATGCCAGGCCTATCTACCAAAGACTAGGGGAATTACATTTATGGCAACTAAAGGCTAGAATCCAGCCAAAGAGGCAGCCGGGTTCCCAAGTAGGAGCACTAAAATGACATGTGACTAGAGTAGAGGCCAATCACATTAAGAAACCAGCCCCTTTCCAAAAAAACCTGCTTTTCTGGAGTTTAGAGCTCAAAAAGAAATCCGAGAAAAGAAATCTACCCACAGCAAACCGTCACAGTAGGAAGAACCAGAACCTGGCTGGCTGCCTGTGTATATAATACCACACACACAAATGGTTTCATTCCAACAGCCACTGTTTAATACATTTGGTTCCCAAAGAATTGTTCTGCCTGGAAAAGCACATGCAGTTATTTTTTTTAATAAAAAATAAAAAGGAACACTGCTAAACATGGCTCTGTTTCAAAACCACAGGAGGGACTGGAGGGTTTTTCAAATATCTGAGCGGGCTGAAGTTCCCGCCAAAAAATAGGCGGTAAATATATTCATCCAGAAACAAATAAATATTCTGCTGGCTTTTTTTGTGTGTGTGTCAAAAGAGTAGATCTGTTAAAACAGTCCTTGCACAGGATAGATGAGTGGGGAGAAGGCTATGTTGTTACTATTAACAGGGGGGAAATAAGTGAGAAACAAAAAGAAACGGGATGGAGATGGGGATTTTATTTGTTTTTATTTTAAAAAGTTTGTTCATTGCCCAGTGTCACTTGGGGAGGGAGGTGGGGAAGGAAGGAAGGAAGCTGTCAGGCCTGCAGTCATATTCCTTTCTGGATCTTTGGCCTGCTTGGACTGATTTAATTTTGGATGTTATTTGGAACGCGGAAGGAAGGAAGGAAGGAAGGAAGGAAGGAAGGAAGGAAGGAAGGAAGGAAGGAAGGGGATGGGAAAATAAAATCCCTGGGGAACAGGATTTTCATTGTTTGAATTACTTCTGGTTCAAAACATTCTATTATATTGAGATGGATGAATTGACAAACACACAGAGACAAACAAGCATTTGCTTTTGGGAAATTGTGTAGGCTGCTCTACATTGTAAGCTAAATGGGAAGATACATAAGCTGAATAAATTACACAAATGAATACGTATTCTTCATAGCATGTCTCATTTACCTTCTATCAGCGAAGGATGTTGGTTTCTGCTTTTCTAGCCCACCAATTTAATCTGAATTCTAATTTTGGGCAATTCTCTTCTTACCCCGGATAAAAGGATTTAATAATTCACTTGATTTATTTTTCTGTGTTTATGTGATTTCTAAGAGACTTGATGGCACATAATCTCACTTGACTTTTTTCTTGATAGCCTCATCAAGAAAGTAGGAGTAGACATAATGGCCTGTTCATATTCAACATAGCTAAGCAAAAAAAAATCCCCCCAGCCTTGGAGACAGCTGCCTTAAGCATTAATGTGTCATTTTTTTGAATTAGTGTGATGTATAAGCAATGGCTTGCTGAATACTTTAAAATTCCTGGCTAACGATTGTACAAAGAGACATTAAACCAGATCATCTCCCTAATCCAAGCATTTTAAGGAAACATTATAAACTACCAGTGGATCATTTTCTTACAAGTTGTGCCATCTTTTTAAGTCCATCTCTATTTCTAGGCTCCTTATTAATAACTTGGAACATAACTTATTAGGAAAATTGAGAGGGAAAAGTGGCACAGGAAAAACATTCAGGGGAGGGAGGAATGAAATCTTTCAGACAAAAATTCTAGAAACAACCATTCAAATCTAAGTGGTTTCATATCAATACACCCTGTGTAGTTTGCCAAGTGTGGTGATAACTTCCGTGTAATCAGCTTACATAAATTACAATGAGTTTTGAGTCTTAACTCAAAGCACAGGAAGAAATTCCCAGATAGTATATCAATGCTAAACTCTAAATCACCTGTCTAAAACAGTGTTTCTCAATCTTGGTAGTTTCAAGATGTGTAGACTTCCAGAGTTCTAGAATCTGGGAGTTGAAGTCCACACACCTTAAAGTTTTAAAATTTGAGAAACACTGGTCTAAAGTGTAAAGAAAGTACCTCTCTTTTATTACATATTCAAAGGCAAAATTTACAAATGTCAGAATGATACTATATCCTCTAAGCTCTTGGCTCAATGGCCATATTCGTACATCATTTCCTGGTCTGTGGTGAAGACATTTTTTCAGATTAAAAACTGCATTTGGGCTTTTATGGACAAGACATAAGCCTCAAGTCGAAACTTGTATCAGTCCAGACAAAAAATAAATGTAACTTTACTTTAATGAAAGAGCACACAAGTTGTCTGAACTTGCAAATGATTCATTCATATTCTGGTTTATTAAAGTTTTCTTCATTACCAAAAGGAAAAGAGTTCTTTTGACTTTTCAGACCAACTTTAATTTCAACCACTAACTGGTTTCAAAGGTAATTCTCAGAAACTCCTACACTAAAATAAAAAGTAATTATTCACATTAGGGTTATCAGAAAGGTTTGCTTGGTTTTAAAAGGAACTTCGTGGTTTAGTTTCACTCACTGTGTAATCTGCATGTTTTTTCCCATACCATTTCATCCACTTTCTGAATTCTTTGTCCATCGTCTAAAAAAAGTAGAAGAAAGAAAAAGAAAGAAAAATAGATTATTATTATAAAATAAAAAGGAAATCCAGAGAGTGTGTTTCTACAAATAGAAGAAAATGGCTACTATGAGAGTGTCTAATGAGAGACTTCTACCATACACAAATTTGCACTTCCATTAGCATAACATTTTAAGATGTGGAAGGTAGCTGAATTTAATCTTAACTTTATAGAAGCATGGTGAAATTAGCAGCAAGACACATTGAACAGCTTTTGGGTTTACCACTTGAGAAATTCAACACTTGTAGTCCCTTTCACAGAATAGCAACCTACAGTACTTGGCACAAGGAAACTTGTGGTAGTCCTTGACTTACAACTATTTGTTTAGCAACTATCTGAAGTTATGTTGCTACTGAAAAAAACGACTTATGACCAGCCCTCATGCTTGCAACCATTGCTGCATCCTCCAGTCCTGTGATTAAAATTCAGTCGCTTTGCAATCAGCATTTATTTACAATGGCTTCAGCGTCCCAGAGTCACGTGATCACCATCTGCAACCTTCCCAGTCAGTGCCTGACAAGCAAGGTTAATGGGGGGAGCCAGATTCACTTAATGACCATGTAATGCACTTAAGAACTGCAATGATTTACTTAACATTCATAGCAAATAAAAAAAGTTGTAAAATCAAGTCTAACTCCCTGAAAAACTGCTTTATTTAGCAGTTTAGTCCCAATTCTGGTCCCAACTGTGGTCGTAAGTTGAGAACTACCTGTGCAGATTTCAACCCAGATTCCTCCATTTGACAAAATTTCAGAAAAACATCCCTGTGAGAGCTATTGGCCAAGGAGCTTAGATGGCCATGTGTTAGAGAAACGTGTCCTAGTCTTATATGGGAACTAAAATCAATGGCAGAACACAAGCTTTCAAGAACTTAAAATACCTGGCATCTAGGAGTTAAAAGGAAGAAAAAAAGAATAATGGATATCCACGCAACTTTATCCAAAAGTCCCTGACCATCCAACCTAATACAGCCCAACCAACACAAAACCTAAAAAGAATTACGCTGGCATACATCAAGAATATCTCAGAAACCAATAGCAAGACTTCTTTAAAACCATATCGAATCAGCATAGCACACAAACCAACTAAAGCCCTTCAAAACATCCTAAGCAGGCCCAAAGATCCAACAACCCCAGGGGAAAAACAGGAGTAATCTACAATATACAATGCAAGGACTGCAACAATGTAGGGAAAACAGGCAGAAAACTGACAAAGGCCTCCACAAACACCAAGGAGTCCGAAGACGTGATGAATTTTTTAAAATTTCACAACTTGTAGACAGATTTAATCACAGTTTCAATTGGGAAAATGTGACCATCTCAGACCAAGCCAAGTCCAAAGAAAACGCCAGAGAATTTCTAGAAGCCTGACACTCTGACAAATCAGCCATCAATAGACACATGGACATTAACAACATCTATAGATTATGCAAAAGGGACTATCACTCAGCCCAAAAAGGAACAAAAAGACTCAAGCACCTCTCCATCAGCAATAAGAATCCTGATTAACATCAATTAACTCCTCCATACCAACAATCAAGCAAACAATACCCCAATCAAGAAATCTGTCAAAGAAGCCAACAGCAAGAATCTGTAGTCTACAACCCCCACCAAACCCAACAGGTCAATCCACTAAAATATAAAGTGACAGAAAACTGCACTCCTTACTAGCACTGATGATGTTACCTAGTTTGGTTAATGAAAGGTCTGTAAGAAAACAAGCAAGCTCAGAGACCCCCTCAGGAAAAAAAAAAGAGTATTATGGGAAAAGGGCAAATAAAACTATGCACTGATTTCTATACTGTTCAAAGGCCTTGATGCTACAGAGCCAAATTTGGTAGCAATTACAGCCTCCCCTGTAATAAAAATTATCCCTGAATTGTATATTCTACCCACCCACCTCCTAAGAAATTGTTCTGAGAAGCAATATCCCTTCTTCCAGTCACGATTCTACTGAAGCCCAGCCTGCCAATGCCTTCTGGTGCCCACATGCCACCTCCTTTTAACTACATGTTATATCCAAACCTTCTATGGTACTGTATTTGGCTTAGAAAAGAATCCTTTTAATATAGTGTGCTATGAAATCTAAAACAACTGGTACAGCTTAATTCAGACAATAAGCACTATGAGGGAAAAATAAAAATAAAAATCAGCCAACAATGAGGTAAATTGGGCAGCTCCTTCACAAGCAAGATTTCACCTTCTGCAAGGGCAGTTCTATGTTGGAATTGTTGCTAACAGGCCACTGTAAGATGCAGTTCGCTAATAAATAATAAAGTATTGGGCCTTTACCTGAGCTGCCATTTTGAAAAGTTCTTAGCCCCTGTGGGAAGGACATTTCTTTCAACACCGCGACATGCATGAGAGTAGGACGCAGTTTTAGAAGCCAGAAAGATTCTGAATAATTCTAGGATCCATATATAGTTTTTTCCTTTCTCTTTCCTCTTGGGAACACTGTTTATTAACCGTCACCATAGACTATAAAACTGAGCATCTAAACCAGTGTTTTTCAACCTCAGTGGACTTCAACGCCCAGAATTCCCCAACCAGCATGCTGACTTAGATATTCTGGGAATTGAAATCCGCACAGCTTACAGTTGCTGAGACTAAGAAACACTGATCTAAGCACTGGATGTTGAAGATGGTGTTTTTAAAAATGGATGGCATATATAATCACTCTGGCCAGATTTCTAACATACACTATATTGCCAAAAGTATTCGCTCACCTACCTTTACTCGCATATGAACTTACTGTAAGTGACCTCCCATTCCTAATCCATAGGGTTCAATATGATGTCGGTCCACCCTTTGCAGCTATAACAGCTTCAACTCTTCTGGGAAGGCTGTCCACAAGGTTCAGGAGTGCGTTTATGGGAATTTTTGACCATTCTTCCAGAAGTGCATTTGTGAGGTCACACACTGATGTTGGACGAGTTTACGTGGCCTACCACTTCGTGGCTGAGTTGCTGTCGTTCCCAAACACTTCCACGTTCTTATAATACAGCTGACAGTTGACTGGGGAATATTTAGGAGCGAGGGAATTTCACGACTGGATTTGTTGCACAGGTGGCATCCTATCACAGTTCCACGCTGGAGTTCACTGAGCTCCTGAGAGCGACCCATTCTTTCACACAATGTTTGTAAAAACAGTCTGCATGCCTAGGTACTTGATTTTATACACCTGTGGCCATGGAAGTGATTGGAACACCTGATTCTGATTATTTGGATGGGTGAGCGAATACTTTGGCAATATAGTGTATATTACAATTTTAACCCAAGACCCTATGTTACCTCAGCGTATTTGGCCGGAATATCAGCTTTCTCCACACCATAGTGATGCTTGCAGTTTGTTGCTGCAGCGACCTGGAGCACAACTTGACCCACACCTAAAAGAAGGCAACAGAGTATTACAGTTAGGAGGACTGCCACAATGTCACATGAGAAGCTAAATTTGGAGTAAATTTTACATATGAACTTCAAGTATATGAGTGAACTTTTAAACATGCTATTTTGTACTTCAAAAAGTAGAGTGCCTTTTGGTTCATGAAGTCCAGGATTTTTCTTAACACTAGAAAAGTTAGAAATGGAGATTTAACATATAGACATAGGTTTTAATGCCAATATCAACACTTTGATCTGAGCTCGAAGCAAAGGAGGTTACCAGCTGAACTGGCATATAAGACCAGAGTGAAACATTTCAGGCTGTATATGTTAGACAGATGTCTGGCTGTCAGATTTCTCAGTCCACTGAAGTTTCCAGAGCTATTTTCAAAACGGCACTGCAGTAGTCCAGATACTTAAAGCCAAGTCTGTTTTCAGAAATGCATGGACAGATTTATGTGCACTTAATGCCACTGTTATGTCAGAATTATGGTTCAGCAGATGTTGCCTTTTCCTCCAAGCCATGGTTTATTTAGCTTACAACCCTATATTATCAGCTCAGGAAAATGTTCCAAATACAACTTTGCTTTCCCTTTTTTTTAAAAAAAAACTTCCAAAACAATCACCAACTGAGGGGGGAGGGGAGAGAGAAAGAGAAGAAAGCACTTGTAGATCTTTTTGCATTGACAAAATAGCAGGAAACTGAGTGACTTTGAACTGGTTACACACACTCTCTCTCTCTCCCTCCCTCTCTCCCCCCACTTCCCCCCTCCCTCTGCCAAACTCACAGAGTTGTTGTTGTGTGGAAAATAGGAGGAGGAAGATGTATTGGATATGTTTACCTCCTTGAGTTATATGTAAAAATATTAAAGGCAGGGTACAAATAAATAAATAAACTACAATGATAATAACAACAATAATAATAAACAGCAAGGCATGACATTGTTGCTAATTCTACTGCCTGCCCAGAAACAGTAGGGAAATACATTAGTCAAAAATATATTAAGATGTCATGCTATCATGACATAATAGCTGGAAAACTAAGAATCTGTACAGCAGAATCAACAGGGAGCTCAAAGACTAAAGACAGACTCTGGAAACTTTAATTCTCCTCTGTTCCTTAACTAATTACCTAGCTGCAAGAGAAGGAATAATTCAGTCAAAAACCTACTCTAGATGAACCCAACAATTTCAGATTGCATAGTAGATTTCCCCCCCCCCCCCATATTGGTTGCAACATTCCTCTCAGTTTCACTGTGGGTTTGCCGTATGGCACAAGGAACTGCTCTTCAACAAAGGAAGGTTCAGCCCCACCCTAAATACCCACAACAGCCACCCACTGACTGTTTTCCCTGGGTGAATTGACAGTGACAGGGTGATATAAATGTTATTAGCTGCATTAACTAAAGTTCCTGCTTCTCCAACTACTAGATTCTATTTAAGTGAATTTTAGGGCTCTAGGTTGAGTCAAAACCGGCAACACTATTTTAAAATTTGCAATTGCAAGAAATATTAAACTTAGGTCTTTTCAAAGCAAACAAATCATCCAAGCACTTCCTGGAAGCAGAGGAGCCCACAAGGGGAACATAGTATTGGAGCCACCTAGCGATTTAAAGAGAAGTACTAGTTGTTAAGGCAAAAATAAATTCACAGGGCTAAAACTACACATGCTGGAGACATAATATCACAACCGCTGGCTGGCCAGAGCTTGATGTCACATGTTATTATTTTTATTTCCACCCCCACCCCCACACTCTCTAGTTACTGCCCTCATTTTGTGGTTCTCAGCGGCCTAGTTGGACACTGATGATGTCAACTGCCACAATTATGATCTATTTCCATCATGTCAAAATGGGAAAAACCACTATGGTTTCCAATTCCAGGCACCAAGCTTTGCGTTACAGTAAATTATATTTCCAACTTGGTACTGCCTATTAGAAGCCAGGGCTGCAGTTCACCAAGACATGAAAAAAGTCAATGCCAAAGAACCTCATTTGCCAGTAAAACAAAACAGGAATTTCCAGCTACAGATTAGTTATTCAGAAAACATGTAACAATTCTGCTTGAACTATTTTGAGTCGAGTCAGGAGAGAGAACTGGATAGTGAGCACTCACCACTGCCTAAGTCTACAAAGAGGTCATCTTCAGTCATTTTTATTTCATCTATCATCTGGGCCACTAAGTCAAAAGAAGTCTCTCCATACACTTCTGGGGAAAAGGGTTCATAGTTGTTGAGTTTTTCTGGGTCCGTCACTGAGTGGTTATATACTTGCTGTAAGATATGGCGCAGAAGCCCATTGGAAGGGCGGGTATTCAGTTTCATGGGCTGGGTGGTTCCTTTCCACTGAAGAATGAAACAAGAAACTCAATTATCTCGATCACAATTTATTTCTTATAGAAAAAACACCTTTTAAAGCACAAAACTCCCCTCAACGCTTGTTCATAACATCAACAGCACCAAGAACATTATTCGAGTAAGAAGAAATAGGCTGGAAAAGTTAAAGTGACTAAGTAAATCCTTCACTCTGCGACAAATAGCTGCCATGTTGCTACCATGTTTCCCCAAAAATAAGAACAGGGTCTTATTTTCATATCTATATATCTATATCTATGCTGGTCTTGTTGTATTCGGGTCTTTTCCCATGTAAGATTGAGATTGTCTTGGCAACGTTTCAGCGAGGTCTCGCTCGCCATCTTCAGGCTGGATTTTGGGCTTAAAGTGTGATCGGAGCTGCTGTCTTTCTATAAATCTTGGTGGGGGTGTGTGGAGTGCTGGCTTTGTTTCAGTAAGTGGAATGATTGGTTGTGATCCCCACCCATCATCCAGGCTGTTACAACACGAAACAACAACAGACACACAGCCAGCACCAATCAGCCAATCATGATACAACCACACAACCAATCATTCCACTTACTGAAACAAAGCCAGCATTCCACACCCACCCACCAAGATTTATAGAAAGACAGCAGCTCCGATCACACTTTAAGCCCAAAACCCGGCCTAAAGATGGAGAGTGAGACCTCGCTGAAACGTTGTCAAGACAATGTGTGTGTGTGTGTGTGTGTGTGTGTGTGTGTGTGTGTGTGTGTGTGTGTTTTCGTAGATTTTCACGGGTGTAGGAATGCTGGTCTTGTTGTATTCGGGTCTTTTCCTGTGTAAGATTGAGATTCTCTTGGCAACGTTTCGGTGAGGTCCCACTCGCCATCTTCAGGCTGGTGTTTTTGGCTAAAAGAAAGTGCCATACAATCACATTATACACAAATAATCTCATCCAGTAATCTCATCACCTTATTTTTGGGGAGGTCTTATTATTTCTGAGGGGAAGGACCAGGTGAACCAGGTCGCCTCATGGCTGCTGCTGCATTGCATGTTGCTGGGCTTGCCGCTCTTTTTGCGGCAGCCAGTAGCATGACAGAAGGAGCACAATGGCTAGGGCTGTGGGAGCGGCCGTTAGGTATGGTGTGGGGTGCATGGGGCATGTTCCCCGCTCCCTTTACCCCCCCCCCCAGCCTCACCTCCTCATCTGATGTTGTTTGTGTAGCAAGCAACATTAGGAAATGGCAGGGACTGACATGCATTTAAATATTTTTGGGGAGGACTTATTTTCGGAGGAGGGCCTATTTTATTGAATGCGCTCAAAAGCCCGATTGGGCTTATTATCTGGGGAGGTCTTATTTTCAGGGAAACAGGGAAGACTTACCATGTAAACATTACATCCCAGTATAGTCAACTTACATCTAACCCGTTTTAATTAGAGCCGAGGTGGCACAGTGGTTAGAGTGCAGTACTGCAGCCACTTCAGCTGACTGCTAGCTGCAGTTCGGCGGTTCAAATCTTACCGGCTCAGGGTTGACTCAGCCTTCCATCCTTCCGAGGTGGGTAAAATGAGGACCCAGACTGTGGGGGCAATATGCTGACTCTGTAAACCGCTTAGAGAGGGCTGAAAGCCCTATGAAGCGATATATAAGTCTAACTGCTATTGCTATTGCTATTGCTAATTAAGCATGTATGCTACCAAAATTCTTACGAAGTGTACTGTTGGTAGTAACGGACATCATATATAATCATGGTCTGTGCTTTCTAAACAATAAACAAGCTATGGTTTGCAGCTCTCCCCCACCCCCATTGCTCAGCATTCCTGAGCTGAGGAATATTCTATGTTGGCCAAAAAAGTTTCTTTTGAAAATGATATAAACAAAGCCTGATAGCCACAGGCTTTCGGTCGTTTGTGCCCCTAGCTATTGATGTTCAAAGACAGGCTTTCTCTAAAATAACCCTTCCCTACAATCATCATGGCTAATTGTCACGGATCAATCTTTCCTCCTCTAATGCAGCAGACATTATGCAGTAGACACTTATGTTAATGGCTACTATGTCTCACGTTTGTCTGGTGTTTAAAATCAGTTTGACAGGCCCAGCTTTTGTTCTAACTTTATCAAACTGTAGGCAAATCTATAAGGCAAAAGTCTTCTGGATTATCATTTTGCTCCTGGGGAGACCCAAGTTCAAATCCTCACACCACTTTGGCAGGTCACCAGTCATTCTGGTTCTCAATGTAAGTTGTTTTGCAATGTTCTTTAAGGCAAAATGGGGAAAGGGTGGGAGAAAAGAGATTAACCAAGTATTACGCCCCAAGGTCCTCTACACAAAAGGTAATATAAATATAAATTTATAAATAAATGTTGGATTTGTCTATTTATTCACTTGTTTTACTTACTACAATGAATATTTTTATTAATTAATATCAATATTTGATGTTATTATAGTCTATATCATTTTATTGTAATTTATGCAAAAGTGGTATACATATGCTGAAATTAAAAGTTAAGATATTCCAATATTAAAATATGGAATATTGCTTTGCTCTCCTATGTCATTATTCACTATGGCTCATCTAAGAGCTGTGGTGGCCCAGTGGTTAGAATGCAGTACTGCAGGGCTAACTCACTGCTCACTCCAAGAGTTCGATTCTCACCGACTCAAAGTTGACTCAGTCTTCCATCCTTCCAAGGTAGGTAAAATGAGGCCCCAAAACTTTTTGGAGGGCCAATATGCTGATTCTGTAAACCAGTTAGAGAGGGCTGTAAAGTACTGTGAAGTGGTATATAAGTCTAAATGCTATTGCTATAATTGAGCCTGGCAATTATTATTATAAATTGTGAGTTGTAAAGTGACTGAATCCAATTTTATGCCTTTTTGTTTTTTGTGGCAGTCATTAAACAAATTCAGTGGTCATTAAGCAAACACATTGTTCATTATAGGGCTTTTCTTCCCAGAAACTGGGAATGCTGGTTTCCAGAGAGAAAAAAGCATAATCACGGTCATAAATCACTCCAATCTATTATGTGATTGGAGAAGGTGAAAATCAAAACTATAGCTTTTTGAGGGGTCTGTCAAAACTTTAAACAGTCACATAGCAACCAATCATTTTAATTCAAAGGCTACCTGTGTGCATGGATGTTTATTTTCATATGTTTTTGAAAACAAAACAATCAAGAATACCAATGCTGAAAATAGTATGCTGGAATTGAGAAGGAGTCCAGCAAGATTACTTAAGTCTTATGGTGACAGATAGGTAAAGACTGAAATCTCCTTATTCACCCC
Organism: Thamnophis sirtalis; assembly: GCF_051295495.1. Lineage (NCBI taxonomy): Eukaryota > Metazoa > Chordata > Lepidosauria > Squamata > Natricidae > Thamnophis > Thamnophis sirtalis. The sequence continues at coordinate 166,497,836 of NW_028261381.1, read as the reverse complement.
TCAAATACCAAATTGGGGGATTGATTTGGCTGCTAGCTAGCTATTGATTGGTCCTAAATCAGACAATTACTGGTTAGTGAGCCACTTTTAAAATCTTATATCTATGTAATCTTATACCTATAGAATCAGCAAAGTGATCTGTACTGCTTGATGACCTTGAAACCAACTGGCTAAACAAAATGCAAAAACAAAACAGAGAGGAACACATACCAACTGATGAATGCTGTCAATAGCTCGGTTGTATTTGTCACAAAGTCTTTGCATGCTTTCAAAGCTAAAATAATGAGACACAAAGACAAGAGTAAATTAGGCCAATACATATTCTCTCAATATTCTTACAATTGTCTGCCCAGACACAAACATCCTATAGAAATTGTATTAATTATACTTTTGGACAACTCTCCAGAAAGTTTTTCTGAAGTATCTTCTAATATATGTATGTATGTATGTACAAGATGTCAGTAAATACATCTAATCTAGTCCCAGTAGCCACAAGTAAATCAACTGGAATATTTGTCTGGAAAAAAATTTGTAGTAAAAATACTCTCGTGACATAGTCCTATACATTCAGGAATTAGTTCTGAGTTCACACAGACTCAATCATACATAAGAGGATAGGAACTTGAGCGCTGCAAATAAAATAAAATTTTCATTTGAAACCTATGTTTTATTGAAACATTTAAAACAATTAAGAAAGCACAATTCACTAACTTCTACATTGTTTAACATGTCGGCGTTATAATGTATGGACCCGGGTGCGCCCTTATTGGCGGTTAATAATTCTGATTTTTCAGAAGCAGCATTTCAAAATAATTCGGTGCTGAAGTTCTCCTAGGGACAATTGATTGTCTGACTAAATGATACTCGTTTTCCAACCTGGTGCCCTCCGATGCCTACGCTAGCTGAATAGTCTGCAAATTATAATCCCAGGAACACCCAGAGGGCACCAGATTAGAAAATGCTGCTGTAGGCATACAAGATTCATCATATGAGCTGGTTGGACTAATGTTTTTTTTTCCCCCTAAACCAGGCAACCTAACTGAGGATGAAAGAATTAAAGAATCATCTCAGGTCATGAGGATCGAGGGGGAGGAAAGAAGGGAGGGACATGGCAGTCACATGTCCACTGCATAATCAGATTTCAAGCTTCAGTGCAGAGAGCTGTGCAGCTACACCAAAACAACAGGAGAGCATATTGGAGCACGTCAGCAATAAACCTGCCTTTGTAACTGAACAGCCACCAATGTTGTTACCTAATCCCAAGGGGCGTGTGGTCAATTTCCAATTTATCTCTTGTTGTGTTTGTATTTTCAAAAGGTATCCCAGGATACCTCGGTGGCATTCACAGTAGCACACTCCCTCTATTTGGAAAAAGCCCAATGGCGTATCTAACTCATGCAATGAGAATGCAGAAGTACCTTTTTTTCCCTAGAGAAATATGCCTACAGTTCCCATAAACATTAGAATCCATATGTTTGGAACGGGCACATGAGCAGCTGGAAAATCTCTTTGCCCCTGAAGCTGCTAACTACTTCTGTAGTTGCTACTTGCAGTTACTTGTGCAAATCTGTCCTTCAGTGTGATGTGCTCTTTGAAGTGTGAGAGATCAGGAACCAGAGAAGACAGCTTCAAATGCAAAAAGAGAGGCCATATTCTGAGGCACAGCCAGAAAAGATCACAGAATTTTAATAAAAGAACAAAGTATATCTGGTAAGCGTGCCTACCTACACATTAATTAACAGCCATGTACCTTTCAAAGTGTAAGGTACAGAGGGAAAGCACAAAGGGGGCGCGGGGAATCCCAGATGAAAAATTTACCAGATTAATTGACTCACAATATTCACAAACAGTTAAACTGGTAATGAACAGCAATCTTGTTTGCCAAGAATATTCCTTGTGTTGTGCAATTATTGACAAACGGGATAGCATTTACTGATCTCCTAAAGGCATAGTAACAGCCTCTAGGTATAATATTGAAGCATTAAGTACTGGAGATTTAATCCATGAAGAGAATTTGTCAAAGTTAAAATGTTTTGCTTATCTTGGGGGGAAAAAAGGCTCATGAATTAAAATGGAGTGACATCGACTGTAGTCTGAAACTACACTCCCATGTGTGCTGAAAAGGTTTATAGAGTCCTGCCAGTTAATATTTAACACAGGTCCTTGGTTAGGCTGAAAATGACATGCAGGATTTAGTATTTGTTTTGTCATTTCGCAAGGGAAGAATAGCATGCAAACAACTCCGTTTCTACATACAAACTAAAATAAAATAAACTACCTCTACCCCATTCTAGAATTTATTAAAGTCAATGCTCAAACTCTACACTTCTCCAATTTTTGCTTTCAAAAGTGAAGTTCAAATAATCAACAATCAGCATATGTGCAGAAAGTATCATGGTAAAAAAAAGTATTTACTGACAAGTGACTACAATTTCAAATTTTATTTTCAGGTTCTCCTAATGCTGCAGGATCCTGCCTCTCCAGTGAAATCAGATGAAGATGCTTCTTTGTATATTCCCTTTATATCTATTCCTCTTTTAATCGGAATAGAGGACAGAACCCTTCTGTCCCATAAAGTCTGTTTAACAGTTTCTTTATGTATCATATTGTTTCTTTGAAAGCTATTTGTTTCACAGCTGTTTAAAAGTTAATCTGATTAATAATGTTATCTGCTATTTGCTTTTCATTTGTGGTTATCGCATGTATCCCTGTCCTTAGAACTGTTAGCAACTTAGGCTTTCTAGGAGATAAAGGCAAGATATTCAAAAAATTACACAAATAATTAACTTAAAAACAATGAAAAGTTTCTAATGAATTAAGCCCAAGGAGTTATTTACCTACTAAAAAACACAAAGAAAGGGGATTAAAGTAACTTTCCTAAACCTGTTATCTTCCAGAGATTAGGCCACAATTTTAATTGTCCATAGCCATTATACTCAATAGGAAGGACACCCAATTAAGGAAGACACTATGAACTATCACAATTAACACAATTTGACTGCAAGTTCAGCCAAAGTTTAGGATGGCAGAAAGAGATCTGGACAGAGAAGAACAAGACATCATTCAACTGGGAGAAACTTAATTACATTTAGAGAAAAATATCGCATGCACATATAAGATGGGGAGTTTGTTGTTTGAAGATTTGAGTATGGTCATTGTCCATGAACATGTATCAGCATGAACATGTGAGAGGCAGCTGCTACAAGGGCAATGTACTCATGGGCTGCATTACAAGATGAAATGTACCAAAGAAACAGGAAGTTGTTATTCCTCTCTACTGGGCACAAATGAAACCACAACTGGAATACTGTACATTTCCAATGATTTGGGGTTAGAGCAGGGGTGAAATTCAGCAGGTTCTGGAGAACTGGTAGTGGAATTTTTGAGTAGTTTGGAGAACCGACTAGTGCCAGAGTGGGGTGGGAATGGAGATTTTGCAGTATTCTTTCCCTGGAGTGGAGTGAGAATGGAGATTTTGCAGTATCTTTCACACCCACCAAGCCACACCCACAGAACCGGTAGTAAAAAAATTTGAATTTCACCACTGGGTTAGAGATTTGGCAACAAAGGTGATACAGAGACTTGAGGGCATGTGAGAAGAGGTAGGAATGATCAATCTGAGGAAAAGAAGATTTTGGGCACACATAATAGCAAAGTTCAGGTACAGAAAGAGAAACTATGGGAAAGATGACCAAGAATTATTTTCCATGGCCACAGAAACCATGTGCAGAAGATGTGAACATATAAGTTTTAGCTATTGGATTTCATAAATAGAACAAAACTCTTCTTAGTTGAGAACAGATGAAGATTGTCAAATCATGCAGGTAAAGTTGTCTGAAGGTTGAATCATAGCAATTGGACTTATTTTTGACTCAACTTCCAGACATCTTCTTAGTCATGCAATACTTCCAATAAGCATTTAAAGAGAAGATGTGCCACCATCTCTCAATGATGATGGAAGCGGTTTCCCTGAACGCTGCAGAGGGATGACGATCCTTAGTCCCCCTTCCAACTCTACAATCCTATGGTTTTATTATTCTAAATATAAGAAACTTAAAAGTTTATTAACCGTAGCATTGCCTAAAAGATGCAGTTAGGATTCCTTGACAGGAATGGCAGAATAATTGATCATCTAAAGCTCCCTAGCACTATTTTGGCAGGTCAGCTGGGAACCCTTTGGACTGCTGCTCCAGATTAACTCACAGCAGAATAACATTTTTTAAGAGTTCGAAGTCATCTTTAAGCTGCATTGTATCTCCCAACAGGGATATACATAAATAAAATAAAGCTGCCGTGGTTTATTTTGGTAACATCTGCTTCCAATTTACTTTGAAGTGGAAAAGGAACAACCTCTAACAATGAAACCAGGATTCCCTCAAAGGCCTTCATTAATGCCAATTTTGGTTAAGTGCCTTAAGAGATAAAACACAAAGTGGCAGTCAGACTACTCATTTACTGCTTGGTGTTTTGCAGCAAAAGAAAAAAATGGGGAGGGGAGAAGATTTCATGCAGTGGTTATTATTTATTAAAGTATTTTTTTTTACCTTTTAGCAAATATGCTCAAAAATGCTGACGATGTAAAGAAAAACAAAAAGGCAATAAAATACATTCTCAAAAGAAATTATATTTTTGGATCCAGAAACAATAATTCATCAATACCAAAATCTGCAACTCAGCAGTTGAAACATCCTGCCAATGGGAGCTAAGAAGGGCTTGTTATGCAAGAGGTTGCAAAGCACAACTGCAGCCAAAGAAGACCTTTGCGTGGGTCCAAACAATCATTCATATTTGGTGGGATGGAATAAAGATGAAAACCTTTGCCAACAATTGATGTTTATACTTGTTCCTAAGGATTTTTTAAGCTCCTTGTTGCTTGCTCCACATGCAGTTTAGTTCAGTGACTGTTCAAACTTAAAAAGGTCCCTGAACAAATGATAGTTGCAATCAATCTTCAGAGTTCTGGCCATAAAAGTGTCCCCCACAATCACATGAACACAATTTCCAATGTTCCCTGCCAGCTTCCCACAAGCAAAGTCAATGGGGAAATCTGCAGGAAGTTGGAAGTTGTGATCGTGCGAGGTCCTTGGTTACTGATGCAGGCAGCTCTTACTTAATGATGGCAATCAGGACTGCCAGAGTTGCTGTTGCTAAGCAGCACTTCATGTTACATCACACTTTACAACTCTATCACTTAGTGACAACAATTCTGGTCCCAATTGCCACGGTTAACCAAGGATTACCTGTATTATGTAAACAGCTGCTGTATTCAGCTCTTAAATACAGGTATAGCAGACTATAACAGAAATATAAAATATAACAGAAATATTCAGAAGCACTATTTATATTTTTAAAAATTATTTGTACAGCATCTGACATTAATTCCATACCAGGAACCAATTATTCAGATGCCTTTTATAACTGCAATGCCTAATTCACAAGCCTATTTTAATTGCTGCATTTAGTCCGGCTATATAATAAGTTATCCCTACTGAAGAATTAAATAGATTATCATTTTCTCACCTTTTAGTATCATAGTCAATTAAAACATAGTTTTCCATAGCAAGCTTGAGGTCTGGAATTTCTTCACAGACCCACCTGAAAAACAAAAACAAAGAAGATCAATTAATCTTTCAAACAACTCTCCTAAATTCCTATCTGCTTTTTTTAAAAATATCACTACCAGTCCAAATATATTTACTATTCATCATTTGCAGTTCCCTGGCGGTCTGATAAAAAAAAAACATTTATTCAACTGGAGCAAAGAAATATTCTTCTCAGGTATTCAGCATAATGGCTATTTTCAAGTCTCCAAGAAATAAATTTAAGGTAATTAAAACTTTTTTTTATTGGGTTGTTTTTTTTAATGAAATTTGTTTGCTGCCCATTTTTCTATCAAGCAACTCTGGGCAGCTTACAACACCATAATTAATAGAATAAAATAATTACTGAAACATTACATCATCAGTCATCAAAAGTTAAAAACAGATCAAAAGAACCAGTGCATAGATGAGGTGGAGGTGGGATCTTCTACTAATCTATTTTATGCTTATTATTTCAGGAACCCTCCTTAACAACATCCATGAAGAATAATGTAAGCAACCTGCAATATTAAGTGCTCAGTTTTTCTCACTTCTTTCAAAGAAGAATGTTGCAATACAATGTAAGTCCACTAAGACCAACATGGTCTAATCTGACAGTACTAAATGGCATTTTCATCACCACCGAAAGCCTTGGAATTGGAGATGCCAGGGATTACCATCTTGGACTGACTTGGTCATTCAGAGCAAATGTTAACTATTGATGTATGGCTCCTCCCTTCTGATGCTTACAACATTTTATGTTTTTTTGCAATGCTGCAACAAAACAGCAATGCTAAATACAGGTAGTCCTTGACTTGCAACAGTTCATTTAGTGACCATTCAAAATTACAACAATAGCAATAGCAATATTTGCTACATTTGCTTGAAAATATTGCTAAAATTACAACAGCACTGAAAAATGTGACTTATGGCTGTTTTTCAGAGTTACGACCTTTGCAGCATTCCCATGATCATGTGATCAAAATTCAGATGCCTGGCAATTGGTTCGATACTTATGATCGTTCCTGTATCACAAGGTTATGTGATCACCTTTTGTGACCTTCTCACAAGCAAAGCCAATGGGGAAGGCAGGTTCATTTAACAACCGGGTTACTAACCTATCAACTTAACAACACAAATTTTGGGGCCAATGGTAGTCGTAAAGTTGAGGACTGCCTGTACTATAAAGGCTGAAAAACTGGGGCAATAGAAACTAAAATGATAGTTATTCACTGGGAGAACTCTAAATTGAAAGGGAGAAAATGTTCACTTATCGCCATCAGCAAGGACAGATGTTTATCCTGGCAAGCAATAACTTATCGCAGGAAAAAAAAAAGCCTGCAATTGCATATAAGCACTTTATCCTTGCTCCCCAACAGCTAGTCCTTAAAAGAAAAAAACCAAGATAAACAGCTCATATAGGTGGACCCTCTAACATCAATGGAAGCTTTATTAAAGATCAATATGAGTTGTATTCTACTGATGCAGAGTCTGGAAAGCGGTGGCTTTTTTCAGCCTGGAGATACCAGGCTAACACATTGGAAAGAAGTGATATCCAAATAAGATAGAGTGAGATAAGAGGCAAACACACAAATTACTATTCCTTTTCTGGAGAGACCATGGTGACTGGCTTTGAGCACAGTAAGCTACCAATCCTGGTTTATTAGCTAAGCCATGATTTGTGATATTTCTTGAAGTACATAGAGAATTTTCCAAAAAGGGAAACTAATATTTCTATCATATCTCCCTTCTTTGACCCATATCATACATAGTTATTATTTATTTTATCTATTTGTATCCTACTTTTAGGTAAAAATAAAGGTAAAGGTTCCCCTCGCACATATGTGCTAGTCATTCCCGACTCTAGGGGACGATGCTCATCTCTGTTTCAAAGCCAAACTAGTGCTGTCCTAAGACATCTCCATGGTCATGTGGCCGGCATGACGAAACGCCAAAGGCGCACAGAACGTTGTTACCTTCTCACCAAAGGTGGTCTCTATTTTTCTACTTGCATTTTTACATGCTTTCAAACTGCTAGTAGAAGCTGGGACCAGTAACGGGCGCTCATTCCGTTATGTGGCCCTAGGGATTCGAACCGCCAAACTTTCTGATTGACAAGCTCAGCGTCTTAGCCTCTGAGCCACCACGTCCCTTATCCCACATTTATAATCCCACAAATAATTCAAGGCAGAGAACATGCCTAATACACCTTCCTCCTCCTATTTTCCCCATAACAACAAACCTGAGAGGTGGTTTGGGCTGAGAGAAAGGGACTGGCTCTCAAAGTCCCTCCCCCCTCCTCAAAAAAACTGGCATTCATGGATAAGTTTGGACTAGAACTCATGATCTCCTGCTTTCTAGTTTGGAGCCTTAACCACTAAACCAAACTGGCTCATGGAAGACTTAGGCAAGGAACTCTTAGATGTACCTATGTTTATGCTTTCTTCCTAGTAGAAAGTCCATGTCCTTTCTATCTTGATAAGCCTGAACCTCAAAAATTGATAATATTTTAAATAGCTAGATTATGTCAGACAGAGGGGCTGTTATTGGGCAAGGTAATTTGCAGCTTATTCTTCACTTGAGGGTTCCATAAAAGGTTGTTATCTTCTGTGTTACATCAACACAATAGGAATGAGGCAATGCTGCTTTGCCCAAGAAACTTAAAACCACATCCCACTGAGCCAAAGAAAGGAGTTATCTGAAGGCTTAGATTTAGTGGTTTTTCTACAAGATAGCCATTTGTTATTCATAACAGAGTCAATGAGGTCTTTGAGAGAATGCTACTTAATGCAATAGAGTTACTTCAAGGGGCATAGATAGGAGGAGGTTTCTGGTAGAATCCAGATAAGATTATTTGAGCAGCTATTTAGGACAATGACTGCACTACTAAAATCAAACTATTGGACTAAAGGTGAAATAATTCCCATACATGAAGGACTGAATCTTTTCTGGCACAATTAATTTTCAAACCAACATACTACACTACTTTCTTTCATGGTTTCCTCTTTTCAAAGAGCCAAGGTGGCGCAGTGGTTAAATGCAGCACTGCAGGCTACTGCTAGATCAGCAGGTCAGCGGTTCAAATCTCACCGGCTCAGGGTTGACTCAGCCTTCCATCCTTCCGAGGTGGGTAAAATGAGGACCCAGATTGTTGGGGGCAATATGCTGACTCTCTGTAAACCGCTTAGAGAGGCCTGAAAGGCCTATGAAGCGGTATATAAGTCTACTGCTATTGCTATTTTTAAAACAAAATCTCAGTCTTCTTTTCACTGGCTAGTAGAGAAAGTCCTGCTATCAATAGTAATGTGCCTGCCAAAGGACTGTGTATGGATAGGTACGTGTGCTGTGCATGTACAGGCAGGCACACATATGTGCATTAATGCTGATGAGAATTTGTCGCCCCAAAGACCAGATATGTTAATATTTACTGAAAATGTCTAGCATACAGGAATTCATATAAATAAGCATCAAAGATCATTTGTGAATACAGAAATACATCAAATATGTTCTTAGCCCTTTAAACTGTACCTATATATTTGTTTAATACAAAACAAGTAATTTTTTTCAACTTTTATTTATCCCTATTTCTCCAAGAGTAAAACTTAAGGTCTTTAAAAATGATGCAGTAGTTCATTGCACACTTTTTCTCTTTTCTGAACAAAAATAGAATGTCCATAGTTTTAAGGTTGCTATTGTGTTTTGCTCAAATTATAAGCACCATTAAAAGAAATGTAGACTGTAACTTATTCTGTACATTTCATAAGTATGTCAATGAGGCATTAATTTTAAGTTACATTTATATGTTTTAAATGTATTAAGTTCATACCTAATTATTTCAATGTGCTCTCAAAAATTTCTTTTTCCTCTATTTTCTGAATGTCCTTTTAGAGAAATTTCACTTTTCTAAACCTAATTCTGAGAAAATAATCAACTGTCTGCAAAAGTTACAAAGGGATCTGCTCTGATCCTATACATCTTGTTGTTTGTTGCAGTCACGTCCGACCCATCGCGACCCCATGGACAATGTTCCTCCAGCCCTTCCTGCCCTCTACCATCCTCTGTAGTCCATTTAAGCTCATAGTGACTGCTTCGGTGATTCCATCCAGCCACCTCATTCTCTGTCGTCCCCTTCTTCTTTTGCCCTCCATCTTTCCCAACATTAGGCTCTTCTCCAGTGAGTCCTCCCTTCTCATTAGGTGGCCAAAGTATTTGAGTTTCCTCTTCAGGATTTGGCCTTCTAAAGAGCAGTCAGGGTTGATCTCCTCTAGGACTGACCGATTTGATTGCCTTGCAGTCCAAGGGACTCGCAAGAGTCTTCTCTAGCACCAGAGTTCAAGGCCTCCATTCTTTGGAGCTCTATACATCTAGAGTGTGATAATCTTTACAGTGAACGTATTTCAAGCTTTGTAGGTCTCACACATAACAGTAATAAATCTGTTGTTTGGAGGACAGGTTAAACCTGATTTTAATGCACGCTTTCAATCAGAACACAGCACAGTTCAGTAACCTGCAGACTAGTTAGAAATATTGTCAGCATCCAGACCTACACAAACAGGAAAAACGAACAAAGATCCCATGCCTTCCTATGCCCTAGGATAAAAGGATAAACTGCAAGCAATGTATGCTAAGCTGGGTTACAGAGAATCTAGTCCATTGCCTACTATCCAATTCCCAAAGTAGATGCACAGCTATAATTACTGAGGGAAAAACCAAGGTGACACATTGCATCATCTTCCTCACTAGTAGCCGCAGTAACTGAGGTACATGAACACCTTTGAGCCTGTGCACTGATATGCTGTTATTCTTGGCACTGGAAAGCACTGGAGAATTCCTGGTCCAATCCCTGACAAATCCAGTTATAAGAATCAGACTGCAGGTGATGTGAAAGACTATTGTTGGAAACTCTATGGCTGCAATTAAGAGGCTGCCTTATTTATCTGCTTGTTTGTTTGTAAAATGTACTGGCTGCCCACTATACCACAGGGTAGTTCTGAACGGCTTACAATCTTAAAAAAATAAAATTGACACAAAAGCTAAAAGACATAAATATAATACTGTGAAGATTAAAATACTGTGCCCAATTAAAATATGGGGAGGGTGGGAGGAGGAGGGGGGAATTGGTTGCTAATCTATTAACCACTTCCACCGGGAAAGTCCCCCTTATGGTAAGTCAATCTGTGACTAGATGCACGCAACGTAAGAACATCAGAGGGTATATGACAACTTGCCATGGGACAACTCACCATGGCCAACTTGCCGTGGAACATGTTTTACACTAATATCAAAGAAATGGTGGAATAGAATCATTAAAGAAAAGATGCCCAAGGAAGGAAAAAATGAAATGTGAATCAGAAAAATTAAAATATTTTTAAAATTGTTTTAAATAATTAAATTGAATTGTTGAATTGTCCTGCGGCAAGTTGTTCCATTCTGACATCAGAATGGGATTTGGTTTTGAATTAGGAGGTTGTGTGACTTGGTCAAATAGTAAATGGGTTATTTTAAGTCTGTCTGGAAAAGCATACCATATCATGGGAATTTGAGATTACACACCAAGTATAGAATCCTAACAAGAACCAAGCTTCCATTCTTCATCTCTTCCCTATCAGAAGACTCACTTGCTGTTTTGAGATGCAGCCCTGGAAAGAACACGTAAGGGAGAGAAAATTTGTAGTGCATATTTGCCTTAACACCTACCGAATTGTCTCAATGATTTCGTGAGCAGCATCATGGTGTTTGTCCTGAAACAACAGAAAAAAAAACACAGAAAGAGGTGGCTTCAGGACATCTAGGAAGTGACATCATCTACGTTGGCTGTCAGTATAAGAGTCATTTGCTTTAATAAACATCATTTGCAAATGCAGAGAAAGGAAACTTAACCTCCTTCATTAAAACATTTTATCAAGAATAACACAACACAAATTCTATGCTTCTTATTTCTCCCCAATATTTGTGTGAAAAGTATTCCTTTTGGGTCTTCTACTCAACACCAGATTAACCTACTGCAATCCTATCTCTGGGCACCACAGAATGATGAAAGCTATGTAAAATACTACCAGTTGCATTTGGTATCAGCAGAACAGAGGAGCTAGTTCCACTTCCAAAATGGAAGGAAGTCGATCCCTTCAAATCCATAGGCCAATTTTATTTCATTCCAGCTAGCTAAATTTTTTTGGGGGGAAAAAAGGAAATCCTTGGGCTGTCAGACTCTTAAACACAGCCACAATCACTCCAAGCACATGCAGAAATATAAGACTAGTTGTTTTTTTTCTTTCTTCTTCTTCCCCTAATTACTTGCATTTTATTCTTTATACTATTTATGTTATTTGTATTTGTTGTTATGGATTGCACCAGTGGGCTAAAACCAATTTCGTTGTATTTATTTTGTACAATGACTATAAAGGTTATCTATCATCTATCTATCTATCTATCTATCTATCTATCTATCTATCTATCTATCTATCTATCTATCTATCTATCTATCTATCTATCTATCTATCTCCTTTATAGTCATTGTACAAGATAAATACAACAAAATCTATATATATATAGAATAGTTTATCTTCAAGTTTTGTATGCAACATGTCCAAAAATAAGTATTTCATATAGTAATATGCAAGAGTAGAAACCAATGCTTGCCATGATATCTCTATTGCAGTGGCTCCCAACCTTTTGGGCGCCAGGTTCCGTGAAGAGAGGTTTTTCCGCAAACCGAGGGAAGAGGGATGGCTTTGCGCACTGTCTATATGCCACGGATGCACAGATGGGGCTTTGCTCATATGTGCAGCCTCATTTCTGACATGCTGCAGACCAGTGCCAGTCCACATGCCTAGGGTTGGGGACCCCTGCTCTATAGAACATTCATTTTTAGAAGCAGCCAATCTCTGATTTCTAGATGCTAAGGAAAGACAGCAATTTATATCCTTCTTGGGGCCTTTGGGGGCATCTGTTTAATTGGGGAAATCAGAAATATAAAATAGTTAGATCCTTAGTAAAAATCAACAAGATTCTTCATGACTTCTGGGGAAAGTAGGGTGAACTGAAGATGCGGAGCCAATGACTGCAGCAAAGACCAAGGAATTGGTGGGTAGATTGGCTCCTTGGAACCTATTCAGATAAACAGAGGACAGGAGATAGCCCATATATACTTCAAACAGCTACTCCTCATGAGGAGACCACAGGATAGCAATTTTCCCTGGATTGAGTGCTGGTAGACAAAGGGATCTTCCTTCTTGCTTACAATCAAGATAGAGAGTTTTAAAGGATACTGAAGTTCACGGATCTCACTTTCTGCTTATTAATTGGTTCTAAGCTATTAGAGAACAACTAGTTTGAAAACACCTGGTGAGTGTCCAGGAAACTTTAATCCTGAATTAAAATAATAATAATAAACATATATTTAAAGAGACTGAAATAAATAGCAAAAACCTAAATAAGATTATAATCTTAGAAAATTATAAATTGACTAAGGGGTGCAGGTAAAATTAGAGTATTGAAGCTTTTTCATAAGATTTTGGATTAATTCTAAAGAACAAGCAGCTTCTCATGAAAAATAGATTCTGTTTCAGTTTTTACAAGACAAAACGAAGATAAGCAATTTCAGGATTTCAAAAATTGGATACTAAGGGAATTAACACTTTTAGGTATAAGCTTATAAAATGTTGTAAAACGTTTAAAAATTAAAATATTGAAGGAGACTTTGAAGAAGGGAATCGGAAAATAGCAATCACAATATCAACAATGTCAATAATAATATGTTTCTACATTATTGAAGAAATAACAGATGTAAAACAAATCAAAAGAGTGATTTGGGTAATTTTTTTCCTACTGGATTTACAAAAGAGGCATGTTAGAGCCTCGAAAAATTATATGTGATGCAACAAAGAAGAAATGAAGAGAAACTACAACAATATTTTAATAAACTATAGGTCAAGCCTTTTAGAAATAACAGAAAAGAATATAAAGTTGGTTTATTTGATCAAGATTAAAACAAGATGTTATAACTTCTGGCAACCCTTTATGGATTTTCTGCTAACACCAGGATTTGTTTATAGATAAGAAAAGGGATATGGAATGAAGAGATAAATGTTTGTCAATTTGGAGGAGGTGAAAAGTCACTAAATTTGTTTATACCGTACTTTTCGGACTATAAGACGCACTCCCCTCCCCCAAAAGAGGGTGGAAATGTTGGTGTGTCTTATACACGAATACAGCCATTTTTGGTATCCCGAAACTCCACCCCATGCATCCACCCCATGTCTCCTGTTTTCGCCAAAAACGAGCCCGTTTTTTGAAAAAAAATAGGTGCGCAAAGGGTTTGGGAGGGCTGCAGAGTGGTCCTGGGGCTGGGGACAGCAAAAAGTTTTTTTGTTTTCCTCTTTGAAATCTTGGTATGCCTTATACTCTGGTGCGTCCTATAGTTCAAAAAATAAGGTATTTATTGTGATGACAGTTGGAAGTCACTTCTTTATATATTTCTTTCCTCTTCTATTATATTCTCACTTTTCTCTTTTTTTTCATTTTTTACTCCTTACTGTTCACTTTTTTTTCTTTAAGGTTGACTTATATTAGATTTTACTATTATAATAAAAATTCTTAATGAAAACTACGTCACAAAAAACCAATAAGATTCTTCTAAAATTCTTATGCAAAAGAATATTTTTTACTTACAAGTTCTTTTCATTTCAACTATCTATCCCTTTGAGTAACAAATAAATAGAAATTAACACTGGTCTCTTTACTGAATTCAAAAACATAGAAGCAACAGATAGAATCTGATTAAGCTTTCCATATTCCTAGTGAATTCAAGACAGTGATGGGATTAAAAATGGGAATATCTTGACTCATAAGAGTCTTTTAATAAAATTCTGTCTTTACACAATGGGATAAAACAGTCCAATCTATCAAAAACATCACCACAAAAATCAGATTAGGAACATTGAAATAGGGAAGAAAATGGTGAGCATCTGTCTACCCTAGACGAGTTCAAATCAGCAGGACCGGATGGAGTATACCCCAGGGTTCTGAAAGAACTGGCAGATGAGATCTCAGAACCACTGAACTATATCTTTCAGAGATCCTGGAGCACCGGGGAACTGCCAGAGGACTGGAAAAGAGCTGACGTGGTTCCCATCTTCAAAAAAGGGGAAAAAATAGATCCAGGAAACTATGGACGTATCAGCCTGACCTGACAAGGAAAGATTCTGGAAAAGATAATCAAGCAGCCAATTAACGAACACCTAGAAGTAAACAAAGTAATAGCCAAAGCCAACATGAGTTTGTCAAAAACAGATCATGCCAGACTAATCTTATTGCATTCTTTGACAAAGTGACAAAATTAGTGGACCAGAGGAATGCTGTCAATATAGTTTACTTGGACTTCAGTAAGGCATTTGATAAGGTAGACCATAACCTACTATTAGATAAAGTAGAAGAATGTGGGTTAGACAGCATCACCACCAGATGGATTTGTAACTGGCTGACCAACCGCACTCAACGTGTAGTCCTCAATGTAACTGCATCTACATGGAGGGAAGTATGCAGTGGAGTATCCCAAGGCTCTGTTTTAGGTCCAGTACTCTTCAACATCATCATCAATGATTTGGATGAGGGAATAAATGGAGAAGTCATCAAATTTGCAGATGACTTCAAGCTGGCAGGAATAGCCAACACTCCAGAAGATAGGCTTAAGATACAGAAGGATCTTGACAAACTTGAACATTGGGCACTATCTAATAAAATGAAATTCAATGGTGAAAAGAGTAAGCTTCTACATTTAGGCAAGAAAAACGAAATGTACAGGTACAGTATAGATAGTACCTTGCTCAATAGTAGTAACTTTGAGAGGGATCTTGGAGTCCTAGTGGACAACCATTTACATATGAGCCAGCAGTGTGCAGCAGCTGCCAAAAAAGCCAACACAGTACTAAGCTACATAAACAGAGGGATAGAATCAAGCACATGAAGTGTTAATGCCACTTTATAATGCCTTGGTAAGGCCACACTTGGAATACTACATTCAGTTTTGGTCGCCACAATGTATAAAAGATGTGGAGACTCTAGAAAGAGTGCAGAGAAGAGGAACAAAGATGATTAGGGGACTGGAGGCTAAAACATATGAAGAACCGTTGCAGGAACTGGGTATGTCTAGTTTAATGAAAAGAAGGACTAGGGGAGACATGATAGCAGTGTTCCAACATCTCAGGGGTTGCCACAAAGAAGAGGTCCAAGGCACCTGAGGGTAGAACAAGAAGCAATGGGTGGAAACTAATCAAGGAGAGAAGCAACTTAGAACTGAGGAGAAATTTCCTGACAGTTAGAACAATTAATCAGTGGAACAGCTTGCCTCCAGAAGTTGTGAATGCCCTAACACTGGAAGTCTTTAAGACGATGTTGGATAGCCATTTGTCTGATATAGGGTTTCCTGCCTAGGCAGGGGGTTGGACTAGAAGACCTCCAAGGTCCCTTCCAACTCTGCTATTGTAGTTGTAAATGCTATATAATATGAAGAAACTTAAATGTAAAAGCTTAAGAATTCAAATACACTTTAAAATATTAGAAAGTTAGAAGAGGCATTTGTTTGATAGGAAAATCTGCTTCCAAATGTTGTTCTTAGCCCTCTATATTTTTGACTATTTTCAAATTTAAAACAAAAAACTCTTTTTTTTCTGAACCAGAACAGATTTCGTACTATTATCTAAAGTAATCATGAACTGAATTCGCTATGTGTTATGCGGAACTTCATTGAACATAGAATAGAATAGAATTCTTTATTGGCCAAGTGTGATTGGACACACAAGGAATTTGTCTTTGGTGCAGATGCTCTCAGCACAGTACATAAAAAGACAAGATACATTCATCACGAAACATCTCCATCCTTTAAGTTATGCAGGACACTTAGCTCCTCCTTCTGACTTTCTATTCATACATTGTGAATAACTCTAAATCATGTGAATAGCTGTATATAAAGACTTGCAGATAAACTGGAACTAAGCAGCATATGATATGAGTCACATGAAAATCTCTGTGATAGTACTATAAATAGTTCTCTTATCATTTTCAAAATATTAAAATAGTACTTTTTTTTCAAAATTTGAAATGGGTATTAAAGTGAGAAATTAATATAAAATCAATGTTTTAAATAATATATTTGATTTATATTACTTTTATTTTAAATATGTAAATATTACATGGATGAGTGGCTGAGAGCTTAATGGACAAGGAAAACTGAGGAGACTATCAAACAAACGTTTGACTTGACAAGGAGGTCATCTGGAAACCTCCCATATTGGGTAGATGTGTTATTCTTTAGTCAGCAACACCCAAGCATTTTCTTTATGTGGATCACTACATTATTATCAACAGCTTTAAAGAGCCAATAAACTAAGGACTGGTAACATGGTACCTATCAATGCTATAATACGATTCTCTTCCCCTGAACATATCTACACTACCACAAAATTACATTAAAAACATCCAAACCTAATGAGATGTTTGTATTCTCATGGGACTGTTTGGATTTAGAGGCATTTGCATCTAAATAAACAAACAACTTTAGCTTGTCTCCTTCAATTCCGGCTACATTTTAAAAAGGATTTTTGAGAAACACGAAACATGAAGCATACACATCTAAACAAACAAATAACTCTAGCAGTCTCCTCTGATTCTGGCTAAAAAAATTTAACCATTTTTAATTCTGTTTTGCCACATGTATTAGACTTCATTCAAACACTGCTTTGGACCAAATTTTAGAAACCATCAGTTTAGGAAATGCAGAATTAGAATCCTATCAGTGTAGATATATATTCATGAATTGGAATAGGGCTTAGTAACAAGCTCAGCCAATGGATAGACATGGCAACAGGTCAGCCAATAGGGACTGTTTGGAAATTGAAACAGTATTTGATGGGAGACAGCCAGGAGCCTCGTTGCTAACTTCTGTGCTGAGAACTAAATACTAGTCTGTTGCTGGAACTGGAAATTGTTCTCTCTCTGCCAGTGTTTGCTTGTATTTTACTACCACAATGGAAGAACCACTCTTGGTATTGTATATATGTCTCATGTATTATTATGTATATAAAGAGAAGTTAATGAATCCTGCTAAACCAGTTACCTTTCTGGATTTTATTTCTGCAACAAACTCTGACAACGCCTTAGTTTATTATTTGAATGAGACTTTTTAATTGCTCTGATTTAAATTAATCCATCCTCTCTTCAAACTTTGGTTAAGCAAAACTTTGGAAGCATAGACTCTGTACAAAGGTCACCTTTCAAAGGTTCTAGCAGATAATATTCATATATTATTAAAATTCTGATTCCTGTAGTCCTTAACTGGGCAAAATGGTGTACTATAGAGCAAAAGCTTTTGATCCAAGGTATCTCAAACTAGCTAACGTACAGAATGCATCTAAAACACAAGACTCCAATGGAAATGAAATTTGGCAAATTTTATAAAACATTTTATGACATAAAACTTATGATAAAACAATTTATGAGCTCTGATGGCAGAGTGGTTAGAATGCAGTATTGCAGACTAACTTTGTCCACAGCCAGGGAGTTTGATCCTGACCGGCTCAAGCCTTCCATCCAAAGTCGGTAAAATGGGGACCCAAGTTGTTGGGGAGGTAATACTGTGTGCTGACGTAAACCATCCAAAGAGTGCTGTAAAGCAGAATGGGTGATATACAGGTAGTCCTTGACTTACAACCACAATTGAGCCCCAAACAAGAAATCTGTTAAGTAAATTTTGGCCCATTTTATGACCTTTTGTTGCCACAGTTGTTAAGTGAATCCCTGCAGTTGTTAAGTTAGTCACCTGGTTGTTAAGTGAATCTGGCTTCCCCATTGACTTTGCTTATTAGAAAGTCACAAAAGGGGGTCACATGACCCTAGGATACCGCAACCATCATAAATGAGTCAGTTGCCAAAGCATCTGAATTTTGATCATGTGACCAAGTCTGCAACAGTCAGGTGAAAAATGGTCATAACTCACTTTTTTCAGTGATGTTGCAACTTAAAACGATCACTAAATGAACTGTTGTAAGTCAAGGACTACCTGCATAAATTTCCTGCTATTTCTATTGCTATGATAGAATATAACATATCATAAAACATTTCCTGTGCCAGTGTTTGACTATGCTACACAGTTCAACCTGAGCTATTTCCAAGGGAGATGTATCTCTGAATGTATCCCAGTTTTCCAGTATAGGCAATAGATTAGATTAGAAACTCTATCATTATTAAAGTCAATGAGGGGAGACTACAAGCCAACACAAGAGGTATAGTTTAGTTTGGGAAGTTTTTTTAAAAAAAGACATCCTGCAAAAAGGCAATAACAGGCCATTTGCATACTACTGCAAGAAAACTGCAAAGATGCATCCAAGAAGCTGAATTTCGCTCAAAAGCTTTTTTCTTTTCTATTCTCAGTGGAAGAAATATATACTCCTACTGTCCTAGAAGACATTCAGTAAAATAGCCTTTTAACCCCATCGACTATAGAGAACCTAAATAATCTCTAATCTCTCTTGCTTAGCATTGGCAAAAGTCTGTGGGGGGAAGGGGGGGGCAATAATGAAAGGTTTTCACAAATGGCCAAAGAGGAAGCAAAAAAAAAACCCACTTCTATTTCACATGCTGATGTTTTGAATGCCAGAGGTCAACTTCAGAAAATATTTTCTGAGTCACTGAGGGGGATGGAGAAGTTATTCAACCCTGTAAGAATCATCTTACTCTAATTTAACAAAAATACTTCTGATTCATCAGAAAAACCCTCTACATCCCCTTTCAGGAAACCTGAAGGTGGGAGGCAGAGTCACACACGCTTCACTGTGACATGAAAGCCAGTGGGAGGATTGCATCTGGAACACCAAGACACCCTTCTCCCACAGCCTTAATTAGCTTTGCAAGGGAATACACATCTCACATCCTCCTCCCAAGCTCTTAACAACCAAAATCATGACACCAGCAGCTTTTCCCTCTATCAGCTAAGCAATTATGCAAATATTACAGTCTTTAGCAGTAGTCCCCGGGTTTTTATCACTGTGATGCACACGTAGCTTATTCAATAAACTCTGGATATATGTAGAGTCATAAATTGGCTTTATAAACTTTTTTCTTAAGAAACTCCCAACTATTACTCATCATTCCAATCCAACATCAATTCTAAGAAAATGAGAGAAGCAGAAGAGAAAACCAGTGTTGGGCTACCACAGGGAGACTTTTGTTCAAATCTTCATGCAGCCATGAAAATCAACTAAACTTCCTCTCTTAAACTATGTTACTTCACAAGGAAAGGAGAGATAGGAGAAAAGGGATCCATTCACTGTCAGGAGCTTTTTCAAAGAAGAACGAAGCACAATTATAATAAAACAGTTTAGCTCCATGATGGCGAACCTATGGCACGCGTGCCACATGGCACCCCCGCCATCAGCTCTGGCACATATGCACGCACCGGCCATCTGATTTTTGGCCTTCTGGAGGACGGGGGGGGGGGGGCTGTTTTTGCCCTCCCAAGACTTCAGGAAAGCCTCCAGAGTCTGGGGAGGGTGAAAAATGGGCCCAACAGGCCAACCAGAATTTTGGAAACGATTCAATGGGCTGGGGGCATTGAATTGTGGGTGTGGGCACGCAAGTACTTGCAATAGTGCGCACACACACAATTTCGGCACGCCTTTACAAAAAGGTTCGCCAAAGCACCTGAGAGTGGAACAAGAAGCAATGGGTGGAAACTAATCAAGGAGGGAAGCAACTTAGAACTGAGGAGAAATTTCCTGACAGTTAGAAGAATTAATCAGTGGAACAGCTTGTCTTCAGAAGTTGTGAATGCCCCAACACTGGAAGTCTTTAAGAGGATGTTGGATATCCATTTGTCTGAAACAGTATAGGGTTTTCTGCCTAGGCAGGGGGTTGGACTAGAAGACCTTCAAAGTCCCTTCCAACTCTTTTATTCTATTCTATCACTGGCTTAGCTAGTTAGCTATTCTGGATCCTTAGCCACTGGAAAAAATACTGAATTTCTAACAGGCACTGCCAATATAACTATGTATATAACTCATATGAATCTGGAACTTGACATAATCCAACATACGAACAAACCCTTCCTGGTAACTTAGTAGCAGAATGCCTGCTAGGCAAGCAAAGGTCCAAAGTTTAATACGCTGCTCTGTTTTATAGCTCTTGCATTAGCAGAGCTGGTAGAAACTTTTCAGTGATCTAGGAGATCTGGCTAGAGTCCACCACGATTAAGAGAAAGAGTCTGCCACATGTTTTTTTTTTTAAAAAAACCTGGAAGATCTGTATTATGTCTTGTACAATATAAGGTACAAATGAGATGATAAGTGCTAACACTTAGGCTCCATCTTGCAAAGAGGCTTGTTATCAGGAACTGCTTTTATGGCAATGCAAAAAAAAAAGTAAGATAGGACCATGTATAAGGAAGAAACTGAAATTTCTTCTCCAGTCTCCTGAGGTGTCATGTTGCCAAAAAATTCAAACCTGGCCTTTTCTATGGAACACTCTCGTCACCTGCCACATATAACACAGGCCATTCCCCCTTGGCTGCCTGAAGAACCAAGAAGAACTAGAGCAGTGAAACTAAGAGGCCTTTTGTTGACGTCAGAGAGAGCTACGCTCCAAAACCACAGCAGACCCCCTCTTCCCCTTGATGCCAAATAGCTTCTATACCAGAGGAGGAGGAGGGGGAGGAGGGGGAGAGAAAGAAAAATAATGTCTTCATTTGACTAAAGTACAATATTCCTCTAGTTCCTTTGGTTTTCAAGATTATTTCCCCCCCCCCCAAAAAAAAAAAGATTTTGCACATTTCTGCTGCAATGGCTTGCCTTGCTCTCTCTTTCTGCAGCCATTTCAGTGCAATTTGGAAAAGGGGTGGGGGTGGGGGAGGCTCCCAAACGCTGGGAGTTTGACATTTGGAAAGAAAACGCTTCTTGACACAATTCTGAGGAACTCCCTGCCATGAGATATGGCAGGTGACGAGAGTGCGGAACTCCCTGCCATGAGATATTGTGATGACAAAGGACTCAGAAAAATGAATTGGACAAAATGAGAGCCCAACTCACAGGGTTGTTGTGGTTGTAAGGGAAAAAGGGGGAGAAAGGGGTATGTTTGCTGCCCTGAGTTGTTTATAATAATAAAATCAGGGTAGAAAGAAAGAAAATAAGTAAAAGAAATAAACATGGAGGACTATTTAAGCTAGTAATGATTAGCCAAAATCAACAAACAGATATTTCAGTGGGTAGGCTATGGACTTTGAAATTTTTCAAGAATATCTATCTAGGCTGCCAATTGTTGGAAACCCGATACGCTGATTCAGCAGAGATCTTACAGATTTATTTGGTGATCATAAAGACAACCAGGATTGGACTGTCACAATATACTACTTCACATTACTACAACTACAACAAGAAAAACAGATTCTGAAATGTGTCAGGTTAATAGTCATAATAGAAGTATCAGATTCTCAGAAAAGATTCTAAGAAAAGAACTGTCACAGTCAAGACTTGGGAGCCCAATAAAATAAGTATTCTGTCCTTAATATATTGCTACACCAACTTCCATAAGAGCTTGAGTTAGACTTACATACTGAATGCACTCCATTCATTAGTAGGAATTATTTTGTGGGAAAACCAGTCAAACCAATTGCAGATAGTTGCCACGGAGCAACCGAAGCATATTAATTCTGCGGGGGGGGGGGGGGAGATTTGTGGCAGGCACCACAGCACAGCAGACATTTTACAGCTCACACCTTTAGTGAATAAAGGGAGAATAAACTTCTGAAATGCTTGCATTCATTTGTTTCTAGGAAGCAATGGGTAGAAAAATATAGTCCTCTAGATATCACTAACCTACTATGATGTTAATCACAGTAAGGAGGCTTCTAGATCAGATAAACCCACTGGCCTGATCTATTAGAGAAGGAAAAAGCTTCTGTGCACAAGGCCAGATTATATTTTGCCTAGCTAGTGGATTTTGTCTTTTCTGACTGGTAACAGCTTTACAACAAAAAAGAGTTTCTTTTTTTATTAACTACTTCCTGATCCTTTTAATTGGACTTCCTTCACTACATTGCACTGAGCAATGGGTCTTCACCTCATGCTTAGAAAAGTATATCCTTGTATTTTCCTTTAACATATGTTGTTCTAGCTTTGGAAAAAGAAAATCAAAATTTCAAACATTAGCAACATTAGTAAAACACTAATGTACAGAAAGAAAACGTTTTGTGATGATCACACCTTAAGCAAAATATGCTCTGAGGAAATGATTCCAGTGTTCAATAAAGATTCTAATGTACTACATGCCTATTAAGATCTGCAGAGCTTAATAGCACTTACTCCCATGTACACTTATTTAGGATTATAGGCAAGGTGGATAAGCAATTACTGTAGGCTTTATACTGAAATTAAAAGTAAAGTTTAAAAAAACCTCATTAGATATGGATGCACCTCTCTCTCCATCTCTCTCTAGAGAGGGAGGGAGGGAGAGAGAGAGAGAGAGAGAGAGAGAGAGAAATGGAGCTGGCCAAGCAGGAAAGGCCACATGAACAATTGCAGGCCCCATGGTCTCTGGGAATGGCAGTCAAAAATAGCTCATCCTTCTGAATAAGCAGGAAGTTTTTAGAAATCAGATAACTGAGGACCCAAGATGACATAAGGCCAATGATAGCACAATTTAGTCATCTTTCCACAAAAAATGCTATTGTAATTCCTCATATCATCTGCTGAAATGCAGTAGAAATACCCATACCATGTGACTTTCTGGCAGCTCAAGTTCAGGTCACTGAAATTCAACAGCAAAATACCTCATTTAGGGTAGCAGCATGGCTTTCGCTCAACTTTGAACCCGGGTGGCTCTTTGGTTGAAAATGGAAACACATAGCCTTTTTGAAGCAGTATGTTTCCCATTCCTACTCTTAAACCCTCCCCAAGGTAAAAATCAGACTGAACATTTTCAGTCCACCTCTTCCAGTAATGCCTCAGATAGCCATTTTTGACCAGCTGGTAGGCAGAAAAGCTATGGTCCTTCCCCTGATCCAAAAAAAGATGCTCAGTTCTAATCTGCATCAGTCAAATTCAATATATTGTACAGCCTACTTCCTTTACACTGTGAAATATGGAATACAAATGGAGAAATGCCACACAGTGCAAGAATAGCCAAACAGTTCCATGCCAAGTTTTTTTTAATACTTGTAGTCCCACTCTTTAACAAGAATACAATTCCCCACCCCTGCTAAGATAGCAAACACATGCTATTGCAAGTTTGTGAAGATTTACACATACGCGCACACACACACTCTCTCTCTTTCTGACACCCCCACAAACATATTCTATATTCATAACTGTCATTTCCCAGGGCCACATCATTACAAAACACCATGATTCATTAGAAAGGGTTAGCCAAAATTTGTGAAATGTGTAAAATATTATGCAGCTAAGGCATTACAAAAATAAAATGAAGCGTCATCACTGATGTGTGCAATAACCAAATACGGACTGCAACTATAGAATTAAGAAGAATCAATTTGTGCATTTATCACTAAATAGAGGAAAGGGAAATTTGCAAAGAATTCTTTATTTAGGTTTCAGTTCTATCTTCCTCCTCCCACTACTGTTTCATTTCCTTTTTAAAACAGAGGAAAACGAAACATATTCCTCATTCAGTACAGTCAGAAAGTTAACTTTACAGATTCTTCTATGTTTCAGTCCAAAGCAATTCCAAAAATGTACACCTGAAGAAAGGAAGTAAAGGATAAGCTAATTAATATTCCAATTATTTTATTTAGTTATAATCAGTCTTCTACCTCCTCAGAACTCTGTTATCTAGAGTAGAAATAATATCCTAGTCTTTATACAAACATTCTAATTCATACAGACACATTCATTCCAAATTACAACCCTTCTTATGTGATTTAAACCCACGGTCTGGTTATTTAAAGTGCTTAGAAAAAGAAAAGAGAAAAAGAGATAAGTTTTTAATCAATAGTAATTCATCATGAAAATATAAAACATGAGACTGTTGAGTAGGGCTACAGACAGAGATTATGGAGTGTAGAAAAGACAGGGAGGGTGGAATAGAATGGAACAAATATTGTTTGGGTGTGGACAGGGAGTATCTGCAAGTAATGAGTCACCCACAACAGGAAAAGTAGGATTATTTTAAAATGGCTGGCCTGGGATGTAAGGAATGTTTGTAAGTTTTTTTTTTTTAAAGTGACAGGGTGGGGAATACCAACGAGTTGGCAGAGAACCAAGAAAGCAACAACAGTGTCCTGAGGGAGGCCAGCTATCTGTGGGTCAACTAAGGATTTGGGGGCTAAAGCAAATTCCAGAGTTTGACAGGCAACAGTTGAATTGTAAGGAGGACACTCCTTCTCTGAAAATAGATTCTCACAATAGCAGTGAGAATAAAAGAATAAAATAAGTCCCAAGGCAATGGAAAAGCTACATTGAATGCAGGAATGCAGCTCTTTCTGCATATCATAAACCTGAATTCATCAAGACATTAAGTTAAGACTAGATGACCTTTAAAGTTGATTCCAACTTTGCAATACTATTACAAACAAGAAATAAAAACTGCAAAGGTGGCATCAAGAACACAAAATATATAAAATACAGTACTTTCAGCAGAATGTAAGAGATAGTTGGAAAGAATAGACCAAAGTTTCATCAAATCCATCAACCTATTTTCCAAGGTGGCTGTTTGTCACACACAGTCTTGATTAACTGAACTACAGTATTAAAGATTAAATAAATTCTATTTCCTAAATTCCCATAACATACAAGGCAGAGTTCACACAACACATTTAAATGTCATATGTATTCTGAATGCAGCCAGTAGTTTGATAAAATGTTTTCAATAATCCTAAAGACCCTCCCTCATAATTGCATCCAAAAATTGACATTCAAGAAATTTGCTACCTTTAAGACAGTTTATCTTTTGAACCTTGATAAGGATAACATGCTTATTCTACATTGTCTAATTTCTTTGTAAAGTATGCACATTAGAATCTATTGCATACAGATTGTGATAGCAAATTGTAAAAAGCATTATAAATGTGTTAAGAATGAAAGGAAGTTTTTACTAAGGTGATCAATCAAAAGGAAAACCTAAAGTCTGAGAAAGGAAAGTCGAAGAGAAAACAGTACATTTTCAGAACACATACTGTACTAGCATGAAAAAAAAATTGGCAGCAATGTAACTAGAGGACAACTCCAAATATATCTGGTTTAGAAGACGGTTGAGAACTTAGGTTTTGAGGTCAAGCCAGGACGAGTGCCTGGGACATAAAAATCTGGGAGAATGAGAAAAGATGGTGCAGATAGATGAGCAGAAAATATCAAAGGTGAAATTTCATGATTATTTCCTCTTTCTTTAGAAATAAAAGGAACTAGAAGGGAGGGAACAAGGGTTCCTCAAGCACCCCTTTTTCTATCACAATGCAATCAGGTCTCCCCCATTTCCTATGCCTTACATAACAGCCCCATAATGCATCCAAACCAGGGGGGGGTGTCTTTGCACCTATTATTCTATAATAAATGTTACTAAATTTCCCCAGCACAAAAATACCCTTTCCATTTTCCGTTTAGCAAGAATTCAAAAGGCAATTCTCACGGGCTCGATTCCCTCCATATAATCTTAAATGAAAACCTGGGCGAAGTGACACCAAACAGCTGCCTGTCAATCCTCCCCAACTCCGTTTTCCTAAGCCTAAGGTACCTCGCTACAATGACAGCACATTATTTCGCTCTCCCCTCCACACACAACACTCTTGTGGTTCTTTTCCACGAGGCTACCTCACACCCGATTTCGGTTCAGTTCAGCCTCCCAGTTCCCCTCGTCTAAAAAATAATAATAATAATTTAAAAATAAACGCTTGCGATTCCCACTCGGCACCTTTCTCAAACTTTTCTCCCCCTTTATTTCTAATCACTCCCAGCAGACGTCCCATCCATGACACCCAAATAATCGTACCCGGATTTTTCCTTTGCATTCCCCCCCTCCTTTCCAGGTTAATTTCCTCTTCCAAATTCCTTTCTACTTTACTAAAATTATTCCCGCAGGGCTCCCCGTCTCTCTCTCTTTCTCTCTCTCAAAAGGGCACTTCTCTTTCTCATTTCCTACCGTGCCCATAAAAGTAACCCTCCTGGGACTCCCTGCTCCTTCGGAAGACCCCCCCCAATATTCCCGTGACA
Source organism: Thamnophis sirtalis (assembly GCF_051295495.1). Classification (NCBI taxonomy): domain Eukaryota; kingdom Metazoa; phylum Chordata; class Lepidosauria; order Squamata; family Natricidae; genus Thamnophis; species Thamnophis sirtalis. The sequence continues at coordinate 166,471,054 of NW_028261381.1, read as the reverse complement.
CCCCGATCCCCTTCATCTCCCCCCCCACCGGGGCGCCCAAGGACGACTCTCTCCTTCTCCCGCACACTCACATAAACGGGCAGGGGCCAGGGGTAGACGGCCGGCTCCGCTCCCACTGGCGACTTCAGCCTGAGCTCCAACCTCTCGCCCATGCTGGCGGCGGAAGAGAGCGAGCAGAGCAGAGCCTCAGTGAGAGGATAGGTCAGCTCGGGGCGGCCAAAGGGAGCAAGTGGCGGCGGACCCGCACCATGCTAGAGCGGCAGGGCGGCGGAGAGCGAAACGGCGGCGGCGGCGGCTGAGGAGGACCAGCCCGCGAGCGAGCGGCCGCTCCTTCCCTTCACGCGCTCTCTCTTCTCTATTGTCGCCCGCGCCGGGCCGGGCTTTTCGTCAGCAATAGCAGCAGCAGCAGCAGCAGCCGCGCCGCCGCCATCTTGGGCCGCCCCCGCCGGCGTCAAAAGCCAGGGGCCGCCCAGTGGAGGTGGTGGTAATGATGAGGGCGATGACGGTTAACAACGAGAAGGGAGAGGGAGGGCAATTATAATTTTTTTTTAAAAAAAGAAAAAGAATTTTAAAAAAACCCCTTGCGGGCGGAGAATGTCAACCCAAAATGTATCAAGTGCAGCTTTTATTGCTCGTCTTACGTCCTTCACTCCACCACTCTCGAAGAAAAATTATAGCTTCACGTAGAGAGGCGGGGGGAGGGGGGAGCCGACGTTGTGCGCGACGAGGGGCGGGGGGAGGAGATTGGCACGCACGCACTCGTGCTCCTTAAGGGTACGCACGCACGTCCCAGATGTAAGTGAATTATTCGAAAGAGAAGCCTGGGCGAAGGGGAGGGAGGAGAAGGGGGGAAGGAGGGGCGCGCGCGCAGAACTCAGACGAAGAGGCGCGCGGCGCCAAGATAAAAGGAAGGACGTCTGCCTTCGTCCTACCTCACGTTCTATTCTCCCAACCCCCTCCTCCTCGCTCCTTTCACACATTCGTTCGCTCTCCCCCATCCAGGCTTTTGGGTTTTTTCCCCCCTATGTACGCTAAGGAGGAGTCTCAGTGGATTAAAAAAAAAGAGCGCGAGTGTCGGGAGCGAATTTAAAAATAAATATTTAAAAAAAGCGGGCCCGGATCTGTGTCCGCCTTGGCCAGAACGCGCGCGCGCCTCCTTGTCCTCACTTGCCCTCAGTGGAGGCCTCGGCTGCGGCTGCGGCCGCGCGCTCGCGCTTCCTCCGCCTCCTCGAGCCCCCCCCACCCCATTTCGTGTCTCTCGGCGCGCGAACGCCCCCTCCTCCTCACGAAGCTTCCCCCCTCCCCAACGCACGAGGCGCACGAAGAAAATAGTAACGGTCACGCTGAAATGTCAATGAGCCCCTCTAATCGTTACAGTCGTGTTTTCAACCCACACACCACAAGACACGCATATTCACACACACAAAGCGATTCCCTGGGCAATCCTCCTCGCGCGGGAAGTCACGACGCGCACGTCAGATTTTCCTCAGGTATGTATTCGACTTATAAATAGTAGACACACGCAACGCAGACTTTATGTTCACACGTAAAAAGGGGGGCTGGTGTGAGGGAGGGAGAGACGTGGAAAAGATGACAAGGCAAGCCTGGAAAGGTTTGACTCTCTGTCTTAATTAAGACCAATCTGCCTCTGAATGAAGGCGGAAGCTTTTCCACATAGAGAGATTTCCTGGTTTGTGCTCATTTAGCTGGGTCTTGTCTCAAAATTGCCCTGTTGCTGCCAGCCTCCCCCACCACCAGCCGCCGCCACAGAGATAAGAATACACCATAATTAATGCTGTAGCGATTCGGTGCTTATGCCGAGGGGTAGCAGGTACATAAGGGCAATTGGATTCCTCTCTTTCCCCCTGGAAAATGACCGCCTATCGTATATTACGCGTATTTACAAATACTAAAAGGAGAATAAAAACAGCACAAATGAAGTTATGGTGCAAGTCTTTATTTCCGATGGAAATCTGCTTTCGACTTTGAGGTTAAAATACCAAATAATTATTCATGTTTGCTGGCAGCTGCTGGGGGCATCCTCAGAAAAGTCCAGGTAATGCATATATTGGGGGGGGGATACCAATTAAACTATCTCAGTAGGCAGTTGTGAGGATAAACGTTGAGGTTAGGAAGAGAAAAGCATTTTTGCTACCCTGAGATTCTTGGAGGAAAGGTAGGCAAAGCAATTCTTCTATAAGCCACCCTCCATGGCAAACTATTATTTAGAGGTGGACTGAATCTGAACATGGAGTTGCCATCAGAGTGTACCTGAGAATGCAAGAAATTGTCAAACTAAATCAGGTTAGAGGTCCATGTAGCCTTCAAAAGAAGACAAAAACAGCAGTTCTATTTTGTTTATCCTAAATTTGTAAAAAATTTAGGAGATGAGAATACAGAAGTGTTTTCTACCTGTAGAAGTGTGATTTGGCTAATTACATTTGTCCTCCCCTCCCCCATTTTTAGTTATTTAATCTAGTGGTCATTGTTTCTTTTTTTCTACATGTTAGTGTGAATTAATGTGATTATCCTGGAAACAGAAAAGTATACATGTGGGAATAAAAATATATTTGTACACTAAGAATCTATTCTGCAGTGTTTTCCACATCAGTAACAGTGGTATTTATCAACTGTTCAAGAGACATAATATCAGAACTAGGCACAGGATTGCAGCTTTCCATCTATCTTGATGCTTTTGTTTACTGTTTTCTGGTTAGTAAATTTGAGATTCCGTGGCACATTGCAAAGGGAAATGGGGATGCTTGGAACGTGCAGGCAGATGCTCCCTGCAGCTGTTGGTACAGAACATTTGAAAGGAGACGTCATTGAGAAGCTGTTCAAACTGTGTCAGCGTTTCTTGCTGATAGGGAGTGAAGCATATCTATTCAGTCCCTCTAGCATCTGCTCAAGGACAATTCCAAAGAGTTCTCCTATGTTCAAGATCACCACTATTTCTGCACATGAATGTGAATTTAAATAAACGAACCTTTATTATTGCATGTCTAAACACAGTATATAGCTGGCACTGAAGACATTTCCTTTTCAAGTCCACAGCAAAATTTAACAGTGCTCTCAAAATTCAAGTCTAGTAGTTTACATTTCAAAGGTTTTCCACTTTTGCTTTTGAAACATATAACAGGCAATAAATATTACCACACCCTCTCTTTCCTATTCCCTCTACACCTTTTTATTCATAGCAATACTGTAGTTTTAAATAGTTCTATGGCTATGTGAAGTCATTTTACATCAGTTTAATATTACTGAAATTAAATGCACTTCCTCCAAAATTCAAAGTAGTATACTAACTTGCACTCTTTCATCTTCAGATGTTTCTATGAGATATAACAGCTTCAACAAAATTAAACTGTTTCAGGTTTACATTCTGGTATTCACTGAATTTAGGAAAATATGGCTGCCCCTGATGCCAGATCCTTAAGACTCAGTTAATTCCCCCTTGATAATAAAATGACAGCAACATAGCCAACGATGAGCAGATCACATTATGCCAATGTATCACTGATGCTTTGTGAGCCGTACTTATTGCCAGTTATTTTCAAGTGCAATTTTAGGTGCTGGTTATCACCTGTAAAGCCCTATTGAATAAGCTAGGTTCTTTGTGGGTCCACCTAGCTTCAGTAGTTTCTACCTGTCCAGTAAGATCAGATAGAGCAGGGGTGTCAAACGCAAGGCCTGCATACTGGATTTGGCCCACCAGGTGCTTAAATCTGGCCATGGGGCTGGCCTGGAAATATCAAAGTTCCGGCCTGCGGTGCCTCTGCCAACCAAAATAGGCCACCAGGGGAGAAGGATGCATGTGCCACCCACTCCCATGACATGTTTTTGGCCTCCCCGGCCTCCTGTAGCACTCTGCTGGTCAAAAACAGGCCATGCGGGACCTCTGCATGGCCCGTTTTTGGCCAGCAGTGTCCTGCAGGAGGACTGGATTGGACTGGATTACAATTATGTTACCTCAAGTAAGTGCCAGATCTGGATAGAAAACAAGCAACATCCTATGTTAATGCTACAGTTTAATGTCAGATTTTACATACTGTAAATCCATTTAATCTACAATCAACGATCTATAATTGACAGACATTTCTATTTACTATCCTGGAAATTCACCTCCACTGTTAGATCTTGTATTATCATGTTATTTATGCTATTCTGCCTGGAAAAGCAATTTACTATTAAACAATGGGGTATAAATCTAGAAATAAAAAGTTTAGTAGAGTATGAAGAATAAGTAATAAATGTTTGCCAGTAATATCTGGTAGGAGAGATAGGAAAATGGTTATACTAAAGAACTGTGGAAAGAAAATAGGGGGAAAATGCATCTTGAACCTATGTCCACCCCCACCTTGTCCACCCCCACTCCAGCCACACACCACCACCACCTGGCCCTCCAAGGTCAAACACAACCTTGATGTGGCCCTCAATGAAATTGTGTTTGACATCACTGAGATAGTGATCACACCCCAAATCCCATCAATTAAAAAGTCTACAGACGTTAGGAAGCATACCTGGTGATACCTGCACTGTGGAACATTGTCCCCATACATCTGTATTGTTTCCACCCCACTGCTGTTCTACAAGTCTTTGAATATCTGGATTTGCTCCCTGTCTGGGATTAGGATAACTGTCAATCCTCTTATTAGTTTTATGTTGTCTGGATATGCATGTCTTCTTTCGTTTCCTATTTTGGAGATGTAAACCACTCACACAGTCTTTGGAAGTCAGGCAGCCTCTCTATCCAATAAAATAAAATATTTTTTTGCAAAAAAAGACTTGACATAGTTGATTACAAATTGAATGAGTCAGCAATCTGATGTGCCTCCAAAAACAGCTACTGCAGCTTTAGGCTGTATCAGCTGAAGTATCATTTCCAAATAAAGGATATAATAATTCCATTTCATTTTGCTTTGGTCAGACCTTACCACAAAACTGTTCTGGACACTACACCTAAAGATGAATTAGAAATTAGAACAGTTTCAGGGAAGGGCAGCAAAAATGAATAGGGGACTAGGAACTAAAGCCTACGTGACATTCAAATTTAGTAATATAGGAAAAATTCTGAAGAGAATAGTTCTGACAAAACTACTAGTAAAACCAATTAACCAGAGAGTTGGTGGGCCTCCACACTGTATATGTTTAAGTGAAATGAAGTAATTTAGCCAACAATCAGGGGTGTTTCATTTTGGGTTTCTACATTGAGCAGGGTATTGGCCTCATCATTCTGAGTCAATCAGTTAGTAATCTTAGTATTGGCCATACTGGCTAGGGAAGTCTAACAGTCTGTTTTCTCTAAATATGTAGAAAGAATCCCATTGAGAAAATGTAGCAGAAGTTCCCCTTAACTGAAGAAGCTGCTTAGATGAAAAGCAAAACATTTTCAAAGGAAAAAAGCCAAGAAGTCCCATTGCCTTTTGGAAAAAGTATCTGTGGGACTACCATGACCTGGATGATTAAGAATCTCCATAGACATTGCAGCAGAAGATAGTTTCCAATGTTCTGATGTTGTAACTATTATAACTATAACAACAGGAGTCATCTTCCAAGATTAGTGAATTTCATGTTGGAAAACATGACACTCTCTGGGGCAGCTGGTTGCTGATTGAAACTAGAAAGTTTTTTTCTCCTTGTTCTTTTCAGCTGTTCTATATACCTTTATCTGCTTCTCAACACATGTGGTACAGAAGCACATTCTGGTAGTTATCTGCTTTGTATCATAAACGCTTTCATGATATAGCATGATATATGCAAGTAATCTTGTTTTTTAAGCAGGCATATTAGAGTCTCATCAGTCTGACACATATTGCATTCACACAACTTTCTGAACTTGGTATGTTTCAATATATTGTATATTTTGGAGGGCACTTGTTTTGCATTGTGCAGATCTTGCCATTGAGGTTTGTAAGTAATTATTTAAGGCTTTACCATACTCTGAAACCAGCCAACTATGTTTATTCAATAAACCATGGTTAAACATTGTGCAACTCAAGAGACAGAGAACTGCAAGAAGGTAATCCACTTGGTTAAAAAAGCTAATTAGAATAGTCATCTTTCATCAATTTTACAATCGGTACAAAATTGGACACATTAATTTGTGTAGCTATGATATATGTTCCACCAGCACCAGCCCAACCTTTGGTTTTAATCATATACCTCAAGAACTTCCAGTTTAGCTCCTGTCAGTTCTGAACTGGGGAACCTCACTGATATAATTTCTATAGATAGTTCAACTATTAAAAGTTCAAGAGCATTCCCCGGAAGAAAATATGGCTATTCTGGATCTCTTCAAATATATACATGAGCTTAGACACAGAAAAGTATCTTAACACTTTTAGTGACTATATTTTATCCTTTAGTCTTCTCATCTCTCTTACTTTTTAAGATTATGAATTCTCAACTTCCCACCCTGGAATGTGAAGGAAAATACAGGACCAAGAGATTTTTGTTGGATTTCTTCATGTTCTGTCAGGACAAATCGCACAATTAAAAGGAAAAATACTGATCAAATCTAGAAATGCTTCTTTTCTTGAACAAGAGCCAGAATTTGGAGACGAGAACATTTTCTTCGCCCTAAATGCTAAACATCACCCATTTTACGATACTCAGTTGTATCTGTCCGCCCCGTGCCAACTCAGTGAAGCGGTTGACGTGATGTGTCAGTGCCTGGAGGATGTTAGGGTCTGGATGGGGGTAAACAAACTGGCTCTCAATCCTGACAAGACTGAGTGGCTTGTGTTTTTCCCTCCCAAAAATTGGCCATGTATTCCAACTCTCAGGCTGGGGGGTGAAATTATACGCCCCTCAGACAGGGTTCGCAATTTGGGAGTCCTCCTGGATCCACAGCTGACTTTAAATCACCATTTGTCGGCTGTGACCAGGGGGGCATTTGCCCAGGTTCGCCTGGTGCACCAATTGCGTCCCTACCTGAACCGGGAGGCTCTCACAACAGTCACTCATGCCCTTGTGACCTCAAGACTGGACTATTGCAATGCGCTCTACATGGGGCAGCCCTTGAAGAGTGTTCAGAGACTTCAGCTTGTCCAGAATGCAGCCGTGCAAGCGATTGTGGGTGCGCCTCAGTACACCCACGTTACATCTATCCTCCGCGAGCTGCACTGGCTGCCTATTGGTCTCCGGATACGCTTCAAGGTGCTAGTCGTCACTTAAAAAGCCCTACATGGTATTGGACGTGGGTACCGCCTTCTGCCAATCACCTCCCATAGACCCATTAGATCCCACAGATTAGGCCTCCTCTGAATTCCATCTGCCGGCCAATGCCGGCTGTCGACCACCCGGAGGAGGGCCTTCTCTGTGGCTGCTCCGCCCCTCTGGAACGATCTCCCCGTGGAGATTCGGACCCTCGCCACCCTTCAGGCTTTCCGTAAAGCCGTTAAGACCTGGCTGTTCCAGCAGGCCTGGGGCTGTTGAGTTCCACCCCTACTCGAATTGGTTGTGCTTGTTGTGACTTTTTAAATTGTTTTGTATTGTTGTTTGTTTCTGTTTTTACTTTTTTTGTCTTTGTGCCCCTTCCCTCCTGGTTTGTCAGCCGCCCTGAGTCCCTTTGGGAATAGGACGGCATACAAGTTGAATAAACCACTAAACCACCACTAAACCAACCATTTTAGAAAATTCTGCCTGGTTGAATTTAGATGATATACTTGAAACCAGGATGCAACTACCACATGAAATTTTGTACCGTAGCAAAACATCTGACAGCAGTGATTTTTTTTGGGGGGGGGGAACCATCTCCAACTGGGGAGAAGGTTACAATAAATGGGTTATTTTGAACCAATTCTCACAAGATTGTTGCTGGGGGGAGGGGGGGATAGAAGTAGAGAGTACTATTTCTCTTGCTTTTGAGTCCTAAATGAAAGGTAGAATACAAGTAGTCCTCAGTTTATAATGGCAGCTGGGATCATCCGCCATTACTAAGCAATGTGGTCAAAAATCATAACATTGCATGACTCCTCTGCTTAGCAACAGCAGTTCTAATAATCTCAGTTGCCATCATTAAGGGAGGACCACATGTGACTACATAATTTCTAACTTCCTACAAGTTTCCCCATTGATCTTGCTTCTGAAAACTTGGTCATCCATTCCATGTTCTTCACCTCCCGGTTGGACTATTGCTGTGCATTCTACATGGGGCCCTTGAAGAGTGTCCAAAAAATTCAGCTGATGCAAAATGTGGTGGCACAAGCAATTATATGGTAGAACACACATTACACTTCTGCTTTGAGAGATGCATTGGTTATCAGTTTGTTTCCAGGTACAATCCAAGTTGTTGATGTTGTCCTTCAAAACCGTGGGACTAGATTACTTGAGGGACTGCCTCTTCCAGCTAGATGCAGATCCAGAGAAAGCTATGGGTTCTGTCAGCTAGGAAACTTCAGTTGGCAAGCTCTAGGCAGCATGCCTTTTCTGAAGTGGAATCTTCTTCCCCCTGAAAGGAGGTTGACCTAATCACTTCTGAGAATCCCTGAAGACCTGATTATGCCAGCAAGCCTGGGGACCCCAGGGGACAGGTAAACGTATTAACATCGTTTTGTTCCTTATTTCCTTGTTTGTTCTGTTTTTTATATTTTTAAATGCTTTTCCCTAATTAATAATAAATGGATTTATGTATTTATTTACTGTTTTAGTTTTGTTGTTCACCACCCAGAATCACTTTTGGTGAGACGGATAGCTATATAAATTAGATCAGTCAATCACAATCCCATGACCCTGGCTCACTGAAATATAATCACAAACTGCACGCCAAACTGGTTAAGCATGTTATATAATTTTGTATTATTTCAACTAGCCATTTTATAATAAAAGAACAATCCTTTTTCCACAGGTCTGTCTGGCCAGACAAACAATGCAATAATACAAAATATTGCTTTAAAAATGTTTCTATGGGGTTGTGTTGTACTGCCCTCAGCTGGAAAAAAATAAGCACAACTATATATTGGCATATTTAACTGCCATTTCTAGCTTAGTGCCCTCTAGATGTGCTGGGAAGGAAGTTGCAGCTCAAAAGATCTCAAATGCCTGACTTGGGGAAGACCGGGATATTATACTGAAGCGTACAATTCTAATTACTTTCCTAAAGTGCACTTGACTTTGTTTCAAATGCATATGTTTTAATTATTTTTAACTAATTTATCTTGCATATTTTTAATTGAATTAAATTAAATTAAGTGGATATAGGAAAAAGTAATACAAATATTTTGACACAAATGCTAAAGTTGTGTAAATATTTACTGAAAACTATACCTATTCAACAGAAATGTACAGAGAAGAGCTGCCTAAGTATGCTTGGTGTTCATTTATCATATTGTGTAGATTAACCATCAAAATCTAAGCATCACAATTTGCCCGTTAAATCAAACTGTGCTATACAGCACATTTGAGTCAGATTACAGAAGTGATCTATACTTCTTCTTTTGGGGCTTTTATCCTAAATACAATTACTGTACAAATAATTACATTGTATACAAAAAGGAGCCATGTATTAGTAGTGGTGTCTTGATCTCTGTACAGCACTGTTGCAGAGAGTCTGTGAGACTATAGTCCTGCACCACTTCTAATTTTCTGAGATTATGGATTTGAGATTTTCATGAGCTGTAAGCCATAATCATCACAATTGTGACAAATCACGGCTTGAACTATCTTGTTTTGCACGTAATGAGTCTATGTCATATATTAGTTTCACCTTTTAAGTTGCATTACTGAAATAAATGAATTTTTGCACGATATTCTAATTTTTTAGTTTCACCTGTAATATATCAATATATCTATGGAAGTTTTAAAAGTGCCCACTTCAATGAGTTTGTGGTCCAAAATAGATGTTTCCTTTTTGCCACATTTGCACACCATAATAAATGATGGTTTGAATGAATTCATATATGCTAATCCAAAATAAGACATAGTCAGTTTGCACATCATGCCTGGTTTGTATAACATGATGAAGCATTCACATAATAGGTAAAATTTGATTAGTTTGCTGCATGTTCATAGCCAGTGCATTTATGATTATTTTTTATTGTGCAGCAATATAAAATGTTCTATTTATCAAAATAACTTATAGGTAATTTTTCTGTACCAAACTGCACTTGAAGTAGTTTGCAATTAAAGTTTGGGAATGGACTTCCGGTTTGTTCGTAGGGCCTTTTTTTGCCCTCCGGAGCCTTCAGGGAAGCCGCCTGAACGCTCCAGAGGGCAGAAAATGGCCCTGTGACCAAAGTGGAAGTTTGGGAATGGATTTCTGGTTTGCCCGTTTTTCGCGCTCCGGAGGGCGAAAAACGGCCTCAAAAGAAGGCCGAAGTCAGCAGACCTGACAGGACAACTCCCATGCCCTAACAAATGGCTCTGTGTGCCACCTGTGGCATATGTGCCATAGGTTTGCCATCATGGCTATCTATTTGTCATACACAGGGTTCAAGAGAACGTGTTGTGAGTATAACACACATTTGCAGAATTCTGTGGCTAGTTATATGGTACTAAATTACAACCCCTACCAAATATTGGCTAACTAGTGTTGGTAAAACGTAGACTCTAACAATATGGCAACATTTCTGCACTGATTAGCCAGTCTTATAAACCCACCGAAACGGGGAAAGGCAGAGTTTGGCTTCATACAATACTATGCTATGTTAGAATATGGCTGGCAATGTTGTGACTGTGCAAATAAATTCCACCTTGAGGTACATAGTTTCACCTTCCCTAATACAAGCTTTATAGTTTTGAAAGCACATATTACTATTTAACTTCTTATATGTCAAGGTGTGGTCCTGGAGAAGGCTCCTGCATATTCCTTGGACAGCAAAGATGACTAACAAGCAAGTATTGGAGCGCATAACAGACATATCACTAGAAGACAAAATCATGAAACTGCATCTCACTTACTTTGGCCATGTCATGCGGAGGAATTCATTAAAGAAAGCATCTATGTTTGGAAGAGTAGGTGGTAAAAGAAAACCAGGATATCAAAGAACACAGTTGCTAAACACCATCAGAGCCTACATCAGCCAGAGAATGAAAACATTCAAGAAGGAAGAAGAGGAAAGACCTAGCCCACAGACGTGACCCGACAAATGCGTACCCGATAAAAGTGCACTGACGAAACCGCGGCGAGAAAACCACGATGTCAAAATTGCGCCCACAACAGTGCACCGACAAAAGCGCGATTACGGTTAAGGTAAAGGTTAGGGTTAGGGATAGAGTTATGTTGTTTTCGCGTTGTTTGTTGATGGCGCGCTGTTGTCGGCACGCTTTTGGCGCGATTTTGACATCGTGGTTTTCTCACCGCGGTTTTATTGGCACGCATTTGTCGTGCGCGCATTTGTCGGTGAACCGCCCACAGAATCGCCAAAAGTCATACATGACTGAATGGATAATATTAAGAACTGAAGTGATAAAGTCTATCCTCTCTGATAACTACCTTCAGTAGATACTTACTTTTCCTGAAGTATACCAGCTAATAATATTTTACTTTAAGAATTGGTATTATGCTTTTTTCCTCCATTTGCAGTGTTAGTAAAATTGAAGAGTCATTTTAAGTAAGTGAAACTGTTAAAACGTTTGAATGAAAAGCAGGATATAATATATTAAAATGTAACTACAATAATTTATATTTCACTTTTTCTCTAGGTAAAATAAATCAAATGTCTGAATTCAGAAATTAAATCATAAAATGCATAAAAACAAAGCAATACTCTAAAACGAAAGGAAAACAGATTAAACAAAATAGCAATAGCAGTCAGCCCAAGAACACAAAATACCCAACCTTGATATAGCTAAGTGATATGATGTACAACGTCAGCATATGAAGCCGATTTATAATTCAGTATCAAACCCAGAATAGTGGGTTAACCGAATGCCAAAGTTAATACAAACATGCTTCCAATTTTAATCTTGTTTTCTAAATTAATGGTAGCAAAAACATTCCTAAATCACTGTCGTGAATAAAAGCAAATATGGATTTGAGCTTTAGCCGTTAATTAGATTTTTTTATTCCTATTCTAGAAATCCAGAAAGGTAAACAGACTAAACTATGGTTGTCACTGAACCACGAAACTAATCATAGGAATTGATTTCATAAACATGTTAGACTTGAGTGGTTTGTAGTTCAGTACGACAGCCACCATCATGCAGCTATAGCGGGATATCCCTGTCAGTCTCTTGTAGTAATGTCGAATAAGCTAAAAAAATGTTTAAGAGGTTTTTGGCATGCTTCTGTAGTCATGTCTTTCGCACTTAGGCGTGGGAGAACAAGAAGCCAGCTCAATTGACGCGTGGACTCAAACGGCCCAATGAGCAAAGCTAGTGATACAGAGACGGAGGGAGCAAAGGAGAGAGCGGCAGACGGATGTGACGTTGGTTCACTAACATCATTAACTTACTCTATGGACCAACCATAAATTTCACACAGTTCCTGTATAGTGCTATAAACTTGAACGCACAAGGCGGTCGTGATGCTGGGACGGGAGGCTGGCCTGGAGGATAGGAGGTGTGGCCTGCGTTCACTCAGCTGACTGTCCGCCATTTTGTCCGCCGCTCCGGCTTTTACCTCAGAAAAAGCGCCGGTGGGGCGGGAGGCAAAGAAAAGGGGAAGGGGAGCAGGCGGGCAAAGCGGCGACGCTCTTTCCAGCCCACGGGATGTGACCCGCCGCCGACCTGCCTTTCTCTGCCTGATTCCTGACTCCTGTGGCGTGTCTTCCTTTCTAAGCGGAACGCTGCCTTCTTTTTCATTTAGTTTGGCTTCTCCCGCTCCGTCGGCTCTCCCTCTCCACGATGGCGTTGAAGATGGTGAAGGGGAGCATCGACCGCATGTTTGACAAGAACCTGCAGGATCTGGTGCGGGGCATCCGCAACCATAAGGAGGATGAGGTGAGCAGGAGGAGGCTGGCAGCCTAACCAAAGGCGGGGGGGGGGCAGACGTGAAGGGTGGGCTAGGCCATCATGTAAGCGATAGCGCATCCCTCTTCAGCATCTGTCAGATTTTAAGTCACAAGTTCCCCCAACCTGATAATCAGATGTGTTAGATTGCCAGTTCCCCCAGCCTCAGCCAGTAGCTGCATGCCAGCTGGATGTCATGCGAATTGAAGCACGGGGCTTCTGCAAGGAGCCAAATTAAGGACAAAGCTGATTTAAGAATTGGGTGCACTTGTTGCTGTTTCTCCTACCCCGTCTATACGCCGCCTTCTCCTTTCCCTTCTTTCTGTCTGTGTGTGTTGTTTTTTTGCATATGGAATTTGTACCCTTTGTTTCCCTCCGGGAACACCAAATGTGGGGAGTGGCTCCATCAAAGAACTTGCTCTCTCAGATCTATTTTGTCCCTCAGGATAAGAAGATATGATTTCTTCTTCTTTTTTTAGACATCTTAGGTTTTTCTCACCTTCCATCTTTGTTTCTAATCTTAGTTAAGGAAGCAAAGAGAAGAGTTGCACAAGATTTCTTTATTAGTATAATAGTGAAAGAAGGTCTGTCTTTGGACCTTATGCTTGAATTTTATTATTCCTCTCCCTTTGATTCTGATAAATGTATCTTTTACATTAAAACCCTGGAACAGGAACTGTGCTGTATTATATCACTGATTTTTTCAGTCCTTTTTAGGAACCTTTCTGGTAAAAGAAAGATAAAATATGTTTTATGATAAATAGTGGTCTTACAATTTCAACGTATTGACATTATTCAGCTTCCATAACTAGTTGGTAATATTGTCATCATATGAACATTTCATTAAAAACCTTTCATTTGGGCCAATCACAGTCTCTGGGCCAAGCCTACTCGAGTGTGGTTGTTGTGAGGATAAAATTGGAAAACAGTCCCGCATTTCTGAAAGGGGATGGGGGATAAATTTCATAAATAAAAATGTAATTTTTAAAAGGCTATCTATAGTAACTAGAAAGATAAATTTGGACAGGTTTTCTGTGTTGCATCTCAGTGACTGTCGTAATGCTGTGGTAATTTTTTTTATGAACATTATTGTGTAATTAATAATAACATAATTATATATGTGGATCTAGTCAAGTACTCACTAGACTAATATGCTTTGTGGTCTTACAGTTGATTAAACCCCTGCCTTCAGTAACAAAAGTCAGCAAAACACATTGACCAAACAAAAAATCTGAAGATCTTTATCGCTGACATATAATTTGTTTACTTCACATTTACTCAGTAAAGTAGACCAGTGTTGCAAACTCTTCTTCCACAAAGAACTGAAAGTAGCATACATAGCACTTCTGCAATTTTCCTAACAGTTCCTCTGTGGGATAAGGGTGGACTTGGATCTCCCTAGTTCAAAATACTTTACTAAATCATTCAAACATTCAAGAATAAACATCTTTATTCTGCTTGAATATGCCACTGTATTATTTATCTTGTCTTTCAACAGTCCTGTGACAGGCCACTATATCCTCATCTTACCTAAGATGATGGGTTGAATTCTTGCAAATGAATACAGTAGATTCCCTAGTCCCCCAAGAATGTTGCCAGTATCTAATAGTCATAACACATGACTACTAGTGCAACTTTTTTGCTTATTAGCTTTTAAAGAGAAGTAACATTGTAAATACATGTGTGGTAAGGCTAAATAAGTATGGTTATATTGGCTGTGTTTGCATGCCACAGCTACTAAAAACTAGCCAGCCACATTTTAGCCTGTTGTGTTGAATAAACCTATCCTCTGTGGCTAATTTATGGTTCAGTGTATTGAATGAACTCAGAAAATTACCTAAACCGTGGTTTAGTTCATTATAAGCATGCTCTGGAAACACAGCCATTGAAGGTGTGTGGAAACAGGGTTTGAGGCTCAGAGAAGTAGCTTTTCTAAGGCAGCCTGATAAGTCTACAGTAAATCTATCCAATCAACAAAGCTGGTTCATTGTTGAATTTCCTATATTGAGAACAGTCAAGAAGGGAGATATCTTACCTTCATGCTTAATTTTTTTTGGTAGGGAGGCTGCTTGGAAATATGAATCCATTTTATCACTGTAACTAACTAATCTCTGGCAACAATCTTCTATATTCCCTTAGCCACAATTAAACAACCACCATCTCAAGATAATACTGGAATAGCTTTTTTAACTTATTCCTCAAGATAAAGATTGAAATCATTTGTTGAATGTGCTAAAAGAAGAGCGTAGCAACTAGTGGTTGCTATATGGCCTGAAAACTGACCTTTGTAGCCCTGATATGCTACTTCAATTAAAGAAGAGCATCCGGCGACTTCAGCTAGTTCAGAATGCGGCTGCGCGAGTGATCGTGGGCGCACCTCGGTTCGCCCACATAACACCTATCCTCCGCGAGCTGCACTGGCTACCTGTTGATCTCCGGGTGCGCTTCAAGGTGCTTCTCACTACCTATAAAGCCCTTCATGGTAGTGGATCTGCGTACTTGAGAGACCGCCTCCTGCCAATTACCTCCTCTCGACCCATCAGATCTCACAGATTAGGCCTCCTCCGAGTGCCATATGCCAGCCAGTGCCGGCTGGCAACTACACGGAGGAGAGCCTTTTCAGTAGCAGCTCCGACCCTCTGGAACGATCTTCCCGTGGAGATTCGTACCCTCACCACCCTTCAGACCTTCCGCACAGCCCTCAAGATCTGGCTTTCCCGTCAGGCCTGGGGGTAAAGAGTATAATCCGCCCCCACCCGAATGCTGAATGAATGTTGCTCGATTTTAATTATACATTGTGTTATATGTCATTGTATGTTCCCCCTCCCATATAAGTTGTTAGCCGCCCTGAGTCCCCTCAGGGAAAAGGACGGCCTATAAATAAACTTATTCTATTCTATTCTAAAATTATTAAAATTTCACAGCATGATTTTTTGCCTTCACAATATGGCTTTCTACTCTTTCCTGACAGAAAATATAGGAACATAAGTAAGCATATAGTGGGCCAATTTTTTTTAAAAAAAACTTCTAACATGGGAGGCAGTGGAGAATGACTCCACTGTTACATGCTCTCTTTATTTCATCATCCCGCTCCATTGTAGTTTTAATCCTTCCCAAAATTGTTAATTGCTGCCCTGGCCACACGATCTATTTTATGTCTCAGGTACTAAATTTAAAATGGTTAAGCAAGCCATGGTTTACTATGGAACAGGTTACTATCTCAGGACTCAGATAGAAATAAGGAAAATGTAGTTCATGCAGTTACAACATCTTTGTTTTGCAATTATCCAGTATTTATATTAGATTTGTTTCTTTGCTTTAGAAGCATATTATATAGCATTCCTATTTCCTACCTCTATCAAAAAAGTTTATTCATATCCATTTTACAAATTGTATATGAGCATTTGCAAGAAGAAGCTTTAACAAAGCTATTTCAAGTGGTTTTTTTTGCAAAGCTTGCATCCTTGAAATGTTTTCTATGTATCTATTGCACAAAATAAATTTAAGGAATGTAGCGCTTACTACATTGTATTAGTTTCCCAGCTGCCCTTGGATGAGTGAGAAACTATTTGTACTTTGTTTTGTAATGACTCCTAATATATTCAGATAAGCCTACCCCCTAAAAAGAGGAAATGTCTGAGCCTTATATCCTTTACAACATGAACATTTAGTCTTTTGATGCAATTATAAATAATAATTTATCATAATTAGCCAAGTTTTCCTGTGTTCATCTACCCCTCTCTCATTTACCACAAGCATGTGAAAACATTAGATATAAATGTATGTATGAAATCAAAACTATAGTGGTTATGGTTGTAAGTTGTCATTAAGCAGGTCACCATGTGATTGCACCCAATTTTTTCAGTAATGCCCTTTTTTCAGTAATTGTAAAAAAACAACCCATTTTAGCCAATGGGTGTTTTTTGTCGGAAACGAGAAGTAAATGCAAAAATTTGCAGTCATATGACCATTTGTTAAATGCCCAAAATGTGATCACGTGACCACAGGCAGCATGGCTGTAGGAATTTTGAAACTTCATCATACGTAACTTTGGGGAGGCCTGTCATAACTTTGGTTGTTAAGTGACCAGTCATAAATCAAGGATTAGTGTTTTTAACCTTGTTTACTTTATTTTAGCCTTCCACATTAGTATTTGAAGTTTTTGATTATGTGCAATTAAGTCACTGTCAACTGCTAGCAACCACATAGATTTTCTCCATTATGAGGTGGCTTTCAGATCTTCTAACTCTAATATTTAAATATAGGGGTTTTTTTTGTTGTTCAGACAAAATTACACAGTAGCATTTTTAAAAATAAAATTCTTGTGAAGAATTAATCTTACCATATCCCATTCAAGCTACTTTTTTTTTAATTCAGTAAGAAAATCATAGGAAATTACCACAAATTACTAGAGGTAGTCCTTGACTTTTGACAGTTCAAAGTTACAACAACACTGAAAAAAGTGACTTATGACAATTTTTCACACTTACAACTGTTGCAGCATCCCTACGGTCACTTGAATAAAATTTGGATGCTTGACAACTGATTCATATGATGGAAGATTGCAGTATCCCAGGGTCATGTAATCACTTTTTATGTCCTGATAAGCAGTTAGTGAAAAAGCCAGATTTACTTAACAACTGTGACTAACTTAGCAACTGCAATGATTCACTTAATAACTGTGGCAAAAGTCATAAAATGAGGCAAAATTCATTTAACAAATGTTCCATTTAGCAACAGAAATTTTGGCTTCATTTATGTCATAAATTGAGGACTATCAGTGTAAAAAAGCTAAGGTATTGATTATATGAGAGAGGGCTTGGCTTTTGATGGCTGTCTCTCTCATAGTTTGTGGGTAAGTTGTTTACCCATAGTAAAACTAGTGTTATCACCCACACATTCATTCACAGTAAGTGTGAATGTTTATGTATTGGGGAGGTCTTGCTTTGAAGCATTGGAAATGGTTTTCATGCTGGTTGTATGATTCTTTTGTGTTTTATTGTGTCCTTCTGAGCCATCCAGCTTTTTATTTATTTTTATTTTATTATTATATTTATTTGCCCCTTTCCTCATTTCTCCATGAGGCTATGGGCAGTTTACAACAGCAAACATCAAATTATAAAAAATGTTACTATGACAATTGAAAAATAATGGAATAATAAAAATAAATAATGGAAGTACAACAATTTGAATTAAAACTAGGGTTCCCAACCACTGGGCTAAGGACCAGTACCAATCTATGGCCAGTTAGAAACCAGGCCGCACAGCTGGAGGTAAGTGGCAGGAGAGTGAGTGAAACCAAAACCATCCTCTCCCTCCCCCCAAAGTCTGAAAAATGGTCTTCCAGGGAATCAGTCCCTGGTGCCAAAAAGGTTGGGGGCCATTGAATTAAAAGATTGGTCTGGAGGGAGAAGGATGCACAGGGGGGAGATGTGGTCAGCGGTTAGGCCAATAGCCACCCTCAGTATGCTACTCCCCCATTGGTTCCCCAGGCCAACTGGCAGAACCAAGCCTTCAGGCTCTTATGAGAAGGACAGAAGGTTGGGGGCAAACCACAGTTGTGCGGGCAGGATGTTTTAGAATATTTAGAGTATTGCATAAGTGGCCCAGTCTTTTTCAATAAATAAATACTTATCTCTAAGCATGGACTGCACCTTGTGCAGACTAGATTACAGTTAAGATTTATATTTGTGGGTTGCTGTGTGTTTAAACATGACAGTCAATTGAAAAAATGAAAATGAAAGCTTCTGGTTTCTTCACACACCCTATAGTAGTGGGAATAATGCATTATGGGTTCTGAGCATAGTCATGCAGTTTATAGCTAATGTAGACAGCGCATAGATTTGTAAATAATTATGCACTCAGTTAACTATAGTGAGTAAGAATAAGAAGCTCATTTTTGTTCCTTTAATTTCTTGTTGTGAGATTCTGTGCAAATTAAACATATCAACTGGATATGTTGAGATCAGTTTAATTGTTAACAATTATAGAAGTAATTCAGAAATAAAAGAAAATGCATTCAGGTCATTAATGTGCAATAGTATTTATGTCTTTTCCCAGCTGGAATTAAAATTGTGGATTACAACCTCTGGCAATATCATAAAACGGATTTTAACACATTAATAGAGCTGGAAGGGACCTTGTAGGTTTTCTAGTCCAACCCAACCCCCACCCCTGACCAAGCAGGAGACATAACTAGTAGGCTTTACATTAGATTCAATGAAATTATTTCTGAGTAGATGTGTTTGATCAAGTATGTTTTGCTATTTAAGACTTTTTTTAGTTTATTGTAAAGTTTTATTTTTTATTTATTAAATTTATATGCCATCCATCTCACTGTTACAGTGACTCTTTCTATAAAGTTCAATTTAGCAGGCTCCTTTGACCATGTTGGATATTTACTGATAGGAATTTGTGGTTGTGTAAGATTTGCAGAAACTTTTAGCACAGAAATCTGTTTTCTATGGCATTGTCATGTGGCTCCATGTTTATCACATGAGGCATTTTCAAAAATGTGACACTGCAGACTTGTGTGCTTCATTTGGGATTAGAATGAAATGGTAGACATATGTACAAGATTCACTGATTGATTTAGAATTGCCATGGGAAATTTGGGAGAGAAAGTGATGTAATTGTGCACAGAGAGCTTTTAACGACTGTAAGTGTGTTTCATGGTGCGACATCCGCCATCTATTTCGTGCTACGTGCTTTTATATAATATAGCTTGATTCTTTGAAGGAGACATTTGTTACTAGATTATCCCGGTTCACCGACAAAAGGGTGAATGACAAAACCGTGCCCGACTAAACCGCATCACTGACATCATCAACAGGGCGACAACAGCACGGAGACAGAAGCACGCTGTAAACCCTAAACCTAAACTTAACCCCTAAACCTAACCCTAAACCTAACCCTAAACCTAACCCTTACCTTAAGTTGAATCGGCTTTCTTTCAACACGCTATTTAAAGCGCCCTTCTTTCTCCGCGCAGGCTGTTGTCGCCGCGTTGATGACGTCAGCGACGCGGTTTAGTCGGGCGCGGTTTTGTCGTTCGCCCTTTTGACGGGTCACGGATTATCCCCATATTGAAACTGTTAGAAAGAGTTTATTAACAGCTTCTGTATCCAAATGAAGTTATGTAGAACAGAAAGTTGCTCATTTTCTGATCCCACAAATATGCCATGGAGCAAAAAGGAGGATTAGGTTTAATATATAGCCTTAGGACTTTGAATGTTAAATAAATTAAAATGAAATAAATTAATAAATTAAAAGCTCTTTTATGTCAAAGTTGCTTATGAATGAAAGTTTACCTTTCACATTTCCCCTGGATGTTTATGCTGAAAGTCTTATGAAACTTTGATTGACAACTAAAAGTGGCAGTTCAATTCATTCCTGGAAGTATAAATAAGAATTTATCAATTCCAAAAGTGAGAATTTTATGAAGAATTCAGCACACTGGGAAAAAAAACAAATTCTTTCATTTTTAATGTCCTAAATCTTATGATACCGAAGACTTCATACTTTAGACCAGTGTTTTTCAACCACTGTGCCATGGCACACTAGTGTGCCGTGACATAGTGTAAGGTGTGCCGTGGGGAAATTACTTTATATATAGTCAATATAGGCACAGAGTTAAAAATTTTTAACATTTTCTAATGGTGGTGTGCCTCATGATCTTTTTGATGAAAAAAGTGTGCCTTTGCACAAAAAAGGTTGAAAAACACTGCTTTAGACCAGGGGTGTCAAACTTAATTTCATTGAGGGCCACATCAGGGTTGTGTTTGACCTGGGGGAGGGGGTGAGCGTGGTCAGGAGGGGCATGGCCAGCTCAATGTCACTCATGTAAAGGGTGCCAGTGCTCTGCCAGAGAAAACAGGTTCCCGAGCTGTGTTTTTGTATGTGACAGTCTCCTGCAACCGGCCCTCCTGAGCTCAGTTTTTGCTAGCAGAGGCACTGTGGGCCGGTCCCTCGCTGTTCCAGATCTAAGCACCCCGCGGGCCTTGAGTTTGACACCCCTACTTTAGACTGAGTGACTCAAAAAAATATTAAACTGTGAGCCCTTTGAGGAAGACCAAGTCATGGTTAAGCCTGGAACTCTATTTATATATGCCATTTTAACTGAATCTTAAAATTCTGACTGAGTTTTCTCTTTCCCGACTTCCTTTTGTACTACTAAATTAGGAAGGAGACAGTTTGAACTTATTAATTTTTTTCTGTTTCCCAGGCTTAAGGCATATTTTTCTAATTGTGGTCTCCTCACTCAGCATGAACACACTGCATAAGGTAGTATTTTTATGCTGATTGGATTCTCATGTGGCTCTTAGACTCCAGAAATATTACTACCATTGGATGGCATTGTGCTTGCATATGATGTGACCATTTTGTCAGAATGGTGTCACATAAAGAATTAAGAACTGAACATGCTTTAAAATTTACTCAGGAAAAGTGCTTTGGACCTCGTATAAGTTCAAGAGCCTCCTGTTATTCATTAAAATAACTTGACTTTTTAAACAATGACTTCCCTAGAAGCCTGGGGGTGCAGGGGTGGGAACTAACCTTTTGAGCATGCATGCCAGTGCATCAAGAAATATGTTACAGTTACAAAATCCATTCTTCAAAACAAGATCCATTCTTCAAAAATATCAAGCCAAAAGGCATGCATGAGAAATGTGAATTTTGATTCTTTTGTTTGCCTTGATATTCCAAGAAAGTTGACTTCTCACCATATCACATCTAGCAGTTACATTTTAATAAGTCTAATTCTCCAAGGACTTCTGCTGTCTAATTTTTCTAATTATCATATAGGTGATGAGCATAGCACATTTCCTTGCTCTGTTTTGCAAAAAGAAATGCAGATTGGAAATTTATACCATCCTAATTGTTCTAGAAAAAATATTTGGTATGGGAAAGATTGATGAAAATCTACAGTGGAAGTGGGAGAGTAAAATTGTGCTTTCTTCTCCAAGCCTAAGAATTAGAGATGGGTGAACCTTTTTATATTTATCGTCCCATTTTTAATGGATTCTTCTAGCAATCATCTTTGGCCTCTGAGAACAATTACTGGAATTACAGTGAAAAAAGTATCTGTATCTTAGCTCATACTGTCTTTATCAGGATGGTGAATAATTTATTAAGCTAGCAGAAGTTGGCTATTCAGATGGCTTCTCTTATTCTCTTCCCCTCCACTTTGTTTTTTTAAAACAATTTTTTTTGAACAAACACAAACGGACAGAACAAAAAACATAAAAACATCTTCCATTACAAATTATAGAAAGTGTGTCAGTTGGTTACAAAATTTCTGTGCATCCCTTCCATAGTCATCACTTGATACATATCAAATCACATATTTTTAAATTACATACATACATACATACATACATACATACATACATACATACATATAAATAAACCCCTGGTATGCCCAAATATGGGAGGAAGGTCACACTTCCATTCTCTGTCCTTCGGCTCGTCACAAGAGACCATCCAGACAGAAACCCAGTATTTTTTACTGTTGCCTTTTTGTTACATTTGTTATATTTATGCTGATAAATAAATAAAGGGAGACTAGTATAGATCTATTTCAAGCTATTTAGCTCTCATCAGCTAGCCATACCCTTACTGGGAATCGAACCTGTGCTCTATTGCCTCTTAGGCAGATGTGTTAACCATTGAGCTACAGGGCTCGACTCCTTATCAGCGAGGCCAGGGTGAAAGGTATATATTTAAAGTCACAACCCCTGGTATGCCCAAATATGGGAGGAAGGTCACACTTCCATTCTCTGTCCTTCGGCTCATCACAAGAGACCATCCAGACAGAAACCCAGCTAGCTGATGAGAGCTAAATAGCTTGAAATAGATCTATACTAGTCTCCCTTTATTTATTTATCAGCATAAATATAACAAATGTAACAAAAAGGCAACAGTAAAAAATACTGGGTTTCTGTCTGGATGGTCTCTTGTGACGAGCCGAAGGACAGAGAATGGAAGTGTGACCTTCCTCCCATATTTGGGCATACCAGGGGTTGTGACTTTAAATATATACCTTTCACCCTGGCCTCGCTGATAAGGAGTCGAGCCCTGTAGCTCAATGGTTAACACATCTGCCTAAGAGGCAATAGAGCACAGGTTCGATTCCCAGTAAGGGTATGGCTAGCTGATGAGAGCTAAATAGCTTGAAATAGATCTATACTAGTCTCCCTTTATTTATTTATCAGCATAAATATAACATATATATATATATATATATATATATATATATATATATATATATATATATATATATATATATATATATATATATATATATATATATATATATATATATATATAATTGTTCCTCAGCCTTCATTTGACTATAGTTGCTTTTAAATCCTTTTATATGAAATATTTTAAATCTAAAGTAAAATTATATAATGGGATTCCATTAGATCTTCCTAAAAACATCCAATAACTTTACATCTTTATAACATGTTCTAAATAAAAATTAATTATATTTATTAACAAAGCTTTTAAACCTCCTCTCATAGTTTCCATTTGTAATTTATATAAAATTTCATATTGTCAAGCTAATATATATATATATGCATTATTATCATTATTAATCATTTATTTGACTAATTATTATCACTTCATTTTATACATAATACTCTAAATTTAACTAAATTTAACAATTTTTATTATACACTTTCATTACATCAACCTGTATCTTTCCAGTAATAGTGCAGTCTTATGTCTTTTGCCATTTGTAGCATTAGTATTCTGATTACTTTCTTAGTAAGTCTTGTATGGACTTCTCTTCGCAAGTTGTTGTTCATTTCGTATCTCATGAAAACTCAAAACCCTCAATCTGCTCCTTCCATCAGCTGGATCAATCAGGGACTTTGTGGTGTCCCTGAGATCATCAGGATGTACTCTTCACTATCACCATCTCTGCGGGATGGTTTAGGTCCAAATGGACCGTCCAGCGGCAGAAATATCAACTGCGATCTTGGAGCTCCCAGATCGCACGTCATGTTGTCGCGAAGTCAACTCCTCCTGTCTTCCCCTCCACTTTCATTCCCCTTCGCAACCTGACTATTTCCCAACTTTTTTAAGGCTCTTAAACCTCTTGCCTACTATGATCTGAATGGCTTCTGCCTATCCCCTTCCCTGCCCCACAATGACATTCAGTTCTCTCCTTCTTCTCTAGGATTTAATGTGGTTTGCCAGAATTAAGTTTTGATCTAATGCCAAGTGGCTGCCTAGCTTTAGGCCATTGTTTCAGTTAATGTACATGCTTTGACCTTCAGTAAACAGAAAAGGGTGTAAATTGCTTTGGTGATGCCATGCCTGAAATACATATATCTTATATGTTTTAGATTAATGTTTCTGTAGCTGCCATGAGTTGGTATTGCCCAGCTGATTAATATGCACTGCAAAATATGCAGGAATATATTCCACAGTGGCCCAATTGCAGTTCAGAATGACTCTTGGTTTAAGTGTGTTAAAAATCACACTTGACCTTCAGCAGCTTCAGATGGGAGAACAAAGTGTGATGGTGAGGGGGAGAAGGCAGATCTTTCTTCTTGCTAATGCTATTCCTCCTCCATATAGTGTTCTCAGGATACTTTATATTTTCATTGAAAACCTCCAAGTCTCCATGGCTATCATTCCAGCCTAGCAAGAACCTTTCTGATAAGGAAAGGACACTACCTTTAAGATACTGTGTCCTGAACATTATTGATCATTATTTCAGTCATAATATTTGGATGTTTTCCTGAGCACACATTATACTATAGTCTCCCCAGAATGCATAGCATTCTCAATGCTCATAGAAGAGAGCCAGTTTGGTGTAGTGTTTAAGACATCAGGCTAGAAACCAGGAGACTGTATGTTATAGTCCTGCTTTGGACACAAAGCCAGCTGGGTAACTGAACCAATCACTCATTCTCAACCCTAGGAAAAAGACAGAGGCAAGTCACTTCTGAAAATCTTGCCAAGAAAATTGCAGGGCCTAGTCCAGGTGGTCACCAGGAGTCCAGCCTGACTCAAAAACATAGACAAGTATGGCGAGAGAAAATTTAAATTTGCTACCAGAATTAGTCTCTGCTTTTGAAAAAGCCGAAATATATAGATACATATGTGTGCATGCTTTTCAGATATAGCTATCACAGATCATTTATTGAGCTCTATATATGTAACCTTTGCAGACAAGGCTGACAATAAGAAGGATTTAAAAAATTTATGTATAGTACTTGCCTACTACTAGCACCCCCTCAGGTACTCAAATTGTTGCTCCATATTCCATTGCAAAAAAGTTCCATGGCCTCAAATTCCAATACTGTAAGTCCTGTAAATTCAGTGTAATTTACTGCAAGTCCCTAGACCATTCCAGTGTAATTTCTGGAGTGACATGTTTGGTCCACACCCATTAAAGGAAAACTACATTATGGTTTTTCTAAATGTTTCATATGCATTTTCCTGTCTTTTTGGTGTCAGAATCCTTGCTGTTTTTTTTGGGGGGGGGGGCAGCTGCCTTTGGCTTATTGTCAGAACTACACATGTAGAGCTCAAGTTAACTTTTATGTTCTGCCTATAATACAAGAAATCTCCTTGTTCTGGCAGCCCACTCTTGGGAACAATTAAATAAGTCTTCAAGGAACTGGAAGAAAGGGATCAGTCCTAACCCTTTTGCTGGTTGTGCAGTGACTACAGACTAGCCCCATGCTTGACCTCTTCTTCCTGCCAAACTGGGTATTTCCCAATGCTTACATAAATATCAGTTTGGTTTTGCTCAGTTTTTGTTTTACTGTTGAGATTCAGAGGTGAAATTTTTTCCACTTGTGGGTTTGCTGTCAACAGGTTGAACTACCTATTGTTATCCACACATTTTGCTGAGGCTTTCAGAATGGCACATTTTGTAAGAGCAAGAGCTGCAGTTTTCTTGGGAAGTATAAGAACTGTTCAGACTGATCTGGAGAATTAGATATGCAAGCGATGGACTCTATAGCATCTGTATGCGTCTGCTTGGACATAGCCATCAAATATTTACTGTGAAGAATTATATACTAAAATATCTGTTGCATACTGAACAAGGAGTTCTCTCAGCATCTCATATTCCAGGTGGAATTGTGAAATTTGAGTCTTTTTGCTTGTTTCAAAATTTGAAAGCAATGGAGTATGACCAGCAGTAGCTCAAATCAGCATCCGTGGAATTATCTTTTTTATATCCCAGGAATTAACATGGCAAGAAAGTAGTCCAGTCATTCTGTAAAGTCATCCAGAGAATTTAATGATTAAGCAAGGACATGAACCATGTTGTGTTTCATCTATGCAATTAGCAAAGGTTCTGAAGGCCATGAACTGAGACTCACATAGAGCTATCCAATCTGAGCCTATTCTGAGCAAAGAGGTGTTTGCATTCAGATGTTTGTACCGTAATTAAAGCCTTTGATTGGCATATTACAGATAGTTCTCAATTTACGAATACATTTGAGCCCAACATTCTTGTTGCTAAGTGAGACTTAAGACAGTTGAATTTTGCTCCATTTTGTGACCTTTCTTGCCACAGTTGTTAAGTGAATCACTGCAGTTGTTAAGTTAGTAACAGGGTTGTTAAATGATCTGGCTTCCCCATTGACTTTGCTTGTCTGCAGGTCGCAAAAGGTGACCACATGACTCCGGGACACTTCAACTATCATAAATGAGTCAGTTGCGAAGTGTCTGAATTTTGGTCATGTGATGCTGCAATGAAAAATGGTCATAAATCTTTTTTTTCAGTGTCATTGTAAATGAATTATGAATTATTGTAAATCGAGGACTACCTGTCACTTGAAACATGACATTGAAATTTAGTTGAATTTCCAGTTGCACATTCTTAAAATTAATCATTTCCAAATATGTCCTCAGAAAGTAAGAATTCCTCCTCTGCCCTAACTCTCCCCTAACGTAGGAGAATTTTGCACACATTTCCATGTGAATCATTGCTCTGGTCATTTTATCAAGGCTGAGTAAATTCAGTTACTTTTATTGAAGCACAGAGATGACGCTGCATGTTGCATCTTTGTGCGGTTCCCTGGTCTGACCTTCTGAGAGTCAAGTATGAAAGGCCATTCATTCCTCCATATTTTTTTCCTAATTCCAGAACAGTTTACAAAGATGAATTCTAGTTGGACTATTTGTCTGATATATTATCTATTTTAACAGGCGATAGTCCCCCAAAATATGATAGAGAAGGGGCTTCTGTCTTTCTACCTGAGCTGTTTCACCACTTGAACCTTTGACTGTCTGCATTCAGAGCGGATGCTTTAGAACAGAGCTGTGTACTCTTTCCTGATTTTTGAAAAATTCCATCTTAAATTTATGAATTCTTACTGAGGGTTGCAGAGCTTCTGTTTCTTTATTTGGCCCTTTCACCAATCACTTCACGTGCCTCAGTGAGTTGATAGGATAAAATCCTGTGACTAAAAGCATTTTCCAAGAAGCAAATGATGGAAGAGTCCATAGTGTTGGGTGTGGCTGGAAGAAATCTGAAACCATTTGGCAGAATCAGATAACAGTACAGAAGGATTAACTGCAAGTTTGCACAATCCTCCCAATATTCTGCAAGCCTGAGATGAAGTATTGGAAAAGAGCTGTCAACAATCGGAAGCTCCATAATTGCTCCTTCAATGCTTCTTAATTTCAGTTCCAAATACTTTAGTCAGTTGTGAAGAAGGGTTGAGATTTGTTTAGCATTTAAAATTGATGTGCATTTTTTTAACTGCATGTTAACACAAATTTATTCACGTATTCCTCAGATAATTTCATGGCAAAGGTAGGTTTTTAATGAAGCCAGAGCCTACTACAACTACCTGTAATATACTACAGGTAGTTCTCAGTTTACAAGCATAATTGGGAATAGGAACTTAACATTACAGTCATAAAATGGAAAAAAAAATCACATGACTGCACTAACTTGTAATGTCCAGCAGCTAGTTGTAATTATTAAGCAAATCATGTACGATTGTTGTGCAACATTACATGATTGTAACTTGCAGCTTCCTGCTGGCTTCCCCATTAACTTTGCTTGTTGAAAGCCATTAGAGAAGGTCATAATTGTCAATCACATGACTTCAGGACTTCCCGAATGCTCATTGGTTGCCAAGCTCTTGAATCATCACGTGACCATAGGAACCCTGTGACGGCCACAACTTTGAGGACAGGTCATAAAAGCTTCTTTGTTTAGTGTCATCATAACTTTAAAAACAATCAGTGATGAGAGATCACTAAGTGAGCGTGACCCGACAAATGCGTGAACGTCAAAAGCGCGCCGACAAAACCGCAGCGCTAAAACCACGATGTCAAAAGCGCGCCGACAACAGCGCGCCGACAACAGCGCAATTTAAGGTAAGGTTTAGGGTTAGGGTTACAGCGCGCTTCTGTTGGCGCACTGTTGTCGGCGTGCTTCAGCGCTCATTCGTCGGCGCGGTTTTGTTACCGTGGTTTAGTCAGGCGCACTTTTGTCGTTCGCACATTTGTGGTGGAACCCTAAGTGAGGACTTTTTGTAGATCATGTCTTTCCTATCCTGCTAAGACTATTAGACTAGATCATGATTTGACATAGCAGCCTCCTAGTTTCGACTGCCTTCTTCCATTCCAGCTCTTGAAGACAGTCAGTCCTTCTGCATTTCAGCATAGAAATTGTTACCTGCGTCCTTAGGGCAGATAAACTTAATATTTGTGAATTGTTTTACAGCTATTGGTAATTTGGGTAGTTCTGGCTTCACAAAATCCTATTTATAACCAATGACCTCACTTTTCTTTTTCTTTTCCAGGCAAAGTACATCTCTCAATGCATTGATGAGATCAAACAAGAACTGAAGCAGGATAATATTGCTGTGAAAGCAAATGCTGTTTGCAAGCTCACCTATGTGAGTATTTTCTTCATTTAGAATGTCCTAAGATAGAATATTGAATGTTCCAGAACTGTTCATTGATATATTAATAGCATTTTATTTCTTGGAAGATCTGGTAAAGGATGTGATCGCTTTGTGGTTTTGAGCTTGCCTTCCTATATGTGTGTGCCTTTGAAAATCATTTGGAAGCTGCACTGGTACAGCACATAGCAGTACAAGCAGTGATGGGTAGCCATGCTGTGCCCGTATTCTGTGAGCTGCACTAGTTGCCAATTGACTTCCTGGTGCAATTCAAAGTTAAGGTTGTTATCTTTAATACTCTAAATGGCATAGGGCCTATTTATTTAAGGGATCGCCTATCTCCTGTGGTTAATGCCCGTCCTATAAGATCGGGCAGAGTTGGCTTTCTCTGGGAACCTGTCAATTAAGAGTCTTCAGACTGGCTAGGTTAAAGCTGTATAAGTAACTAGGTTTGACTGGTCTGATGAAATGTGTTGGGTGGGCCCAACTCCTTTAATCATTTCTCCTTCAATCATTTTAAAAATACAGGTTGGCAGCAATTTTTGAAAGGCCTCTAAGGCAGAAATGTTATGTTGGCCATATGATTTGATTTATAATAATTGGATTGTTTTAGTCTGGACTGCCTATAGGGTTGTATGTTTTTAATGTTTTTTTATTATTTTTAATTTGCATTGGTAAGCAGCCCAGCCTATGGAAGTGGGCAGCTATAATAAATTTCAAGTGATAATATGCAGGCACTTAATTTAAAAGCTTATGTTTTATATTGATTGTGGTGGTCTTTGCTGTTTTGGTATTGCTTTTGGTTATAAATATATTGTACGACACCCTTCAATTGTAAGTATCATTATGCAAAGAACAAAAAGAATAAGAAATATAGCAAAAGAAACTAATGGAATGAAGAATGAAAATTAAAAAAGTAATCACTAGCACCATCATATATCTCTCTCCATACTTTGCCATTGTTGCAAACTCTCCTTGTTTCTACCACATTGGCATATATTGGCTTTGATAAGTAGTTTTCAAATTATAATTACAGTTGGGACCAGAATTTCCATCACCTAAGCAAGGCAGTCGAAAAGTGTGACATCACATGACTCCATTGCTTAGCAACAGCAATCCTTGCATTCCCAGTTCCTGTCATTAAGTGGGTTGTTAGGCAAGCTCCTACTCACAACTTTCTTTATACACAAGACAGTGACTTCATTATCATAAAATCAGCAGAAGCTGGCTGTAATATATACAAATTTGTCCTTTTTTCAGATAATACTGTTGCAATAAACTACTTTTCTACTAGTATTTGCATGTCTTAAAATTAGTAAGTTGTTCCATCTGCTAAGTCAGAATTCCCCAATGTTTCCAGCTTTGCGGACTGATTGGGGGAGGAAAGGGGATGGTTTCGCGTGAGCAGCCGGCAAACATGCACATGTGTCCAAGCCCATTTGCACGAGCGGAGTACACAGGGACCTGCTGCTCATGCAAATTGAGCACATACGCTTACCTGCTGCTCACGCAAGTGAGGATGTGCGTGCACCAGCCATTTTCGCAGCCCAGTTGCAAACACAGCCCACTAGTGGGTCATGGCCCACAGGTTGGGGACCCCTGTACTAAAGTACATAAACTCACCTTTTTATTCTAGACTTTTTTCTATGTGTATAAAAATAGTTGGCTCTGTAGTTTGTTTCCAGTTTTCATATCAACATGTTCTGTTACCTGTGAATTCCTGTTTTCATATGAACCACAACAATATAGATTATACTAATTCATTTTTGGCATACATTTTCATCCTTTCATTCATAGACACACCTTCATTTTGTTTTATAAATACATATGTATTAATGAATAATAAATAATACATGTATTAATCCACTCCACTTTATAAGCTCAGACTCAGGTTCTCAACCAGGTAACACTTCTAGTTTTCATTTATTCATTAATAGATATTTTTACAACATATTCCTCTTTTATTACAACTTAGAATTCTTCATATGTCATAGTTGTCAGCTAATGAGCTCTTAAATATTGACATCGTCCCAGCTGATTTAGCTACAAAGACATTATTGAACAGTTTTAGCACATCTTGGTGAGTATGCCAGAAGGACAACCAAAGCACAGCTTTATTCAGGATGTTCTTTCAGTGCTCTATGCAAACTAAGTTTCTGATGTAGAGGCTGTCTTGCAAGCCAAAATATGGGGCCCATAACTCAACAATCAGAAAGTATTCCTATATAGACTCAGGTTAAAATATTCAGGCAAATATTTTATACATTGAAATGTATTTGTAACTTTGATTTATCCTTTGTTTTGAGATTAATGCCTTATTTCTCCTCCCACATCCCATCTCCTTAATAGTTGCAGATGCTGGGCTATGATATCAGTTGGGCAGCATTCAACATCATTGAAGTAATGAGTGCATCCAAGTTCACTTTTAAAGTAAGTGGAAATTGGAGTGTTAAAAACCATCAAGAATTGCTGTTATTGATGACTTTAAATTATGTGCAGAATGACCTTGTCAAAGCTGGGACCATAACAGTTGGTGTATCTCTTTTTAAAAAAAAAAACAAAATGTAAAAGGGAACTAAGTTCTGTTCAGTAAAAGTTATTATACAATCTTGTTTTGTGTCAACAAAATAATATTTACTTTGCAAAATTCTGATATTGCTAGTCAGTAAGATGTGCAGGGCATTGAAGCTGTGCAGGGCATTGAACCCTCATCATTGCTTGATGCCTTCTTTTGGGTCCCTCTCTGATTTTGTAATTTTGATATTGCCCATATATTTAAATACACTTTTACAGTTAGATCTTGAAAGTTAAATACTACATCCAGAACTATTTCTGTATTTCTTCCCTGATATTTTATATGTATTAAGTTATAGTTTATTGAGAGCCCCAACTGTTGCCCTAATGCAATTCTTTTGTACCACCTCTATATTTTACTTGGACTCCTTGTTTCTCAGATGATGGTCACAACTCTATTGAGTCTTAGATAGTGATTACTTTTATTCATTTTGCAGAGGATTGGATATTTGGCTGCCTCTCAGTGTTTTCATGAAGGAACAGATGTTATAATGCTGACAACTAACCAGATCCGAAAGGTAAATTCCCCAAAAGAGACTTGCATCACCTATATTATACCTATGTCAAATGTATTATACTTATGCTGAACTGTAGTCAACAAAGCACTTTAAAAGCAGACAGAATACACTTTGTCTTTATTTTCAATATTTTTTTACTTTATTTTCAATGTGATAGCATTGAAAACAACTGAAGTCCTTTAAAAAAAAGACACTCTGTTTATCTGCACCAATGCAATGACAGTAGAAATGAGGAATACTGTAGTTCAGGAGTGTCAAACTGGCAGCCTGAAGGCCATACCCACCCCAGCTCTGCAAAGGGAAAAAACATTGCGAAACATCACGTGAAAGCAAGTTGACACGGCGAGCTCGACACCCGTGCTGTAGTTGAAAAGCCCAATCTTTACTGCCTCTAACTTCTTCTCAGAAATCAGAGCACCAAGAAGGGTCTCCAAAGATGACCTCAGTAAGCAAACAGATTCATCTGAGGGAACAGTCACCAAGAAGAGTTTCTGTATATTTAAAATGGTGAACGGTTAAGGGAACTAACAAAGAGCAGCCTTAGGAGTGACACAATGGCTGTCTTTCAATACATGAGGACTGTCACAGAGAAGAGAGGGTTGATTTACTCTTCCAAACACTTGAGAGTAGGATGAGGAGTGGGTGGAATCTCATGAAAGAAAAATCCAGCCTGGAACTCAGGAGACGTTTCCTAACAGTGAGAACAATCAGTGAAACATCACCGGAGACTTTCAAGAAAAGATTGACAACTATATGTCTAGGATGGTATAAGGCATGGATGTCAAACTCAAAGCCCGTGGGCCGCATTCACTCTGCAGGGTACTTAGATCTGGCCAGTGGGGCTGCCCTGGAAACCGCCCCATGGTGCTTCTGCCATCAAAAATGGAGCTCGGGAGGGCTACATGTGGCCCTCCTGAGCTCCATTTTTGCTGGCAGAAGGTTGCAGGAGGCCATGGCAGCTGAAAACAGAGTTTGGGAGCCCATTTTTGCTGGCAGAGTGCTCTGCCGCCAAGGCGCCCCTGACATGAGTTACGTTGAGCTGGTCATGCCCACCCTGGCCACTTCTATCCTGGCCCCCAGAGGTCAAACACAACCCTGATGCGGTCCTCAATGAAGGGTGTTTGACCCCCACCAGTATAAGGTCTCCTGACTTGGGCAGGTGGTTGGATTAGAAAACTTCCAAAATTCTTTCCACCTGGATGATTTTGTTCCACTCTATTCTCTTCTTATCTAATAATTTTACTTCTAATAATTATAATTATTTCTATTTCTAGCCAAAAAGAGTTTTTATAGATGATACATTGGAGAGTCATGTTACCTTAGTGATTGACATTTTCAAAAGTATATGTGATTGACAGTGAATTTTAAATGTGAATATTAAATCTGTGGCATACATCCAAAAATTTAAAAATTCTTTTTTTTCTCATTCACCTGTCCCCTCTCTTCCTCCCACTTTCCTACCTTACTGTTCTAGGACCTGAGTAGCCCCAATCAGTATGATACTGGAGTTGCGCTAACGGGTTTGTCTTGTTTTGTGACTCCCGATCTTGCTAGAGATTTGGCAAACGACATCATGACTCTGGTGAGTACATGACTCTGGTGAGTAGCTGGAGAGCGGCTGTCCACACTAACTGCCATTGTTCACTCTGAGCAAAGCTCAAATGAGGAAGAAATGTTTTCAAAGCAAATGAATATCAACAGCAGCTGACTATAGGAGCAGTGGAGACACATTTTGTGGCCCAGTCACATGCAGTGAAATGTTGCAGAAAACAATGGTTACAGTCACAAATCTTTATTGACTTGTTTTTAAAATGCCCTTAGTTGAATTTGATTCCTAGTGACTGTAGCATCATGTATATAGAGCTTTTGGGCTATAGTACAGACATTATGCTATTCTTTGGGGAATTTTTTTAAGTCTTTCCAGTATAGACCCTAGCCCTGTGATGGCAAACCTTTAGCACATGTGCGACAGGTCAGCTGGTGTTCAGGTCTCTGTCGCACATGCACGCAGGAGCCGCACGCACAGGTGCAGGGGGTAAGGTGCATGCACGGGGGCTGTGCGCATGTTCCATTTGGGGGGTTCGGATGCATGCACGTGCTTTGGGCACTCAGTCCAGAAAAGGTTAGGCATCACTGCCCTTGCCTTAGGATTTTCTGTTTTTCTCCTGTCCAAGTACTAATCAAGTCCAAACCTATTGAGTGTTTTGAGATTGTTTGAGATGAACTGAGTAAGAAAATAGATTTCTGGTGCTTAATTCTCCCATTCTTTGATATCTAAATTTTAAACCTGCAGAGCAGACGTTCCTAAACCTTATGCCATTACATCTCCCTTTACTGTAATCTTAATGTACACACTTCCTATAAAAATCCAAACATCAAAATTAACACAAATTAACAATGAAAATAATACAATGGAACTTTTATTTTTAATAAAGACATAAAAAATAAAAAGGTCCTTCACGCCTCTCTTACGTTCTGTCTACATTTCCCTAAGAGGGGAATGCCCCACAATTTGGGAAACCCTGATGTGAATAAATACCCAGAAGTCAATAAATGGGAAATTTTCAAGATTTCATAGGATTAATTCAATTATTAATGGGATTCCAGTCTAGTTTCCCATGACACAAATTGATTTTTTTCAAAGGCAAACAAACTTTATTCAAATGTTATTTGAATATTAATTAACATCCATTAATTAAACATAGTTTTATTTAAATGTGTTACCTTTTTAGTTACAAACAGGAATTCCTAACATTACCTTTTTTCTTCAAATGTCTTTCTTGGCAGAAATATTACATTTGGATTGTTTAAAATTATCAATGTATTTATATATGCTTAGGGTAACAAATTGTTAGTCCCAATGTCAGAGCAAACTATCTTGTCAGTAGTTCTTTGGACAGGTGGCATTGTGTTCTTTTCCTTTCATTCTGCCTTCCCCAAAGCAACTTTCAGAGAAAGTGTTTGCTAAAACCTATGGTCAGACAGGCCTCCTGCTTGTGCATGGTACATGCACAGTATATGTGCATTGAGTTAGATTCTGAGGCTTAATATGCTGCAAACCTAATTAGGAAGCTTTTCCTCAAATATTATTAAAAGCTATGAAAATCCACAGATTTTACCATTTTTTTCTGAAAATAACACAGGGACTTTTTTTCTTTTGACCTCCCCTTATTTTCCGGGAGGCCTTATTTTTTAGGTGCAGGAGGTGGTGAGCGTGGTCCCCTCATGGCTGTTGCTGTGTTGCAATATTTTCAGGGAGGGCTTATTTTCGGGGGAGGGCTTATTTTAGCACATGTGCTCAAAAGCCCAACTGGGCTTATTATCCAGGGAGGTCTTATTTTCTACCCTTATTTTCAAGGATAAGTGTAATAAACTTCTCACTTTAGGCTATCTAACTGATAACAAATAGGTATATGTTACTGCTTGATAACATCATGACAAATTTCATGGCTTGAAATCACATCGAAATGGATGTCTTCTTCCTTCTTGCAACAGGGGGAAAAAAACTCTGAATTTTTTGTGCCAGGAGTGATTAAATGGAGTCTTGATTTAATTGCTGTGAAAATATGTGTCAAAAGCTTTTTCTCTCTGCAGATGTCTCACACAAAGCCTTACATCAGGAAGAAGGCAGTGTTAATCATGTATAAAGTGTTTTTGAAATATCCCGAATCCCTTCGGCCTGCATTCCCCCGCCTTAAGGAGAAACTGGAAGACCCAGATCCTGGTTAGTGATCCAGAAGATTCTAAGCGGTTTGGGACTCTTGACCTGGGAAGAAGGTGTACATTTAAATAAGTCTGAATAAGGTCTTTTGCAGTAAAGAGATGTTACTTGTATACCAGATTGCTTTTTTTTTTGTACTCGGGATGCTATAACATTCTAGGACCAAAATAAACAGCTTTGCACGCCATTTATTTACGCATATGCACAGGGTGTTTGTGAAGTGCAAAAGAAAATGTAGGACAGATTAACTCATCAAGCTCTCAAAGCTTTATCTTGCTTCCCAAAAATAGTTTATTAGGATCATTGCTGGAGCTAAATTATGCTGATTAGCACAGCTGTTATATACCACAGCAGCTTTGTACCTTACTGTATGTCCCTATTTCCCTTATTGAACGGCTGTGAAAGACAAAATAGGCTTGACAAGTAGAAAGTTTTGATGTGGGGATATGGATTAAATGATTTTTATTAAATGTAGAACGTGAGAAGCCTTTTCTCTCAGATCCGAATTTGCTGCTTCTTTAAAACAGTCTGTTATTGGAATGGAAGGGGATTGTTCTACTTTCTACTCCAAGGACCACCTAATGTTCTACTTTTCTGCCTTCTAACTTAATACTATCCACTCCATGCTTTTTTCTAAGCAGAAACTCAGTGTTACCATCCCCCTGGTTACCTCCTTCCCTATTTTACACTCTGTCCTTACAGCGTGGGGGCTAACTCACTTTTTCCCGAACTTAGTGCTCTCAAGCTCTATGGCAAGGGTGTCAAACTCACGTCATCAGGCATTGTCATGTGATGTATCGGGACTTTTCCCCCCTTCGCTAAACCGGGGGTGGGCATGGCCAACGCGTGAAGCATTCAGCCCACAGGCCACGACCTTGACAGCCCTGCTCTAGGGCATGCTGATCTTCTAGTTCAGTGCATCTGGAAGACCATGCTTTGCCAGTTTAAACAGTAGCCTAGTGGGAATGAGGAGATGGTTTTCAAGTTTCAACCGTATGTTGTGTGCATGCCTGTATTTCAAATACTGTACAGTTAGAAATCTCCTTTCACGTGTCATTGGAACATTCTTGTGGGGCAAGAATCGGATGGACTTTTCTATCTCCAAATCCCTCTTAAGTTGTTTTACGTGGATTATTAATTAAGGAAAAAAGTGTTGCGTGGTTGCTGTTTACGAGCCCCTTAGTCCCTCTTACTAAGCTGTTCCGACTTCTTTTTTTTTCTCCAGGTGTCCAATCAGCTGCTGTGAATGTTATATGTGAGCTAGCCAGACGCAATCCAAAGAATTATCTTTCTCTTGCTCCACTCTTTTTTAAACTGATGACGTCATCCACCAACAACTGGGTCCTCATTAAAATTATAAAATTGGCAAGTATTAGCAGATCCTGGCAGCTGGTGTCTCTTATCAGTATATGTGGTGTGAAAAACACAACCCTGTCACTTCAGAGGTGTAGCAGCTGACACAAGCTGATGTGGAGAAACTCAGCAGACTGTAAAACTGGCTTTGGAGGTGAATTATTAATTTTCAGGCAAGGACTAGTAGAAATCTGCCAGGCGGATAAAAAAAACAGATTGAAAACAAGAATGAGCAAAAAAGATTCTGCTTGCTAGCAATTCCATTACTGGTTGCTTTTAACTTCTCGTCCTTATTTCCAAAAGCCATCATAGTTACAAAAAAACAAATTATGAATTAAACAGGATTGATTTGCATAATCAGTAATACATGGACTTGAGTCTATTGATCATATACAGATAGTCTATTTTCCCAAGTACCAAAAGTCAAGAAACAATGGGTGGAAACTAACCAAGGAGAGAAGCAACCTAGAACTAAGGAGAAATTTCCTAATAGTGAGAGCAATCAATCAATGGAATAGCTTGCCTCCATCACCGGAGGCTTTCAAAAAGAGACTGGACAACTATTTGTCTGAAATATTATAGATCTCCTGTTCAAGAAGGAGGTTGAACTAGAAGACCTGCGAGATATTTATTTATATGTGTCTGTGGGAGAATGAAGGAAATATTTTTTAAATAATAGATGTTGACCTTTATGCTGCCAGTGTGAACGTTCTGAAGCCATATTTTTGGTCATTGTAGAATAGCCAAAATGAAGGTATCTGCAATTCTATACTCTCTGCTCTGTGTGTGTGTGTGTGTGTGTGTGTGTGTTTGGAAGGATAGGATTAAGAAGTTTGGGTACCTAATTTCTAAGAATGGTTGAAGGAGGTGCAGATGATTAAGGCAAAAAAAAATATTATTTTAGAAAAAAATGGTCTTTAACTTTAGAAAACTAGTACAGATAATATTTTCCCTTTTGATCTCTATATAGTACAGTGTAACAGAACACTAAACTCAAGACTAAAATTTTCATAAAATTTGCTACATAATTTATAGGAAGGGAATGGGAACAGAATAACACTTCAGCACTTCAGACAAATGGTTATCCAATCTCTTCTTAAAAACTTCCAGTGTTGGATCATTCACAACTTCTGGAGGCAAGTTGTTCCACTGATTAATTGTTCTAACTGTGAGAAAAAAATTTCTTAGTTCAAAGTTGCTTCTCTCCTTGATTAGTTTCCACCCATTGCTTCTTGTCCTGCCCTCAGGTTCTTTGGAGAATAGCTGGATTTCCTCCTCCTCTTCCTCCTCCTCCTCTTTTTCTTCATCTTCTTTTGAAAGGGTGCTATGCATTGGGGGGGAATAAAACAATTATTTGTTTATTAATCATTAATAACCAGCTGGAACTTCTGTGTTTGAACATAAGTATCTATCAGTTGCTACTGAGCCATTGTTGGTTGGGGTTTTGCTTATACGTCCTTGTCTTGGGCTTATCTGAGGTATTTTTCTGATAAGAAAGATAAGATAATGGATTGACTGATATTTCTTATAATCTAGCAGAATTCTGGAATCCTCCTTTGTTTTCTGCAACCACTGTTTAAGGTCAACGACTGGTTTTTAACTCCAAACAATTTTTTTAGCCTGCTAAGTATCTCGCTGGTCTCCACAGAGTGGTATGCTGATCAGATCAAATCCAGCCTTCCTTTCTAAATTATGCAACCAGAGGCCAGTGGAAAGCCAACAGACAAGAGATGACTAATATAACTCTTCTCTTTCTGAGCAAATGCATAGAGAGGAATCATGCTAGTGATGGTGGAAATAATGTAATTATTGTGACAAACAGCTGGTTTGTTTTCATTACTATCCGAAAGACCCATATTGATGTTGTTCCTACACAATACTAAACATTAGTTATACTAAACAATTCATAGGCTTGCATATCACACTAAGCCACAACCAAGGAAATTATTTTATGGCTAAGATTAGACTTAAGCACTGTGCCAATTCATTTATTGACAGTTTGAATTTGCCTAATAGTGTAGTTTTCTGAAGCAGTTCAGGTCTGTTGCTGTATGTCTAATAACGTTGACAGAAATAGCAAATATGCTGAGGCAGCTACTAAATAATTTCCTTTCTTTTCTTTTTTAGTTTGGTGCTCTCACTCCTTTGGAACCCAGGCTAGGAAAGAAATTGATAGAACCCCTGACCAATCTAATACATAGGTAAGTCAGCTAATTCTTCTAGATTTTTTAACTTGGTGGCTGGGGGAGATGGCTCTCATCAGCCATCTGT
Organism: Thamnophis sirtalis; assembly: GCF_051295495.1. NCBI lineage: Eukaryota > Metazoa > Chordata > Lepidosauria > Squamata > Natricidae > Thamnophis > Thamnophis sirtalis. The sequence continues at coordinate 166,431,830 of NW_028261381.1, read as the reverse complement.
ATATTTTAATGTGGGTATTAAATAATACAATAAAACTATTTGTGCTTCTGGGCAAGGTTAGTCATTGGTATCCTGTGTGTTGACATTGGTTTGACTGTCTTTTTTATTTGTCCCCATTGTGCAATTTTTAAAAATGATTCCAAGAACAGCACCAAAAAGAATGTTGTTTTATCCCTTTGAAGGTAGTACAGGTAGTCTTCAATTTAAGACTGTACTTGAGCCCGGAATTAGCGTCGTAAGTTATGGCTGTTGTTAAGTGTGACTATAATTTTACATCCTTATTTGTGACAGTCATTAAGTAAATTGCTTTTTTACAATGGGTGTTTTTAAATGCTGGAAATCAGCAAAAAAAATGCTCAAGATTGCTGTCATATGACTTTGAGATATTGCAAATGACTTTAAATGGAAGCTGGTGCCAAATGCCCAAAATGTGATGATATAAACCGCAAGCGGGATAAATGTGGCTATCGGAACTCCCTGTAGATTAGAGGGAAAAAAGAAGTGTCCATTTAATCCTGTTTTCTTTCACAAAGTCACTTTTCTAAAGTAAATAGAATTCATGGCAACTCTATCCATATTTTAAAAAGTAATCTGCTTCTAAAAAATGAAGCAAAATGGGCAATATATATGCTCTTGACTTATCCCACTCTTTCCGGACCTTGATTTATAGAAAAATCAAAGCAGAAAGTTATTCTAAATCCTTCGTTCTGGCAAAAGGAATGCAAGTTATATGCAGAAGAATTTTAACACAACAAACTACCAAATGTTGTTTCTGCTCTGAGTTTCCATAATTGTATTCGTCTATCCTTCTGTCCCATCTGTAAGCTGCCCATTCAAGATTACTTGAAGTGATAATATAGATTTAAAAATGTAAAGAGTCAGTGCGGCAGTCGATGCCATGGAAAGGAAAAAATGTCAGAATAGACAGACAACAGATTCAATAGCAAATCCAAGCACAGTGGGCCCATGTCATACCTTAGCCTGGGAGAACAGCTCATCTAAAAAAGAGTGGGATCGGAGCTGTTTGGATCCCAGGGGCGGGGAAGGGGGGAATTTGTGATCAGAAGAGCAGATGATACAACAAGAAGGCCTGTCTCCTGGTGACATGACATGTCTTCTTAATACAGGGGTCCCCTACCCTTTGTCCATGGACCAGTACCAGTCCATGGCATGTCAGAAACAGGGCCATGCAAACAAGTGAAGCCAGGAGTCAAACATTTTAGCAACGGGTTCTCTTCCCTCCTCCCCCCCCCCCCCCCAGGCTCTGGAGGTTTTGCTTGAGCCTCCGGGAGGGTGAAAACAGCATTCCAGAGGCCCTCCAAAGGCTGGAAACAGGCCTGTTTCTTGAACTTCCAGGAGGCCCATTTTTTGCCCTCCCAGAGCCTCTGTGCGGGTCCTGTACTTATCTGGCATCCCAAATGGGTCGCATGGAGACTCCTGGGAGGGGCAGGGTCGGCGGGGCCAGCCATGGGTAAGATTTGCAGGTTCAACGAACTGGGCAGATCCTTAGCTAGACGATCACTCTAACCTGCAGGAGCCCATCCCTGAGTGAAGCCCCATCTGCAGGATGCAGGTAGCGTATGAAACCATACCCCCTCTGGTCCACGGAAAAGCCTCTCTCCAGGGAACCAGTCCCTGGAGAGAGGTTGGAGGCCGCAGTCTTAGTAGATGTGATTCAAAGCATGCAAACTCTGTCAGATCTTACAAGTGGGCAGACCTAATAGGAGAAAGACAAACCCTCAAATCAGCTTTATACAGGTAGTCCTCGACTTTCAACAGTTCATTTAGTGACCATTCAAATTTTACAACAGCACTGAAAAAAGTGACTTGCAACCTTTGCAGTATCCCCATGATCATGTGATCAAAATTGAGATGCTTGGCAACTGGTTTATATTTAAATGACCATTGCTGTATCCCAAGACATGTAATCAACTTTTGCAACCATTTGACAAGCAAAATCAACTGGGAAGCCAGATTCACTTAACAACCATGTTACTAACTTATCAACTGAAGTGATTCACTTAACAGCAATGGCAAGAAAAGTCATAAAATGGGGCAAAACTGACTTAAATGTCTTAACAACAGAAATGTTGGTCATAGGTCGAGGACTACCTGTACCCTGAAGCTATTGCAACTTTCCAGTGCAACATGTGATGGAGGTTAATATCATGCCATGCCCTTGATTGCTGGTGGAGCCACATTTTGAACCAGCTGAAGCTTCTGAGTGGCTTTCAAGGGCAGTCTCACATAGACTTTACAATAATCTAGACAAGGAATGACTAAACCACAGGTGACTATGAATAAGGCTCTGTGATGCAACAATGCATGTGTCCCCAAACTTGACAACTTTAAGACTTGTGGAGTTGAAGTCCACAAGTCTTAAAGTTGCCAAGTTTGAAGACCCCTGCAATAATGAGTATATTTGAGTGCACAGAGTGGATTTGTTCAAATTTGTTGATTGGGGTTTTAAGAATCTAATTCCAAATGAAAAATGTAACCTAGCTTTTGTTTTTTAAAATTCATATTTCTTTGGAAACCAGATTACTCAAAAGTGCAAAATTCAAAGGTAATAAAATACAATACAAATACAATACAAATACAATACAAATATAATACAAATACAATACAAATACAATACAATACAAATACAATACAAATGCCAATACCAATGCCAATACCAATGCCAATACAAATGCAATGCAATGCAATACAGTACAATACAATACAATACAATAGCAGAGTTGGAAGGGACCATCTAGTCCAACCCCCTGCCTACACAGGAAACCCTATACCGTTCCAGACAAATGGCTATCCAACATCATCTTAAAGACTTCCAGTGTTGGGGCATTCACAACTTCTGGAGGCAAGCTGTTCCACTGATTAATTGTTCTAACTGTCAGGAAATTTCTCCTCAGTTCTAAGTTGCTTCTCTCCTTGATTAGTTTCCATCCATTGCTGCTTGTTCTGCCCTTAGGTGCTTTGGAGAATAGTTTGACTCCCTCTTCTTTGTGGCAACCCCTGAGATATCGGAACTCTGGTATCATGTCCCCCCCCCCCCCCAAAAAAAATGTTTTTACACATCTTAATTCTTTAAAATATAAAAAAAACATATGGTCACCTTTCTAGTGAAACTTCTTCTGAGGCTAACTGTCTCATAATGCAGTAATTTGTCTTTTTTCCTCAGCACTTCAGCCATGTCACTCCTCTACGAGTGCGTGAACACAGTGATAGCAGGTAAGGAAGTGTCATTGTGGGATATTACATTTTCTAAATAATAAAAAAGAAAAGCAGATACTTTTGGGATATATTGTTCTGAGAGTTAGTTTTTTCCAGGAAAAGTTGACTGGAAATTAAACATGTGTATCCTTAACTTTTTCCCAGTGTTAATCTCTCTTTCCTCGGGAATGCCCAACCACAGTGCAAGCATCCAGGTAACACGCTTTCACTTTTTGGTGTCTGTTTCTTATTTTATGTGGCTTTGAATGTTGTGGTGTCTTGATTATACACCTAGAGTGGACATATATTCTAGAGAGGACATGTTACAATCTGTGCAGGTGGCTAGATGGTGCTTGTTTTATATGTGGGTATCCCCAGAGCACATCAAAGCATCCAAGAGCAGATGAGCCAGCTTAGCAATGTAATTTCAGCAATATATGGGACATATTAAGCTTTGGTTTTTATTTGTATGAAACCCTCAGTCCCATTTGATTGAGATGGATGGATGGATAGATAGGCAGACAGATTTTTTTTTAAAAAAATAACCTTCCTTGCATTAATTAGATCAATTCAGGTCATTGACAGGAAATATATTTCTTTTCTGTGCTGCTTTAGAGGCAGGATGTGCATTAGAAGGAAAATGAGAGTGACTAAGTGATGGAAAGAATGCCGAGAGTGTTAGAATGAAAGGCTGTTCCATTCACTTTTATTATTACTTATTTTATTATTTTAGATTTTTTTTGTCTTGCCTTTTTATTTTATAAGCAACTCAAGGCAATGAGCATATCTAATACTCCCTTTTCCTATTGTCCCCACAACAAAAACTCTGTGACATGTATTGGGCTGAGAGAAGGGACTAGTCCAAAGTCACCCAGTTGACTGTCATGCTTAAGGCACATTAAAACAGTCTCTGAGTTTATAGCCAAACTGATTCCTATTATTATGGCCATATTGACTTTTTTCTATAGCCCTATCATGCAGCTCCCCCAGGCAATGGAGCCCTCTCTAAGAACTAGGCTGCCCATCCATATTGAGATTAGAGCAGGCCGCCTCTACCCCCTGTGCCCTTACTATTCCACCAGGAGTTGTTATGGAATGGTATTCCACTATTAGTAAGAACTACTGACATTTACTAAAGAATAGAGGCCCTTAAGGTGTAGAGGAAGGAAAATCCTTGGCTTTTCAGAAGAGGTTAATGATATATGCTGTCTCTGCAGCTCTGTGTGCAGAAGCTGAGGATACTGATAGAAGACTCAGACCAAAACTGTAAGTATGGGAGACACTGCCATCTTGGAAGGTAGTAGTAATTAAGGCCAAGGAACTAGGCGCTGCATTCTAAAACTGAAATAGCTAAAATGAGGGGGGGGGGAGACCACATTCATTTTGCTTCTGGTGATGCTCAGTCCCTCCCAACTATTTGTGACTTTAGAGAAAGCATATGGAAAAGTGAATAGGCTTAAATTTTGGAATGTTTTGCTGAATGAAATAAGTGAAGTATATAATTATAGTAAAACATATATAATGGGTGGTTAGTGAATGGTTCAACAATGAGCAGGGAGTAAGTCACAGTTGTGTAATGTTTCCTTGGTTGCTTAGTTTATTGAACGTTTAGTGATGTTAATGATGTATTAGGATATATACCAGTATGCAGATGATATGTGTTTGTCTGTCTGAGAACTCTTTTAATAACATTGGTGAACTTGGCAAGATGAAGATGATCATCCTCATCATCTGCATGTGCCTCCCTAGTCCTGGCATCTCCAAGTAGTATTAGCCCGCACTCCTGTCTGAAATAGTAGAGAGCCTCAGCAAATCTAAATAGAAAATACAGAACTGGTCAGAGCATTAAGACCAATGTAAGAGAAATGCTTATGTTCCTTCTGCTTGTGATCTAGTAAATGCACTAGATCCAACAGGCACGGATAATGTTAACCCTCTATATCAGAACAAAACTTCAAACTACTGGAATTTGATCCCTTTATCACCATGTGTGTACGTTGTTCTTGCAGAAATGGAGAGGGCCCTTACAAGGAGTTTTTTTTTAAATTGTGTTTTGTGTGTGTGTATGTGTTTTTTTCTTTACCACAGTGAAGTATTTGGGATTGCTGGCAATGTCCAAAATCTTGAAAACACATCCTAAATCGGTACAATCTCATAAGGATCTCATTCTCCAGTGCTTGGATGATAAGGATGAGTCCATCCGCCTCCGAGCCTTGGATCTTCTGTATGGAATGGTAGGTTTTGTTCTTACTGTGCATCCTGGCTAATTTGTTTACCCTAAATAGTAAACTGTCTTCCTAGATAATAATGAGAATGATGAAAAAATGATTCTAAGATAGCTTATTCATTTACTATTTGTTTAAGCAGTTGTATCCCTAAGCCACTTTCAAAGCAGCAAAGAAACTGGGAGGCCAAACGTTTCCAGAATGAAGTGTCCGGTATCGTTCACTTGCTACATCTTGTGGGTTTTCTGCCAAGCTGCATCAAATAGGCATCTTCCCATGTCATGTATAGAGACCAACATTAAGTAACTGCTGCCTGAGTTTCTGTGTGTTTGGGCCTTTGCTACAGGTGTCCAAGAAAAATTTGATGGAAATTGTGAAGAAGCTGATGATCCATGTGGACAAAGCTGAAGGAACAACTTACAGGGATGAGCTGCTAACCAAAATCATTGATATATGTAGCCAGTCCAATTACCAGTACATCACAAACTTTGAATGGTCAGTATTTACCACGTATTTAGGTCCTGCTTTATAGCCTCAGGAGGATTTCAGAAGGTTATGCAATGTTTTCCTACAAAGTAAAGTTTAAATCCTGTATAATACAGGCATTTCTCACTTAGTGTCCATTTGTTCAGAAACCGTTCAAGGTTATGATGGTGCTAAACCAAGGGACTTTGAAATTTCAAACCAGGCTTTGAAATTCCAGCCATTGCAGCAACCACATGGACAGATGAAAAAAGATTCCCATAAAGGAGGGCTCTTGAACCAAAGAAAACTAATAAACCACATACTATATATCCAATTGCTCCTTCCCTTTTATGGATGGCATTTCTTCCCCAAATGTGGCCCCCATCCTTAAATCTTTCAGTCTTAGTCAACCTTTTTGTTTTCCTTAATTGCTGCTTTCCTCAGAATATGCACTTTATATTGGATTATTTTGGGTTTCCTCATAATTCAAGCCACAAAGTCTTTTTTTAACAGCTATGTTTTTAAAAAAGTAAATTGGTAAAAAAACCTCAATCAACAAAAGCTGTTTGTTTTACATGCAGAGAGAGACAAGACACAAAGAATTGAAATGGTTTTGTTTTTCTCAAAATCTACATAGATTTTGGAAAAAGTGTTGCTTAAAAAATGTTTACTCATATGCAAATGTACATATTTGCTCACTCTGCGTCTACACACATACATACACACACACACACACACACACACACACAGCCCTTGAGCAAATTTTATCTCTTTTTAATTTAGCATTGTGTGAAATTAGAAATTAGTAATAATGCAATGTACTTTTTGTACCCCATGGCTCTAATAGGATTTTGTGAGGAGATAGGTGTTGGAGCAACCCTGGCATCACAGGAGGGTTGCAGCAGGTAGTGTACCGTATTTTTCGAAGTACAAGATGCACCTTTTTCCCTCAAAAAGGAGGCTGAAAATCTGGGTGTGTCTTATACACTGAATACAGGTTTTTTTGCCTCCCGAAACCCCGCCCCTCCACCAAAATGGCCATGCAGAGCCTTTAGGAGGCTTATAGAGTGATCCTGGGGGCTGGGGAGGGCAAAAATGAGCAAAAAATGGGCCGTGTTTTGCCCCTCTCACCCCCCAGAAGCACTCTATAAGCCTCCTAAAGGCTATGCAGGCCCTTCTTTTGACAAAAAACGGGCCCGTTTTTGGGAAGTCTGCAGAGTGCAAAAACTTTTTTTTAATTTGCCACTTCAAAATCTTGGTGCGTCTCATACTCCGAAAAATATGGTAACTACTTTTGAGTCATTGTGATACAGGCAGATAAAGGCTAGGCAGAACAAACAAAGAGAGAAACAGAAAAAGCAGAAGCTACCAATGGCCCTGTAATGATGTGGGGAGGGGCACCTAGGCTGGGAACTAGGGTTTGAAAACCAAAAGCAAGCTGAGGAAGAAATTAACAAGCGGTAAGTAGAGTATTTGTGTGTGTAGAAGCTGTAAGAGGGTAATAGAGATATTAACATTTGAATTGTTGAAAATCGCAGTGTACACGAAGCATGCATGAAATTTGCCGATAGGCCTCCTCTTTATCATAATAGCCTCCCTTTGGTGTCTCTGCTTGCACATCGGTACTCTCTTCTTATCCGCTTCAGGTACATCAGCATCTTAGTGGAGCTGACCCGGCTGGAAGGTACAAGGCATGGCCATCTCATTGCCTCCCAGATGTTAGACGTGGCAATCCGAGTGAAGGCCATCCGCAAATTTGCTGTGTCCCAGATGGCCATGCTTCTGGACAATGCTCACTTGCTGGCCAGCAACACGCAGAGGAATGGAATCTGTGAGGTGCTCTACGCCGCAGCTTGGATATGTGGAGAATTCTCAGAGTAAGTGCCCAGGAATCTGGTTGTTTGAAAAGGAAGGGTTTTCAGGAGGCCAGGTTCTCTCTTGTGGTCCCTGATGCCTGAAGCATTTCTTGTGGCTCCCCTTTTCCTCTCCTGGACAAGGGGGAAAAGAAGCTCCCTAAGCTTTCCTCTTCACTGCAGACACCTTGAAGAACCCCAGCAGACCCTCGAAGCCATGCTGCGGCCTAAAGTGACCACGCTTCCAGGCCACATCCAGGCCGTCTATGTCCAAAACATGGTGAAGCTTTATGCCTCAATTCTGCAGCAGAAGGAACAGGCTGGTGAGAAGGAAGTGGCCCAGGAGGCAACCCAGATGATGATCGACCGTCTGCCTCAGTTTGTGCAGAGCGCGGATCTCGAAGTCCAGGAGAGAGTAAGAAAAATCCGCCTTTTTTTTTTTCCTTTCTTTTCTTTTTTTGCCAAATTGATTTTTCAGCTTTGCATTTTGCTGGGTTTGGAGTGGAAGGAAAGCATTCATTCATTCATTCATTCATTCATTCATTCATTCTTGATCTTTAGGCTTCCTGCATTCTCCAGCTCATGAAGTACATCCAGAAGCTTCAGATCAAAGAGGTCCCCGTGGCTGAAGAAGTGACTGCCTTATTTGCCGGGGAGCTTAACCCTGTAGCACCTAAAGCTCAGAAGAAAGTTCCAGTCCCAGAAGAGTGAGATGCTCTGCTTTTTCCTGTAGGATGATAATATCTCAATAAGTCTCAAGCTCCGTAGCCTTGGCCCATCTCATAAGCCATAGAGCTTAGAAGGACCAGGAGAGGATATTTATATTTATGTGGGGCGGGGCACTTAACAACAGGATGAAGATTAAATATTGGCGGCTGGATTCTCACATAACCTGAGATTCTTTCCTTTCGTAGTTTGGATCTCGATGCTTGGATCAACGAGCCACCTTCAGACAGCGATTCTGAAGATGAAAAACCAAGGACCATATTCCACGACGAAGAGCAAAGGCATTCAAAGCAACGGCAGCCTGAAATGGATGAGGAGGAGCTGGCCAGAGTAAGCTGGGAGAATGGGTAGGGGTAGTTCCATAAGATGCATAAGATGGCTAGAGGAAGGCTTCAAAGTTCATAGCATTTTTTTAAAAAAATAATTGTTCTGAAGGACCCCCAGGAACTTTGCATGTGTGATTTCCAGGTTCTTACAACATTTCATGATTTAACAAAATTTTAGTCATTTTTAACTTTTTTTAAAATGGGGAAATGTACTAAAGCATTTTGATTGAAATACTGAAGCTGTCTGACTGATTCCAACTTGTTCAATTCTTACCTGGTCTTTCTTTAACAATGCAAGTGTCTTTTCTACCTTGATCTGGGATTCTTAACTTTTATTCAAGCTGGAGAAGAAACACCTTTGAATTTCCTTTTTATAAATAAAACTCAAGGGACAGCTATCCTACTTCTGAATATTTTTGTTTATTTGCTTTGTTTGTTTGTTTTGATCTAAAGCGTCGAGAAGTTAGGAAGCAGGAGCAGGCAAACAATCCATTCTACATTAAAAGTTCTCCATCTCCACAAAAGGTAAACAAAGCTTCTCTGGGGGAATAAAAATAGTGACTTTGTGGTAGTGATACTTATGTAACAATTGGGGTTTTTTTAACGTAAGTGTTTGCATGCATCTGTCTGACTGCTGGGTGTGAACATTAGTACTAAATTCCCCTTCTTTTTTGCTTTCTCCAGAGGTACCAAGATAGCCCTGGTGTTGAGCACATACCTGTGGTTCAGATCGATCTCTCTGTTCCTTTAAAAGTTCCTGGTAAGAGAATTTTATGGCAGATTTCAGCATCATTTGCTTAGCACCCCGTCTATTTTCCTTGGTCAGATTTGAAGGCCGTTGTTTATGGAATTGTCATTCAGAAATAGGGAGATGTTAGGAGGCTTGGAGAAACCCCAAGGTTTTCAGAATTTCAAACCAATCTGGTACAGGAGTCTGAAAATCAGATCATGAGCGTGGTTAATAAATGAAGAATTCTGGCTGCCTAGAGAAGGACAGAAAACTGGGCAGAGTTCCCTTTGTGAAAGCCAGCTCCCAGCATTTATGCTCTTTCCAGGCCTATCTACATTTCTTGACACAGATGCACATGTATATGTGTGATACATATACCCCAAGTCTATGACTTTGATTTAGGACCTAAACTATGATAGCAAAAACAAATTTTAACCATGAATGCTGCATGTATTTCTGAAAGAACCACTTTCCCTTTGTAGAGTGGGCCACTAAAGAAAAGGCCACCTGGGTGGATGGGCAAAATAAATTTGGGCATAGTCGTTCCTGGCATAACATTTCTATTTCTAAAGTTTAGCTGCATAGGGTTGCAGGCATCACAGTGTGTTGTAGTAATCCAACTATTCAATGTTCAAGGCATGAATGGCTGTTGTCAGGTCAATTCGTGCAGTTTCTGAACCTGTTCTATATTGGTTTTTTATTAATAATATTTTTTTTAAAAAAAAATACACTTTGGTTAAAAAGCATTCAAAATCCTGTAGAATATAATACAATAAACTGAAATCCTTTAAAACGGAGTGCAATATAGAGACAAACAATAACATTCAAAACAGCAGTTCTTTTTAAGGACTGCAACATTTAACTGGTTAGTTCAATCAGTCAATTTATGACCTTCGTATCCTGCTTTTCAGTCAGAAACTTCCTAACCGACTTTTAAAAAGTCAGTGCAAGTAGTCCTTGACTTAATGCCCATTCAAAGTTATGACTAACCAAAAAAGGTGACTGTCAATCTGAATCAGAAATTCCGACAGTCACCTCCCTCCACCAACAGAGTTGAGCTGCATTTATGACTGTTTGCAGCATCTCACAGTCTTGTGACCACATTTCAGTGATGAGCCACGGTGGCACAGAGTGCAATATTACAGGCTGCTTCTGCTGACTGCCAGCTGACTGCAATTTGGCAGTGCAAATCTCACCAGGGTCAAGGTTGACTCAGCCTTCCATTCTTCCGAGGTGGGTAAAATGAGGCCCAGATTGTTGGGGGCAACAGGCGGATGCTGTAAACCGCTTAGAGAAAGCTGTAATGCACTGTAAAGCGGTATATAAGACTAAGCGCTATTGCTATTTTGCTGAAACCTGGCAGTTCCCATTTTTGGCAAAATGGCACGAATAGCAAATCATGGATTTGCTTAATGACCACAAGGCAAGCTCCATTACTGTTGTAACTTGAGAATTATTTGTAGTGAGATAGTCTCCATTCAGAACCTTAAAATCTAGAAGACATAATGCACAAGGGGAAAAAAAGAGAAAGAAAAATAGGCAGGTTTGGATACTTCCAGGTTATAATTTATATCATGACTCTGTTTAATGAAATATTTCAAATAACTTTATGAAATGAATGCTGATAGGTGACAGATGAGAGAGCTCAGCTTTTTCTTAGTGTTACCTTATGTCAGTGTTTCTCAACCTGCTGGCTGGGGAATTCTGGCAGTTGAAGACCACACATCTTAAAGTGGCCCAAGTTGAAAAATACTTGTCTTATGATAATTATAAAGATAGCAGGTGGAAATGATATGGTTCGATATTTTCCCTTCTCTCACAAAGGATGATCAATAATGCATTTGCTCATCATCTGTTAGCAAAATTTGTAGTTTCTTCAGACTTGTCACTTTTTCTCAGAATTTAAAGGGTTGTTTTGATAACATCTTAATCAAAATGAAAGCTTTCCTTTTTTAAGCGGTCCTTCGTTCAGTAGCTAACCTCCATACAATCCCTTCTGGAGGCTACTTTTATTTCTTCTGGCCTTATCAGGCTTACCAGCATCTGACCAATATGTGAAGCTGGAAGAGGAGCGTCGGCACCAACAGAAAATGGAGAAAGACAAGAAGAAAAAGAAGCAGAAGAAAGAAAAATGGGGCAAGAACCGTCGCCACAATTCCCTGCACACAGAGAGCGATGAGGATATTGCACCCGCCCAGCATGTGGATATTATCACAGAGGAGATGCCAGAAGTAAGTGCCACAGGGCGTCAAGCCTTCCTTTGCAGACTGGGAGACTGTGACTTCTAGTCCCACCTTAGGCATGAAAGCTGGCTGACTGACTTTGGTCCAGTCATTCCTTCTCAGCCCAGACCACCTCACAGAGTCGTCTTTGTGAGGAAAATAGGAGGAAGAAGGAGTATTATGTATATTCCTCACTTTGAGTTATTTATAAAAATAATAAAGGCCGATTATAAATAAATAAATAAATGAAGGGCACTCTGGTTCACATTCCTGTTCCATTGTGTGACCCTTAAGCCAGTTGCTAGATGTGGGCTTAGACCTGCGAATGGTGGGCAGAGCCCGGCAGAAATAAAGGCTGGAGCACTGCCTCAGGTAGGTACAGTTGCTTGTTTTCTCTTTCTCAATCCCTCTTTTTCCTTTTTTCTCTTAGTCTCCCCGGGGAAGAAATATTTGCCACGGGTTCAGATTGAGCACTGTTAGCTTTTGAACGAGGCCCAAGGTCATGCAAAATTAAGCTATCCTGTTCTTGATGTATTTTACAAGGCACAGCTTGTAGATGGATGTTGGTTTTTCAACAAAATAGGCCATCTTCCTGGCATTCAAAGCTAGTACCCTGCAAGTCACGCACCAAAGAATGAAATTTATATGAACTTTAGCTAACCAATAATTTTCCAGTGTTGCTTTCGTCACCAAAACTGTTTGATAAGGGGGGGAGGGGGAATTATAGAAATTGGATTAATTGGTTTAGGACACCATAGGCAGAAGGAATCTAAAGCACCCTGGAGAAACAGGGATCGCCATACTTTTCCCTTGAGAATGGATACCTTTTACATAAGCTCATTTTCTCCCTCTTATGCCTCTTTATCTAGAATGCTCTGCCCAGTGATGAAGATGACAAGGATCCAAACGATCCCTACAAGGCACTGGATATTGATTTAGATAAGTGAGTACAAATCTTAGCTCTTGCACAACCCTCTAAAATTTGTGCCAAAATGTAGTGCTGAATGTGACAGAGAGTGGGATTTATTGAATGCTGAGTGTGGTGTACTCACCGTACTCTACATCAGTTAAAGTAGAGAAGCTAAACACTTGGGCTTTCGTTCCTAAACTGCTGGTTTTATAAATGTAGTTATAGAATGGTTATTCAAATAGTTCCAATAATTATTTGAATGTTATGTTGGTACATCTGAGATCCAGACAGGAAGATGCATTAAGGGAATTCAAGAGCAGTAATGGCACAGTGATTAGGATGCAGTATTGCAAGCTGAATCTGCCCATTGCCAAGAGTTCAGTTCTGACCGGCTTAAGGTTGACTTAGTCTTCCATCTTTCTGAGGTCAGTTAAATGAGGACCCAGATTGTCAGAGGCAATATGCTGATTCTGTAAACCGCTTAGAGAAGGCTCTAAAGCACTGTGAAGTGGTATATAAGTCTAAGTGCTATTGCTATTTGGGCCTTCCAAAGGGAGGATTTGGATCTTCCTTGTGCCATTAGAGAAGGAATGGAGAAACCTGCAGCTTTCTAGATGTTTCTACACTGCATCTCTTCTGTCCCAAGCTTTAACCATGCTCATTAGTCTTGATGGGATTTAGAGTTCAACAAACAGAGGGCAATTAGTTTCAGAATCTTACAATATTAGTTCTCTAAATTTCAAACGGAGGCAAAACATATTTGTTTTTCAACACTGAAAGACATTGTTGAAATGAGGTAGAATTTCTCTATTTTGCCTTTGGATTATTTCCATTCCCAGAAGTTGTCATATCCTGTAGTCATATTGTTTTTCTTTCTGTCTGTCTGTCTCTCATACACAGTCTGATTTCAGGGAGTTCTGGCAGGTAAGTTCCGTCTTTGGCAGCGTAGAAGGCTAACTGCTTCTGTCCAGCACTGTAAAACACAACATAGCAAATGTCATCGGTTTATGCAGAAAACTTTACATCAAATCTCTAAACTTACTCTAAATCTCTACATTTATAGTCTGGAATAAAGCAGCCAGTCTATGATGATTGGTTGCACAACCATTGAATCCTATTATTTCAGTCAAAGAATAGTGGCCCTGCCACTTCATTTACACACGTTCCCAATCTTTGAGCAGAGATTTGAAAATTGATATTTGGTTGAGAGAAATGTTGGGCTTTACAGTGTGAGCTGTTCCTTTTCCTCTACTCCTCCACCCACTTCCTGTAAAATGAGATTCAAGATTAAAGATTTTTACCAAGGAGGAATCTCCAGTTGCTTCAAGATGAACACAACAAATTGCCAAATTGACAGGAAGACTAAATTAAGCATTTCAAGTGGGCCATAATTTTCTTTTCTCAATTGTTTTTTCCACTTAATAAAGGCTGTCAATTTTTTTCACAGAAGTTCTGTAATTGTCATTAACGGGCAGAAATTCTGACCACGAGGAAGCCGGGGATAGGGGGGAATGAATAAATTACAATTTCGCTCTGAAAAAGTTAAAAGTGAGCAAATCAAAAGTTTACTATATTCGCATTAAGGAACATTTCCAAGCTTTCTGAATGCAATTACAAAAATAATCAGGAAAGAAGCTGTGTTTTTCTTTTTCAGACCATACAACTCTATATTTAAAATGATCTGAATTATTAAAATGTCGCACCTTTTCATCTGGGAAAACACTAGATGGAGTTTTCTCATTTTTCACTTTCTGGAATTTAAAAGCTTGCTTTTATGTTGAAGAATTTTTCAAATAGAATCCTAACAATTTTGTTCAATAAGCATCACTTAATTTCATGTGATCCTCTTTAGACTCTGCTGAATTATATTTCATCCTATATAGTGTAAGTAAGTAAGTAAATCTTTATTACGGTCAAAGACCAGCAATACACATTAGTTTTTACAATATGTTAAAAAGTACTGACATTAAGATATAATTAAAAAGTACTGATGTTAAAAGTGGAAAATAACATACATGTTCTCAGATTGTTCGGGTCACTCCCTGGTTTACCTAGGTGCAACGCTGTTAAATATAGGAGTAAATAAAATGGTCCAAAGATTGTTAAGAGATATGTCCAGATAATTGGTACAAGATGACAACTATACTTCTGTAGCCATTTTTTTTTCTTATGGACATTGCAGCAGCACAGAACTTTCCCACTGCATACGTGGTAACCGGGTTAGTGTACTGAAGGAGAAAGCCTAGATAAAAATTGTCTGCCCTCCCTGGCAATCTCTCTAATAAGGGGAGAATATGTGCAGACCTACAAGCTGGTTTCTCTTCAGATCGTATAAATCTTTCGCCTTTTACTATGTAGTGAAACTAATTCACTCTGACATTCTATGCTGACCCTAAACTGCTTTTGGAAGCTGAGGGAGACATTTGGTGGAATTTCATTGAAGATCTTGCCATCTTTTTTGTTAAGGCCTTTAACAGACAGTGAGGCACTTCCCGTGCAGAGGCATCGAAATGTCGACAATCTTAAATCTCCACAAGAAACGCAAGCCCCCCTGGTTGAAAAGAAAAGCAAGAAACCAAAAAAGAAGGAAAAGAAACACAAAGAGAAAGAGAGGGAGAAAGAAAAAAGAAAAGAGCGGGAAAGAAAAGCAGATGAAGATGACAAAAAGGTAATTTCCTTGTTTCTGCCTGCCTTATTTTTTACAATCGTAGAAGTCCAATGAAGATTTTAAGAGCTTCTCAATAGTCATAGGTGCCTTATAAGGAACAGTGAAATGTAGCCTATTTCAAAGAGTCTAACTTAATAAAAACTTCTATGTACTGTTTATAATATTTATCCATTTATTTATTATAAATATTTACGGTTCCACCACAAAACCACGGATGACAAAATCGCGCTCGACGAAAGCGCGCATTTGACGTCATCACAGCGCGACGAAAACATCGCGCTGTGATCGATAAATGTAAAAATAAAGCGAAAACCTTACCCTAACCCCCCCAAACCTAACCCTAAACCTAACCCTAAACCTAACCCTTAACCTAACTGCTTTAATTTTATTTTTATTTCAATTTTTAATTTTTTTCGTCGCGCTGTGATGACGTCAAATGCGCGCTTTCGTCGAGCGTGATTTTGTCGTCCGCGGTTTTGACGGGTCACGATATTTACAACGCAAATAATAAAGATACTCAAATATTTCTGAACAAGCATGGCATATTTGCAGATACAACCAGAATTCTAGATTGAGATTTAAATGACTATACCTTGCAGTTGATTTGGTGGCAACTCTTGCACCTATAGCATTAAGAATATTATTAAGGAATACAATATTCCTGTAAACATTCTGGGGGCACATAATGTTTATTCCAGATCACAGTGGCTGAGTTCATATCTCTTGTTGAGCTCAAACAAAGCAAACAACATTATGCCTAGTGCAGTGTGGGAGCCTTATAGAATATGTGCTTTGAATGCTTGAAATTGTCCAATAATAATTGTCTAAAATATTTTTTGGGTGGTTCTTCCAGGCTCAAGATGTGGACCTGTGGCTTTCTGATACCCCGCCACCTGTCGCTGCCATGGAGGCAAAGGTTAGTTTTTCCTTGATAAATTGCAGCAGAACCTCTGAAAAACATTTCCTTCTCTAGAAATGTTGATTCCACTTTTCCAGGGAAGAGAAGGGAGTTCTAGCAAAGAAAATTCAGATGAACTGGGTAAATAATTTATTATATCAAAAAAGGTGACTCATAGCATCCTTTCCTTCCCTTCCCTTTCTATTTTGGATCCAAATTAAACAAGTTGTTAAATTAAGCTTTGCATTTAATCTACAAATTTGGTGAGGAGAGCATTAGCAGTGGTATTGAGTGTTATGACCTCAGAGGGTACAGAGAAGTGAATTTCTTTTCCTTGTAGAAAAAAAAATATTCTTGAAAGTATCATCTACCATAGGAGGAAGTATTCTGTTTCCTGCAGGAGGTTCTACCCATTGGTGGGATTCAAATAATTTAACAACCAGATTTCTGCCCTAATGACTGGATGGGTGGGTGTGGCCATGGTGGGCATGGCCAGGAGTGTGACAGGCAGCACTCTGCCTCCTGCACCACCCTGGGAGCAAAAATGGCCCCAGGAGGGGGGGCTCTGTCCCCCCTCATGCCTCATTTTGGGCCTAGTAGGCCTCCCTGCACTTACCTGGGAGTCAAAACAGTGCGCAGGAGGGCTCCTGGAAAGGACGGGGCAGGAAAGGGTGGGGCCAGCCAGCAATTTAACACCCGGTTTGCCCGAACCAGCCCAAACTGGCTGAATCCCACCACTGGTTCTACCCTCTCTCTCCTCCTCCCCATAACAACAACTGCAATGTCAGAGGAAATATTATCTCCTGCAATTAAAAAAAACCATGCTGATTCCTTCCATGCTTTTACATTATCATTAACCTTCTTGACAAGTGATGCTTTTTGAATTTCCTAAAATACAGAAGTGCATGTATATAGGTTGGGAGAGGAGGAGGGTTTTTTTTCTGCTATTCACTTATTTTCTCCAAGGCTCTTTACAACTGAGAGAAATCCCTGCTCTTTGCACATGCTGATGACCTTTATCCTAAGGAGACCCTGATTGAGAGTATCATTTCGTGAGCTCATAGTTGAAGTTGTGGCCATTGATTACAAATTGAGAACTATTAAGATATTCTTATAACTGGGATGGGCAACCCACAAATCATATGTGACTTATCAGGCCCTTTTATTGCAGCCAACCGAGTTCCCCATGATTATACAACTGGATTTTGGAGACAAAGTTTCAAATTATGAGAAGGTGGTTTTATTTATTTGGGTGTTGTTGTTTTTCAAAACTAAGGAGTAAAATAAGCTTAACATTTCTATTTTAGTCAAAACACCAGAAAGCCAAATGCAAAAAAAAAGAAATGGAAAATCTAGCCCTGCCTCTTTCAGCTATGTCATTTTCACACACACCTGCAGTATCTGGCTACATACAAGGTTGCCCTCTTCTGCCTTACAGCTTTAAGGTGTGCTTTGAGTGGTGACCCCATTAAGTGAGCAAAGATGCTGGCATGGACTTTCAGTTGGTGGGCTCCTTTGTGTGGCCCATTCCCAAGGAGGCTTGGAGAAGGAGACTAACTACATTGAGGACATTTGGATTAATATGAACAGGGATCATACCTGGATGACTTAACCCACATATTTTCTGTGGTTTCTTAGACCAAGCTGGCTTTCATTATCCCAGTTTGTTTCTTTAGCAGGACCTGCCTGAAGTCAGTGTAGATCCGACGGAACCTGAAGAACCTAAGAAAGAGGAGGAGCTTCAGGAAGAAGATGAAGGAAAGGTGAGTGGCATAGAGTACTCCGCTTTTCTGTATTTTGCCTGGGAACAGATGCTTCTTGACCAGTCACTAATAATGGCAACCTGTATCTCATCTGGGAATAGTTTCAGTATGGTTTGAATCTGCTATAATTTCTGAACTGTCTTTGATCAGCAGTATCTTAGGCAGAGGGCTAAGTTGGCCAGCATGAATTTTAGCAGCAGATTCTGGCAGATACATCACTTGTCCAAGATAAACAACTTTTACTGGTGAGCCAAGAGGCAGCTGAGGAACCAGGAAGCTGACTTTTGGTCTACGTGCACTTACAGAAATCCAAGCATAAAAAGAAGAAGCATAAGAAGGAGGAAAAATCCAAAGAGAAGAAGCTTCCAAAGCATCGTGACCGAGGGGATGAGCCACAGACGGAATCTGTGCACAATGGAACCCTGGAGGAAGAGCCACTGCCGGTGAGAAATTTGATCAGTGCAGAGAGGTTGTAATCTGGGATAACTGGGATACTGAGATTCCAGAAGGCCTGACTGCTGTGACATGGTTCTGCAGCAGTTTTGCCCAACATCTTGATACTTTCCATACAGTTCCCCATCCCTTGGTTGAGGTTATTGGGACTGTAATCAACCATTAAGAGCCATGGTGGCACAGTGGTTAGAATGCAGTGCTGCAGTCAGATTTTGTCAGCTGTCTGAAATTTGGCAGTTCGAATCTCACCAAGCTCAAGGTTGACTCAGCCTTCCATCCTTCCGAGTTGGGTAAAATAAGGACCCAGATTGTTGGGGTCCATACGCTGACTCTGTAAACCGCTTAGAGAGGGCTGTAAGCCACTGTAAGTCTTAAGTGCTATTGCTTATTGCTGTTACCTGGTTGTTAAATCTACTGCATTGAAATCCCAAAGGTGCTTTTTCAAAAGGCAACTGCACTTTGTTTTTTCCTTGAAGACATTTCGCTTGTCATCCAAGAAGCTTCTTCAGGTCTGACTGACTTTCTGACCTGGATGACTGACAATCTCCATAGATACACTGCACTGAAATCACAGATCACTTCATTGCCGTATAGGCAGCTCCCAAGTTACACCATTCTTTTCTTTCCCTTTTGCTTACCTTGACTTTTCCTCTCTCCTTCTTTCCCAGCCTATGTCAAGCTATATCCTCCTTGCTGAAAATCCCTACATTAAAATGGTGAGTAGTCCATTTGCTTTTTCCAAATTTTTGGTTTCTCTTGATTTCTTTGAACCATGATCAGGATCTACCATGCTTTTGCTCTTGTTTTCCACACCAGTTTTCAGCAGCCCCAAGGAGCTCCTAATTTGTCTTGTGTCCCTTCCAATGATTCTTTCTTTGCAGACGTACGATATCCAGGGGAACCTCCAGAATGATAGCCAGGTTACCGTTTCTGTGATCTTTGAGAATAAGAGCAGCAGTTTCCTAAAGAGCATGGAGCTGAACGTTTTGGACTCTCTGAATACTAAAATGCTGCGGCCGGAAGGATCCTCCATCCATGATGGGATACCTGTCCCTTTTCAGCTGCCTCCTGGTATGACTGTCCTGATCCCTGGTGAGGGGTGGGTGAGAAAGAGCTTTTCAAAGAAGCCTTTGTAAAGAATCTGGGAGGACAGGACGTATCTTCCTACAAATATGGATCATAGTTCCATCTGAGCCAAACCTTGGAAGTTTATCATAAATTTCTGGAGCAACATAGCCTCGTCCTGTTTGTGTTTCAGTTAATGGGACTAATTTTCAAAAGGGTGGATTCAGAATTGAACAGATTCTTGCTGTTGCTGGTCCACTGTCAGCCCAAATAATCTCCAAAAGATGTTGGATGTCTGATCATGACATGCTATCCTTTTAGGGGGAATTCCTGAGGACCAAAGTATGAGCCCATTGGTGCATCCTGGGAACAGTGGTTTTAATTGGTTCCCATTATGCAGAGTATTTTCTAAAGGTGAATGGTTTTCCAAGTTAAAGTGGATAATGACAAATGCATTTGCCCTAGAGTGGTACAGGTAGTCCTCGACTAACGACCACAATGGAGCCCAACATTCCTGTTGTTAAATCGAGACATTTGTTAAGTGAATTTTGCCCCATTTTATGACCTTTCTTGCCACAATTGTTAAGTGAATCACCACAGTTGTTAAGTCAGCAACACAGTTGTTAAGTGAATCTGGCTTCCCCATTGATTTTGCTTGTCAGAAAGTCACAATAGGGAGCTCACGTGATCCTGGGACAATGCAGCCGTCATAAAAGTGAACCAGTTGCCAAGCATCTGAATTTTGATCATGTGACCATGGGGATGCTGCAACAGTCATAAGTGTGAAAAATGATCATAAGTCACTTTTTTCAGTGCTGTTGTAACTTTGAACGGTCACTAAATGAACTGTTGTAAGTCGAGGACTATCTGTAGTTTTCTTTAGCAGTTCCCCATCCCGCCTTTAGTACATATTAAAACAATCCTGATTGATGGTTTTTGCTTATTGTTAAACTGCTAATGATTTATACTCTTTAGTGGAAAAAATGGTATTTTAAAGAAATCTGAGTTAAGATGTTGAAATCAAGATAAGCCTTAATATAATTCTCACTTTGTATATAAATCTAACAACATTCTGTCTACATTCTATTTTTTTTGTCTTTTCCCAAATTTAGGAGTCTCAAATGAAACCCAGTTTGTTTTCACCCTGCAGAGTATTGCCATGGCACAGAAACTAAAAGGGACCTTGTCATTTATAGTCAAAGTAAGAACCTGTTATCCTTTGCTATGCTGGGAAAATATTAAAAAGGATTAAAGAGATATTAACATCAACTTTTTTATTTCTCAAAGAGATGACCCTCACTAGTTAGCTTGAGTGAATTGTGTGTGGGGTTTTTTTTTCCATCGAGGTGCTGAAATGGCCATAAGAGTGAAAAACAGTCATCCTTGACTTTTTTCAGTGCCGTCATAACTTCAAACAGTCACTAAATGGAATGATTGCAAGTCGAGGACTACCTATATTCGAGGCAACTGGTAGATGGACAGAGATATTTCCCTTAAGGCAGTAGGAAATGAGCTCCCTGCTGCTATTTGTTGAGGCTTCCCCCTATTATAACAATAGTAATGCTATTATAGCAATTTTACTCTCCCAGAAAAATATGGTTCCCAAGGGGTGTTGGGGATACGGTCCACACATCTTAAAGTTGCCAAGTTTCAAAAACACTGTTCTAGGCAGTGATGGAGAATGGAGTTGGCTTTCCCTTGCTGCATTTGAGGAGAGAACCAAATCAAACATTTGGCCATACTAGGAAGATAAAATGCCTGGGTTTTATCCAGAGGATAAAATGTCCCGGATGATGGTGTATTTTAAAGCAGTGTGACCTTTGACTCCCCTCCCCTTCCCAGTATCTGTTTGGGCTGATGGCCTTTTAAGAATGTTTAAATTAAGTCTCATCCACTTGTTGGATAACTGGTTTTGGTCCTGTGGTTTACCTCTATTTGTCATTATCCTGCAGGATGATGAAGGCTCAACACATGAAAAGTTAGACTTTAAGCTGTACTTCAGTTGTGCCTCTTATCTAATTACGACTCCCTGTTACAGGTAGGTTAATGTTACTTCCTGAAGAAAAGCAACTTATTCTTCATTTGTTATAAGAAATATGCTGCGATGTTACCTATAGATCAGCATTATTATTCTTGCAATGATGTGGGTGCGACTTAATGAATTTGCAGCCAAAATTCAGTGAGAATGTAAGAAGAATCGGGAAGAATATGATGTTACTTCAGTTACACACACTTGAGGTTTATTACAGAGATCCGTAGCGTAATTCCTAAGAGGAGCAGAGTATTTGTCACAGCCAAAAATTACCTTTGCACATTCTTAAAACGAATATTTTTTCTTTAAATCTCTTGAGCTTTGGTTAATTGCACAGAAAAATGCTGAAATTTGTAAAACTTGCAAAAGCTTATATTCTCATATAGGATTTTAGGATGTTGTAGCTAAAAATCACATCAACTGTGGCACTCTAGAAGAAATTAAAGTACATTTAGGCAAAGAGTAACTAATGCCTGGTCCATTAATGGAAAGTAGCAGACTGTGTCAATGTTTTCAGAGTCATTGTGGGTTTTGCAGTAAGTTTTGAAGAAAAAGAAGCAACATGCAGGCTGGGTGATGTTCAACTATACAAGGTAGAATCTTTTAGGATATCTTGAAAGAGCTAAAATGGTTTCCATCCCTGAGTATTTAATTGTATCTGTGAGAACCCCTCGATGGGGAAAATGTTGGTTTTTGCATTAAAATTAGCATAGAATGTGAGGAATTCAGGGTATAATGTAATTAGAAAAGATTCCAGATGAGTAATAGATTATTGAGATGTACAGTATAAAGTATGCAGTATTCCAAGTGTAAGGCCACACTTCAAATGCTGCATTCGGTTTTGGTCACCATGATGTAAAAAAGATGTGGAGACTCTAGAAAGAGTGCAGAGAAGAGCAACAAAGATGATTAGGGGACTGGAGACTAAAACATATGAAGAACAGTTGCAGGAACTGGGTATGTCTAGTTTAATGAAAAGAAGGACTAGGGGAGATATGATAGCAGTCTTCCAATATCTCAGGGGTTGCCACAAGGAAGAGGGAGTCAAACTATTCTCCAGGGCACCTGAGGGTAGAACAAGAAGCAATGGGTGGAAACTAATCAAGGAGAGAAACAACTTAGAACTGAGGAGAAATTTCCTGACAGTTAGAACAATTAATCAGTGGAACAGCTTGCCTCCAGAAGTTGTGAATGCCCCAATACTGGAAGTCTTTAAGAAGATGTTGGATAGCCATTTGTCTGAAACGGTATAGGGTTTCCTGCCTAG
Source organism: Thamnophis sirtalis (assembly GCF_051295495.1). Classification (NCBI taxonomy): domain Eukaryota; kingdom Metazoa; phylum Chordata; class Lepidosauria; order Squamata; family Natricidae; genus Thamnophis; species Thamnophis sirtalis. Next base: position 166,409,011 of record NW_028261381.1, on the reverse strand, counting down.
GCAGGGGGTTGGACTAGAAGACCTCCAAGGTCCCTTCCAACTCTGCTATTGTATTGTATTATTGTATTGTAGCAGATTCATGATATCTTGTGTTACAATAGTGTGCCTGTAGAGGAATAAATGGAGATGGCTGCCTGGAGGATTTTCTGTCAGTCAAATGATAACAGTTTTTGTGTTATTCCTTGGGTCTGATTTTTTCTAATATTGTCTAAAGAATACAGTAAGCTGATGACCAATGGAGGAAGCATCCCCGAAGATTACAGAAAGAGTGTAGTGCTCTCTGAGCTTGATTGTCTGCTTGTAGATGTTTCACTATCCAACCAGATAATATCATCAGGTATTGGTTGCAAGCAATCAATCAAACCCAGAGAGCACCAAGGACTCCACAGTTCAACTCCTAGTTACATATATTCTCTTTTATTCAAATTACAGAAAGTAAAAATGGACTGAGCTTGAAAGAAGTTTTTAAATCCCCTCTGATATCAGACAGGTCAAGGTAGATGTTAGCCATTCTATAATTTCCAATGTCCTCCACTGCTCATCTAAGCTTTTTCCTCTTCGCATTTTCGACAGTGATGCTTTTGCCAAGCTGTTGGAGTTGGGGGACCTGCATGCTAGCTCAATTAAAGTTGATGGCATCACCATCCCTTTCCATCATCTCCTGGCAAAAATTTGCTTCCAACATCATTTCTCTGGTGAGTTCCTGCTAAGAAGACTCCTTGACTCATACAGTTTTGTGTATATTGGCTTACAACTCTGCTGTTGGGCATAAACCTCCCCACTTCAGGGTCATTCAAAGATTGGTGAACCCTCATTGTGCAAAGTTCTTCAGACAGTTGACATTCAGCCATTGTTAGTTTTTAGCCCTGGTTTCTTAACACTGAGCAGGAGGTAACCTACTAATCTTCCCAGCCTGGCAGCTCTCCATTTGTTGAGACTCTTGACTCCAGAGTTTCCGAGTTCTAAGCTCTGGGTGTTGCTTCCCAGTATATTTAGGGAATATTAAGTTGTGAAAGACTGGATTTTTTTTTTTATTTTTTTTTTTTTTGGCAGAATCCATTCCAACTAGGATTCTGAAAATTTGGGGTTTGCTCCTTCTGAAAGTGTACCCTAAATTCCAAAACTTACATGCCATACTTAAATGCTGATGGTTGTTAGAATGCTGCTGTTTTTGTTTGCTGGAACAAATGCAACTACTTTTTCTGAAGTTATTTCCCCCCCCCTCAAATATTCTTCTTTGCTCCCTTTCTCTTAAACTCAATGCCCCAATATAATTTGGGGGTTAATTCTTTTATAATGCAGCAGTCGCTTCTATCTCCCATCTTGAATTGCTTATATATGTGTGAAGCATATATTTTAAAAGAAATAAACAAAGAATGTGAGATTAAGTGTTTTGTGAAAGGTACTCAAAAGGAAAATTGTTCTTGCTAATTTGTTGCTTCCACTCCAAAGTAACTTGTGGTTTGCACACAGAATATTCCTGGTTAATACATTAAATACCAGGAAAATGTAAACAAGCATCTCCACAACAATGACGCTGCAAAATTGTTATCACTTGAGAGTAGGAAATATTTACTTAGATTTTGACTGAGTTGGTCCCCTTTTTCAGATGCAGGATTGTCTATTACAGTGTTTTTCTATCTCAGCAACTTTAAGATGTGTGGATTTAGAGCCGAGGTGGCGCAGTGGTTAGGGTGCAGTACTGCAGGCCACTTTAGCTGACTTTGATCTGCAGTTCAGCGGTTCAAATCTCAAGGTCGACTCAGCCTTCCATCCTTCCGAGGTGGGTGAAATGAGGACCCGGACTGTGGAGGCAAGTTGCTGACTCAATTTGCTAAAAAAAATTGTAAGCCGCTTAGAGAGGGCTGAAAGCCCTATGAAGCGGTATATAAGTCTAATAATAAATAAATAAATTTCAATTCCCAGAATTCCCCAGCCAGCATGCTGGAAATTCTAGGAGTTGAACTCAGCATATCTTAAATTTCCTGAGATTGAGAAACATTTATCTGTTACATAGTACAGTGTTTTTCAACCTTTTTTGTGCAAAGGCACACTTTTTTCATGAAAAAAATCACGAGGCACACCACCATTAGAAAATGTTAAAAAAAATTAACTCTGTGCCTATATTGACTATATATAAAGTGTTTTCCCCACGGCACACCTTACACTATGTCACGGCACACTAGTGTGCCGCGGCACAGTGGTTGAAAAACACTGACATAGTAAATAGCTTCTGCTCTGGATATAAGCCAGCTTTTCTATCCTGATTTACCACCAAATGGCAGTGAAAATTCCCATCTTGGGAATGACAGGACAAGTCAATCCAAAAAGACTCCCTGATTTCCTTGGCACCCTTCAGGGCAAATTTCTTCTGAGGGCTGGCTGTGGTAGATGATGATTTCAATTCCCGTACTACCCTTTGTCTCAAAAGTGTTCCTATGGCAAGTTACCCAACATTGGTTAACCAGATAATAGATTAACACTGGAGATTTTTAAGAAGAGATTGGGCAATCATTTGTCTGAAATGGTACAGGGCAGTGATGGCGAATCACCACCACCACCACCCCCCGAAACTCAAAGACCAGTTGGCTGGTGCGCATGCGTGTGCCACCCACCTGGTCTTTGGGTGCACGCCAGCCAGCTGGTCTTCAGGTTTCCGGGGCTCTGGCACGTGTGAAGATAATGCGTGCCAGAAACCAGAAGAGCAGCTGGCGATGGCGCACATGCCCTCAGAGAAGGCTCTAGTGTCACCTCTGGCACACGTGCCATAGGTTCACCATCATGGGTACAGGGACCCCTGCTTGAGCAGGGGATTGGATTAGAAGACCTCCAACTCTGTTATTCTGTTAAAAATTTACAATCATAATCCAGAGAGCAAACAATACTTTATGATCAGAAAAAATAAAAAAAAGCAAGAATAAAGTTCATTCCAGAAATTCCATGGAAATTTAAAGTAGTAGCTGAAATGACATTTCCTACCAGCCAAGAAAAATCTGCTCCTCTCTGCTAGGAATTCCTAGAGAGGTTTATAATATTTTAGACTTTATGTTTCATATTTTGTATTGTTATCTCTTGTGTTTTTATTGAAATGTGATGTGAACATGCCATACGGTAGATAAATAAATCCTAGAGAGGTATCTTGAGGTTTTAAAAAGGGAATTAAAACCATGCAAGCTTGCAGGAGGCTTCTTATTGAACCTTGTGTGAGTTGCTGTGCTAGTTTTATCTCATTATTAGAAGGAGAAACGTAATTGCTAATGCTTTTCAAATGACTTCCCATGAGAAAACTGCTAATTCTGTGAGCCAAAAGCATCTCTCCTTAGAGGATAAGTTTTGCTGTAGCAGATTTGTTGCATTGACTGTCTCAGTGCAATTATTTGCTGGCACTCAGTAATTTTGCTGCTTCTGCACCAATGTGATGCCATATAATCCAAGTATATATATGAAAATAATGTGCCTGGGGTTTTTTTGGGGGCGGGGGGAATGGCTTGTTTCTTTTCAGAAGAATGGAAGAGGAAAGCAGACACTAAAAAGAACAGAACAAATCCCAACGGTCAATAAAAAATAGATAAACATGATTTTTGGTACTTGGGATACTTTCCTCTTCCCATCATTTGTTATGTTTTCCACCTGAGAGACCGGCTAGTGATCTACTTACTGTATTTTTTGGAGTATAAGACACATCTTTTTTCCCCCTAAAAGAGGGTGAAAATTTGGGTGCGTCTTAAACACTGAATGTAGCCCCAACCACCCACCAGCTCCAACAATTTACCTCTCAGCAATTTACCTCTTTGCAGCAAACGGGGGCTTGCGGAGGCTTCAATAAGCTATAGCAATCCTTGCAGCCTGTAACAGCTGATGATCGGGAGAAATTTGAGAGACTGCCTTCTGCCAATTACCTCCCTCCATCCCATCAGATCGCATAGAGTAGGCCTCCTCCGAATTCCATCCGCCAGTCAGTGCCGACTGGCGACTACGCGGAGGAGAGCCTTCTCAGTTGCAGCTCTGACGCTTTGGAACGATCTCCCCATGGAGATTCGCACCCTCACCACCGTCCAGACCTTCCGCACAGCCCTCAAGATCTGGCTATCCCGTCAGGCCTGGGGATAAGATCCTAACCTCACCCCACCCGAATGCTGAATGAATGTTGTGTTTTACTGGTTTATTTTTTTTTATTCACATTTTTTTTTCTTGTGTTTTGTCTTGCACTTCCCATTAATTGTAAGCCGCCCTGAGTCCCCTCAGGAAAAAGGGCGGCCTATAAATGTCAAATAAATGACAAAAAATGACAAATGACAAATTGAAAGTGAAACTTGCTGTTTGCTCCACCTGGCAAATTGCTGGGAGGCAGATTTTTTTTTTCTTGTGCTAATCAGGCTGTTTGCTGCAAGCAGATATTTTTCCCTTGTTTTCTTCCCCAAAATCTAGGTGCGTCTTATACTTTGGAGCGTCTTATACTCCGAAAAATACAGTAGATCAGTGGCTCATGTAGATATGCACTCCTTAAAGCTGCCCCATTTTTTTTTAAATCCAAAAGCCTTGTTTGGGGAAGAGACGGAAGCCCTTTAACCATTTTCTTTTTTCTTTCAGTTGTTGAACGTATGGGGGCCTGTGCATCCATGTACAGTCGTTCTATCCAGGGCCATCATGTCTGCCTACTCGTGAAAAAGGTGAATCCAAAAACAAAGCACAAAATTGCACAATTGACACGTGGTGATAGCATATGTTTAATTAGTCAGCTACAAATGCTAAAGCATAATGGGGCACTGTCCCCTTGTGCATGTGATGCTTTGCAGAAACCAGATACTTCAATCACAGGCATTCCCTAGTAGGTATTGACTTTTCTCGTCTCTAGATTTTGTTACTTCCACAATAAAATTAAAATATGTAAGTAGTCCGCACTTAATGAGTCCAATTCAAAATGACAACTCTCTCATTAAGCAATATGATCAGAAAGCAGAAAATCACATGACCACACCAACTTACAGTGGAGGTTTAGGCACTTCCGGCTGCGTTTGTTCGGCGAATCCCGCATGCGGGGATTTAAGTGAGACATTACATGTCCAACTTGCAACCTTTTGCCAGCTTTCCCATTGACTTTGCTTGTCGGAATCTGGCTATGAGGGTCACAAAAGGTGATCCTCTGTCAGCTGTCCCAGGTAAACCAAACAGGAAACATGATTAGACAAGCTAATTGGACTTTATGGTGAGACTACATTATCAGAATCCTGCAAGTCTGAAACTCCCTCCTGCCAGTTAAACAATTAGAACTGTCCTTACTAAGATTCCTTTTCTGACCATTAGGCCACTGGGGGGCCCTGCTTCTCATGACTGATTGTTTCCTGGGCAGCATCTCTTCCCCTCTTTCCTCAGGGCCATCCGTGGATTTCATCACATCACATGACCACAGGCATCTGCAACCATCATCACATGTGCAAAGGTTGCCAGGCACCTGAGTCACGATCACTACTTGAAGGATCCATTTTTTCCAGCACAGTCATAACTTTCAGTGATCCCAAAACAAATGGTCATTAAGTGAGGTCTACCTGACCTCATGGAGCCACGATGGTGCAATGGTTAGAGTGCAGTACTGCAGGCTACTTTTGCTGATCACCGGCTGCCAGCAGTTTGGCAGTTCAAATCCCACCAGAGTCAAGGTTGACTCAGCCTTCCATCCTTCCGAGGTGGGTAAAATGAGGACCCAGATTGTTGGGGGAAATAGGTGGACTCTGTAAACCGCTTAGAAAGGGCTGTAAAAGTACGTGAGTCTGATTGCTATTGCTATTGCTGCCTATACTATTAATTATATCCTTAGTTAGAATATCTGTATTAAATAATAAATCAGTTCCAACAATTAATGCAAAAAAAATTGTTTAATTTTTTTAAATTGACACAATAGGTGTTGCTCTTGTAATTACTCAATATTCTTAATAATACTTACGTGCATCTACTTCTTTAAACACACCATTTACGGAACACAAAGAAGATGGCCATCAGATAACAGGTAGTAGCATTAGTATCATTGTATATTTTGTCAACTTCCAACTTCAATTTGCTTTTTAAAGAGAAGAAGTTAAATCTTGCCTGTTCAACTCCTCTCTCAGTCTGACTCCCTGCTAAATCCATGATGTGGATTGCCTTCCCTTCAAGAGGGGAGAAATGAAGTTGCTTCCTAACCGACAGATAAATCTTGACGTCTCCTTGTAAGAATAGGAGAAAAGAACAAACATGATTCAGTTTCCAGGCAGATGAGAGGAAAGATGATTATGACAATTTGATCTAGTGTTTAAGGCACCAGGCTAGAAATGGAGAAATTAGTTCCAGTCCTCATTTTAGCCATGAAAACCGCTTGAGTGACTTTGAGCTAATCACCAGGAGATAGTGAGTTCTAGTCCCGCCTTAGGCATGAAAGCTGGCCAGTGACTTTGAGCCAGTCTCTCTCTCACAGCCCAACTCACCTCTCAAGGTTCTTGTGGGGAAAATAGGACAAGGAAGATGCATGGGATGTAATAAAGCGATGCAAACAAGAATCTACCTTCCTAATCCTAAAAAACTATTTTTTTCTCTCTCTCTTCCTCCGCCTCCCCCACCTTCAATGAATCCTTTGGCAGGGAGAAAACTCTGTGTCCATTGACGGAAAATGCGATGATTCAACCTTATTGGGAAATCTTTTATCAGAATTCAAAGAAAACCTGTCAAAATGCTGAGTGCTCTCGGAATTGGGCACAGCCCCTCGTCCTTCTGGCCCTCCAGACGAACAGCATCCCGAGGCTCACGGGACTGAAACCAGTGGAGCATTCGATTTCTCTCGCTCTGTGCGCATGTTTGATCTCCCAGGGCATGTGTGTTTTCCATTTCCTCCTCCCTCCTGGGTTGTTGTGTTCGTTCTATTTTTGTTTCAATTTTGTTACGGTTTACACATCTCAGAACTGTGCTCTCCTCTGTTTGGAATGGTCCGACCATAGCAAAGAGATTCCCCGACTGGATTGACATCCTGGCAAGGGAGAAAACGGGGTAGAGGAGATGCAGAATCCATATTGGAAACCCAACCGCATCCCTGGGTGTGCTTGTGCCTCTCCTGGTGTGAGAGCTGGTCAATTCCATTTATCCTTTTAAACTGCCCGTGCTTAAAAGGAGAAAAAGGTGCCCCTTCCCTGCAACCAATTGGGATGCGTCTTCCCTCCTTCCCTACAGCTGTTCCGGAGCATTTCCTGCTGCCCCAGGCTGGGATTGGTTGATCCTCTCTCATCAGGGTGGGGCTCCCACAGGAATGTTTAAAGTCCAATGCAATATCTCATTCCTGGAATTAACTAAAAGTAGCCTAATTAGAAGTCCAAAGTCATTGTGTCTGTGTGGATTTGGGGGTTTTGTGATTACTATTATTTTCTTTCTTCTACGTTAGGTTGAACAATCCTACAGTGGGGCCAATCTGCCATGCCCAGCTTTTACAAAGCCTACACTTAAGCAGATGGCCACAATCTAGTGACAGTTTGTTTTTGAAAGTGTCCTCACTCCCATAGTTGCAGCCAGTGATTTCTTTTTCTTTCTTACTTTTTTTTCTTTTGGCAAACTTTTCTTTTTCTCCTCTGCAAGATTGGATGATATTAGTGACGATCAGTTACAAATAGGGTGGAGCACCTTGATGGTTGTTAAACGTTAATGAGAAATTGCACAATGGCAGCCCCTAACTGGATTTTTTAAAAATTCTCTCACAATGAAGCTTCACTATTGGATACTCCAAACACTGATATTTAGAATCCTGAACCTGGGGAGGTGGGGGCTGGGGGAGGGGGGACAGGATGGAACCAACAGAACCCTTTGGTCTCTGGCTTGCATTATGTCCTCTATGTTTCAAGACATTTGGTGCCTCAATATTCTTCTGTGTGGTCAGGGGTCTTTCTTTTTTTTTAATATCAGTACAGTAATTATGTCTGTTGGGAGCTGAGCTGCAGGATTTACTGAGAATAATTTAGCATTCTCCCAATATTGCAGCAGAGGCTGGTGAAGCAGTTAAGGTAGGGGCGTCCAAACTTGGGAACTTTAAGACTTGTGGACTTCAACTCCCAGAATTCTCCAACCAGCTGGCTGTGGAATTCTGTGAGTTGAAGTCCACAAGTCTTAAAAGTTCCCAAGTTTGGACACCCCTGGGTTATGGCAAGGAGCAAGGCGGGGAGTGTTATTTGTTGACTTTTTGTGGATTAGTGCAGATTTTGTTGGGGGTTTGGAAATCTGCGCATATTCAGAAATGTCTTAAAAGGGCAAATGCTCCTTGAAGTTAGTGGATTTTAAATATATATATCTATACATATATATATATATATATTCCTGGATGAAAACTTGTCACTTTAGCATGTAGAGTCTGTTCTCTTACAGTGATTCTAAAAATCTTCTGAAAATTCTGTACAATATGTTATGTTTAAAAGAAAAAAGTTATTTACTATCGACATTCCCCCACAAAACACATACCACAAAGCTGCTGTAAGAATTTTTTTGTGTCAAGATGATCGAATAAAATTTCAAAACTTACAGAATTTAAAAATCTTTTCAGTTGTGCCTTGAATCTTAACCCTGAATGCAGAATTTTTAAAGGTATCCAAGCCTTTTTCCAGCTCGGTTCAAATTGCCTCTGGGGCCCTTAACAACGGATAGTGGATTGAAATCCAGATTTTAAAGGAGTTTTAATGATGGTCCGTTTTGTAAGATTGTGAATAGCCCTCATTGCTGCCTTCACCCAGTCACTTTAATCTGACCAGTAAGAGGAAGCCTGTCATTAATTAATTTATTTTTTTGTCCCATTTTGTTTCAGAAAGGCTCCAAGACATTTCCCACGCTGCTGGGGAACAGGGATATTAAGAAAATTAACTTCTTCAATTTGCATGTGAATATGGTGGGATTAATCATCAGGATAGCAGTTTGGATGGATCTCTTCATTTTATTTTGTGTGTCCCATTTGTGTTACACAAAAGAAACAGCAACTCAACAATTCAACAACTGGGCTCAAGTAGTTTTAAGAGACTGGCGTCCTCTTCCATATCCTTCAAAGCCATCATTTTGAGCCAGTTTTTTGACAGAGTATCTCCTATACCTATGAACAAAGAAAAGGAAACCCAACAGATATTAATAACTCCTAATATTCTCAGATATTATTAATAACTCTTAATATCCTCAGATATTATTAATAACTCTTCCCACTGCCTTATATTTGTTAGGTGAGCACCACACATTAGCCCAAGACAAAACAAGACTTGGGCTGGTAATTGAGGAAAGTACAGAAAATTCTAAGGGGGTGTCTCAGTTCATTAGAAATGCTTTCTCCCTGTCGATTACTTCTAATCAAAATTTATGGCTCAGACTCAACATCCTCTTTGCTGTGATACACTTGAATATTGTCTTTGACCAAAGTAGGGATATTCAGCCTTGGCCGCTTTAAGACCGACTCGGATTAGATCCTGCAACATAATCCTGGGATACATTCCTCCTTGCACTAGCTATGGGTAATTGGATAACCCTCCTCCCCGGGTGTGTCATAAATCACATTCTCCAATGGAGTGCTTTCCCTGGCTGTAGAAACCCCGCCTCTCCAGCTGGCTCTGGTAACCTGGGATACAATCGAGAGAGGTATGCGTGGAATGTGCTTCTGGTCATGGCAGCTTCCCCGCTCCTGTCTATGGCAACTCAAGAGCAGGCCAGGAGTGCTTTGCGAGTTGACAGTAGGAATCAACCTATTCCGACCAGTGCGGGTGAACCTGTAGCTCCGAAGATTAGCTGGGAGCGAATCAGATTGCTCAGTGAAGCGCGCGCTCAGTGAACCAGTTGTTAAACTGTTAGGATCCCACCCCTGTTTGCAAACCCCACACCCAGTAGCATGCTGATGTTGCCTAGTTAGGCAACGAAATGTCTGCAAGCAAACAACCAAGGTTCAGAACTTCATTAGCTTCTTCTAAAGAAGATCCAGCTTCTCCAGTATCATCCCTAAAACATCCTTCCTAGGACTTGCTTCCTCATTAGTAAAGATTTGCAAATGTAGCCAATCAAATGAAAGTAATCAAGTAAAGTAGCTTAAAGTAGGTTAGTAATAGCACTGCCTAAACTAACATATCCCTGCTTGCTTAAGAATCAGCAGTCTGATTTGAAGCAGCTTTCCCAAAAACTAAACTAACATATCCCTGCTTACTTAAGAATCAGCAGTCTGATTTGAAGCAGCTTTCCCAAAAACTGCCTTGATAAATACAATACTTAGAAGTTCTTTAAACGTAAAATAAGATCAGGTACTCTTTCCCCAAAAATAAGACCTAACCCGAAAATAAGAACAAGCATGATTTTTTTCAGAATGCTCCTTATATAAGCCCTACCCCCAAAATAAGCCCCAGCTAAGATTGTCAGCCAGATGGATACATTTAGTACCGTATTTCCCCCAAGATAAGACCTAACCAGGAAATAAGCTCTAATGCAACTTTTGGAGCAAAAATTAATATACGGTTCAGTCTTATTTTTGGGAAAACACAGTATTGATAAAGGCACACATTTCACCTGCAATTATGTGGTTTTGATTTTGGATCAGTGAATTTGTAAACTTGGCTACTGCATTTTACTCAAACCACCATTAAGCAAATCATAATTTAGCAGGGCGTGGTCTCAAATGTCTGTATACGTTGATGAACAGTTGCATTAAATTGGAGTTAGTGTTGGGGGGGATTTCTTCATTTTTAGGAGAAACTACATTGGTACACTGCATGTTAAACAATTACAAATGGATCTCTGGATCCGTTGAACTCAATTCTTTGTAGGAATTAAATCTTCAGGCTCTTGGAAACTTACTTGTAAAATTCAGTGTCTCCGGGCTATAAAAAGGAGGAAATTAAAGTTAATAGCATATCAGAGGAAGTTTGAAGAAGGATAAAACATCAAAAGAAGGATATTTTTTGAATCAAGCACCACCTGCAGTAGAATACTATTCATTGAGTATCTCAAAAGCAAAAACAAAAATAAAGGGAAAACGTTGTCCTCCAGAGGCGTCCACAGGGTCATAGAAGATGGTGTGACTGCATGTAACTGGCAGTGCCTTGATCACACCATTGTCTTTTTGACTTTTTGGACTAAATCTTGCAGGCATCCCTAGTGGTTCTTGTTTGCCCTCAACAATGAGGAGAAAGTGTCCTAGATCAGTGTTTTTCAACCTTGGCAGCTTGAAGATGGGTGGACTTCAACTCCCAGAATTCCCCAGCCAGCTAGCTGGCTGGGGAATTCTGGGAGTTGAAGTCCACCCATCTTCAAGCTGCCAAGGTTGAAAAACACTGTCCTAGACTACAGTCTTTGGTGGGCTATTGATCCAAGGTTAGGCTGCTACAGGTTCTCCTGAGTTCAGGAGAACCTGTAGCTAATGTTATAGCTGGTTCAGAGAACCTCCAAATCACACCCCTGGCAGGAGTCTCCACGCGGCCCGTTTTGGATGTGAGGTAAGTGCAAGGCAGAGACTCAGGGAGGGGGAGAAAAAGGCCGCCTAGAAATTCCAGAAGGCCGGAAATGTTCATTTCTAGCCGGAGAGCCTCCAGAGCCCGGGGGGAGGCAGTTTTCACCCTCCCAGAGGCTCGAGGAAAGCCGCCGGAGCCTAGGAAGGTGAAAAGGGCCCTGCCGCCATGGTGCAGGAGGCCAACTAAGCCACACCCACCATGGCTATGGCCACCTAGCAACCGAGCAGAGAACCCGTTGCTGAAATTTTGGAAGCCCACCCCTGAATTGATCCAAATGATGCTGAAATATCTAACTACAGTATGTAAAGACATTTGCAAAGTTTCCCAAGCAACCAGCTAGGCTCCTCACCTCCCTATCCCATCCAACCAATGTGGAGGTATCTTTGTAGTTCTCTCTACAATCCCTTCATTCTTCTTACTTTCTACCCTGAACAGCTTGGGATTGTCTCCATTTGACCTCCTCCTAACTCCTTATGGGTTATCCACAAATTGAAAGGCGGCTCTGATCCCCAGTTTTTATGTCTCTCCAATCAGGAAATAAACACCCATTTATTCTGGAATTTCCTGTTGTCCTAGACAAGTAATTGGTTGAGAAGAAATGTGTCCCCCTTGTTCTAAAATATCACATTTTTGTCTTTACAAAGAGTCATTGCTTTCGAAGGGCCTCTTAACAAAGAGCCTCTTGAATTTCTTCTGGTTACATGCTAGAACTTTCTGGGTTCATGTGACCCACCAAACCGTAAACATATCCCATTAAGGCAATATGCACAGCTCAGAATTAGGCTGAAATGTTTCTGGTTAATTTATAGTTCAAAGTGCGGTGCAATCACTGTGAGGCAGGAGTGGGCTGCTAAGGGGTTTGCAGGGGTTCGGGAGAACCTCTAGCCAAGATTCTGTAAAGTTCAGAGAACGCCTCCTAATCCCACTCCTGGCTGGCCCCACCCACTCCGCCCCTCCCAGGAGTCCCCACGCGGCCTGTTTTGGATGCAGGTAAGTGTAGGGCGCGTGGAGGCTCGGGGAGGGCAAAAAAGGGGCCTAGCGGAAATTCGGGAAAACCAAGAAGTTTCCCCCCATGGGCGCCCTGCTCCCCATGCATGTGTGCGTGACGCTCTCCACACCCCCACGCATGTATGTGGAACTCCCTGCGTGCACTCCCTGTGCATACATGCATGGCCTTCCATGAGCACCCCACAAGCGCACACAACCCCCGCACATCCGCCCCAGCGCATGCGCAGCAGAGAATGAAAACCAGCTGGCTGGTGGGAGGCACGCACACATGTGCGGTAGAGCTGACCTGGGGTAACGGCTCACCTAACCACAGAGAGGGCTCTATGTACCACCTGTGGCATGCAACCCATAGGTTCCTGTGAGGGCGAACCTATAGCACCTGTGCCACAGGTGGCACATGGAACCATTTCTGAGGGCACGCGAGGCGTTGTCCTGTCAGCCCCAGCGTGCATGCATGCTCTGGCCAGGTGATTTTCAGCCTTGGTTTTCGACCTTGATTTTTGGCTGTTTTTCGCCCTCCGGAGGCTTCCCTGCAGCCCCTGGAGGTAAAAAACAACCCAATGTGCAAGCCGGAGGCTCACGAACGGACTTCCGGTTTGCATGTTGGGCTGTTTTTCGCCCTCTGGAGGCGTCAGGGAAGCCTCCTGAAGCCTTCAGAAGGAGAAAAACGGCCCAACGGGCAACCCGGAAGTCCGTTCCTGAACTTCTAATTTGCGCGTTGGGCTGTTTTTTGCTCTCCCCAGGCTCCTAAAAAGCCTCTGGAGCTTGGGGTGGGTGAAAAATGGACCTACTGGGCCCACCGGAAGTCAGAAAAAGGGCCGTTTTCGCCCTCCCCTGCCTCCAAGAAAGCTGTGCGTGCTTGTGCGGGACAGTGGGAGGGGAGTGTTAGGCGTGCATGCGCAGGGGGCACGGTGTGGGGGAGGGCATTCAATTATGGGAGTGGGCATGCAGAAGAGTGCCTGTGCCCGCTTTTGGCACCCAAGGGAAAAAATGTTTTGCCATCACTGCCCTATACCATTTCACACACATGGTTGTCCAATCTCTTCTTTAAAACCTCCAGAGATGGAACACCAAGAACTTTTGGAGACAAACTATTGCACTATTCATTGTTCTAACTCTCAAGAAGTTTCTCCTTGGTTCTAGGTTTCTTCTCTTCTTGATTATTTCCTGCCCTCAGGTTCTTTGGACAATAAGTTGTCACCTGCCCCCCTCTTCTTTATGCCAGCCCCTTTGTAGCGCAAGTCACCCTGCCAACTAGCTATTTTATTTAAGGGGGTTTTGCATTCATTCCTGCAGCCATCCTTTTGTTGTTGTTGTTGTTGTTAATTTGAAAATCACTCCACCAATATTCAGCATTGGAATTTGAGCAACGTGGATTTCAGGAGTCCGTGTGACCCCCACTAGGACATGATTTGATTGGGCATAGAAAACACGGAACAAGAATCTGATTGGACAAGAGGCAGTGTCACATTCTTTCTACCAAATAACTTATTTTGTTTTATTATTTTTCAGTTTTCAAGGCTGCTTGCCTCCACATCAACCTTGGGTGGCTTACAATTAAAAAAAATAAAATAAAGGACAACAGCACATATCAAAGAGCACTGCTGGCACTAATGATATTACCTAAGTGGGTGATAAAGCATCTGCAAGAAAACTGCCAAGCTCAGAGAGCACTAAGGATACCATATATCAAAGAGTCCGTTGTCTGAAATGGGCAGCTACAGTGAATGAATGAATGGGTGGGTGGACAGACGGGTGTGCGGGTGTGTAGGCAGGCAGGCAGGCAGAGATGATAGAGAGAAAGAGAGGTGACAGCGAGAGAGAAATAATAGAAAAGATAGATAATAGTAGAGAAATGGGTAGAGAAAGAAAGAAAGAGAGAGAAAGAAAGAGATAGACAGACAGACAGATAATATCATGTTTTCCTGAAAATAAGACAGGGGCTTATTTTCTTTTGACCCCCAAAATAAGCACTTGGCCTTATTTTCGAGGAGGTCTTTTTATTTTTGAGGTGCAGGAGGCAGCGAGCGTGGTCACCTCACGGCTGCTGCTGTGTTGCAATATTTTGGGGGAGGATTTATTTTAGCACATGTGCTCAAAAGCCCAATTGGGCTTATTATCCAGGAAGGTCTTGTTTTGGGGAAAAACAGGGGGGGGAGTAGGTAGGTAGGTAGGTAGGTAGGTAGGTAGGCAGGCAGGCAGGCAGGCAGGCAGGCAGGCAGACAGATAATAAATGATAGATAGATGATAGACAGACAGACAGACAGACGAGATAGATAGATAGATAGATAGATGATAGACAGACAGACAGACGAGATAGATAGATAGATAGATAGATAGATAGATAGATAGATAGATAGATAGATGATAGATAGATAGATAGATAGATAGATAGATAGATAGATGATAGATAGATAGATAGATAGATAGATAGATAGATAGATAGATAGATAGATAGATAGATTAGATAGATAGATTACATAGATAGATGATAGATAGATAGATAGATAGATAGATAGATAGATAGATAGATAGATAGATAGATGATAGATAGATAGATAGATAGATAGATGATAGATGATAGATGATAGATGATAGATAGATAGATAGATAGATAGATAGATAGATAGATAGATAGATAGATAGATAGATAGATAGATAGATAGATAGATGATAGATGATAGATGATAGATGATAGATAGATAGATAGATAGATAGATAGATAGATAGATAGATAGATAGATAGATAGATAGATACATACATACATACATACATACATACATACATACATACATACATACATACATACATACTATACAGTTTGGCTTGCTTGCTTGAGTAAGCTATAACTAGATTTTGTTTTTATTTCTGCTAATCACTTGAATAATGCATGAACTAAGAAACAACCCCCATCCCCTTTAGCTCTACACATTCCTCCTTGCTATCACTCCTTACCTTGTGGCAGTACAATGACTGAAAGACAAACAGAGAAACATAACCATGAGAAATTATTTGAGTCATTAGAGAGATATCAGTTCAGCCCCTATTTTGAATCCATGTGGTGGTGGTTGATTTTGTTGCTGCTGCTGCTGTTTTGGTTTCTTTGGCTTCTTGTGGCTGATTCAACTATTTACTGACCTCATTTCTGCTTAGCAGATTCCATAGTTATGGTTTTTAAAACATCTCCACAGGTAGTCCTCAGCTTACAACGGTTCATTTAGTGATTGTTCAAAGTTCCAATAGCACTGGAAAAACGACCGTTTTTCACACTTACAACCATTGCAGCATCCCCACGGTCACATGATCAAAATTAGGCAACTGACTCATATTTTTATGATGGTTGCAGTGTCCCAGGGACATGTGATCAACTTTTGTGACCTGGCAAGCAAAGTCAATGGGGAAATCAGATTCACTTAACAAACTTGTTACTAACTTCAGAACTGCAGTGATTCCAGGAGTGGGTTTCAACCGGTTCGCGGCGGTCTCTGCGAACCGGTTGGTCACTGAACCCGGAAGTAAGTAACTTCCGGGAACGGCGAAGGGCGTGCCCGCCCGCCTGCGGTCCTTACCCGGTTTTGACGAGTTCTGCGCTTCCATGCATGCGCAGGATGCATACAGCGCCTGCGCGATTGTCCAGGAGCAGCTGGAGCATCGCGCAGACGCTAGTACGCATGCGTGTACCGCGCGCGTGCACGAGGACGCCGCCGGCCCCGTTCCAACCGAACCGGTTGGAACGGGGCGAGAAACCCACCCCTGAGTGATTCCCTTAACAACTATGACAAAAAAGTTTGTAAAATGGGGCAACATTCACTGAAGAACTGTCTCATTTAGCAACAGAAGATTTGGGCCCAATTGTTGTCATGGATTGAGGACTACCTGCATTTACCTGAAAGAAAGAGTAGGTTTTCCTAATTCTTTAATTTTAAAAAAACCTGTAAAGGGCCATCTTAAATCAATGTTTCTCAACCTAGCAACTTTTTAAGATGCATGTTCCTTGCTAAATTAAGGTCTATAGAGATTTTCAAATCATCCAAGTCATGGTTGTCCCAAAGGTGCTTTTCAAAAGGCAGTGGGATTTCTTGGGGGTTTTTTCTCCCTCTCCTTGAAAACTTTTCACTTCAGTCAGAAATGAATCAGAACTTCAGTCACAATTGAAGAAGCTTCTTGGATAAGAAGTGACACATTTTAGGAGAGAGAAAAAAATCAAACTCCAGTTGCATTTTGAAAAACACCTTTTGGGAGAACTAAACCCATATGGCAAAATATATGTCAGCCCATCAGCATTTTTGATGTAAAGGTAAAGGTTCCCCTCACACATATGTGCTAGTCGTTCCCATTTCAAAGCCGAAGAGCCAGTGCTGTCCAAAGATGTCTCCATGGTCATGTGGCTGGCATGACTAAACGCCGAAGGTGCACAGAACGCTGTTACCTTCCCACCAAAGGTAGCGCCTATTTTTCTACTTGCATTTTTAACGTGCTTTCGAACTGCTAGGTTGGCAGAAGCTGTGACAAGTAACAGGAGCTCACTCATTACGCTGCAGTAGAGATTCGAACTGCTGAACTGCCGAGCTTTCTGATAGACAAGCTCAGCGTTTTAGCCACTGAGCCACCACATCAGAGGGGGGCTGCTCCCGGATCGGGTGAACCGGTAGCAGCAGCGGTGGGAGGCTCTGCCCACCGCCCGTACGTGGGACACGGGCTGGAGCCACCCAAACCAATAATAAAAAAAATTGGCAACCGATCACTGCACCATGTCCCACGTACAATCATACATTTTTGATGTACGAAGCATTAAAAATGAACTTCATTCAGCAAAATACATATTGCAGGAAAGCATCCGGCCAGGTATGCTGTGTCCCTCCAGATTTTCCTGAACCACAGCTTCCAGTCTCCCATAGCACTGGCTGCTTGGAGTTGCAGTCTAATGTGTTTTGGAGGGGCACAAGGTACCTAGACTTAGAGAAAGGGAGCCTTAGGTATGCTAAGCTGTTTCCTGGATGGGGTGATCACATAGAAAGGAGATTGCATTGTGAAAGTCATTCTGGTGTTGCTTCTACAACACAATACAATACAATAGCAGAGCTGGAAGGGACCTTGGAGGTCTTCTAGTCCAACCCCCTGCCTAGGGAGGAAACCCTTTGTTTCAGACAAATGGCTATCCAACATCTTCTTAAAGACTTCCAGTGTTGGGGCATTCACAACTTCTGGAGGCAACTTCTGTTCCACTGATTCATTGTTCTAACTGTCAGGAAATTTATCCTTAGTACTAAGTTGCTTCTCTCCTTAATTAGTTTCCACCCATTGCTTCTTGTCCTACCCTCAGGTGCCTTGGAGAATAGTTTGACTCCCTCTTCTTTGTGGTAGCCCCTGAGATATTGGAACGCTGCTATCATGTCTCCCCTGGTCCTTCTTTTCATTAAACTAGACATACCCAGTTCCTGCAACCGTTCTTCATATGTTTTAGTCTCCAGTCCCCTAATCATCTTTGTTACTCTTCTCTGCACTCTTTCTACAGTCTCCATCTTTTCTATCTGTCTATTCTGTCAGAGTTTGTTGCAGCAATCACATCCAGAAAGCACTCACAGGTAACTGATTCAGCAGGATTCATTAACTTCTCTTTATATAATATAAGACATGAAATAAATATACAATACCAAAAGCAGGTTTTCCAATGTGATAATAAATGCAAGCAAAACACAAGCAGAGGAGAGGAGGAGTTTCAATTTCAGTCCAGAGCAGCATACTAGTTTTGAGCTCAGACTCAGAGCTACAGAGCTTAGCCACGCCCAGGCTCTAAACTGTTTCAGCTTCCATTGGCTGACCCTGTTACTAAGCCCTATTCCAGTTCATGAATATATCTACACTGACAGCTTCAAGGGGTCTCAGTCTAGTCTTGTAGCTTTTGCAGTATCTATTTGACATCTCATCCTTCTCCCAGAATCCTCTGGTCAAGGTTCTTAGTTCTCCTCCTCCCTCTTTTCCCTGTTTGTACCAAGAGCTTTTTTACAGAGAAAAGCTCTCTGTTTTCCCCATGGCTTCCCAAAGAAATAGGCACTTACCTAAATGTAGGGACCTGCCTTAGGGCCGACGCCCACGCCTTTGGTTCCCTGTGGATACAACCATCAGATGTTGTCACGAGAAGTTCTGGCTTATTTCACTCTGTTTCTACCCCACCCAATCAGAGATACTAGGTAATTCAGAGTGATGAAAACATGAAAACCAACGTAAATTGTAAGAACAAACGGATATCCAAGCTCAGACCCGCATCAAGAGGCTCTTTAGTTTCTCTTCAATTTCTGCCACTGGAGTGGTATCACCTGCATATCTGAGGTTTAACAGATTTAACAGATTAACACAGTTGGAAGGGACCTTGTAGGTCATCTAGTCCAACCCCCCCAGTTGATATTTCTCCTGGCAATCTTAATTCCAACTTTTGATTCATAATGTACTCTGCATATAAGTTAAATAGGCAGGGCGACAGTATACAGATCGATCTATCTATCTATCTATCTATCTATCTATCTATCTATCTATCTATCTATCTATCTATCTATCTATCTATCTATCTATCTATCTACCTACCTACCTACCTACCTACCTTCCCTCCATCCTAGGTCAGGGAGAAGAGAATTTCTAGAGGGCCATAGAGACCGTCAAAGAGAAAGTTTCTCTCACATTCCTGTCCTGAAAGCTATCAGGGGAAACTGGATCGCAATCACACCTTCGAGGTGTGACTTACAATAATTCATTTAGTGACCATTCAAAGTTACAACGGCACTGAAAAAAGTGACTTACATCCATTTTTCACACTTACAACTTTTGCAGCATCCCCATGTTCATGGGATCAAAATTCAGATGCTTGGCAACTGGTTCGTATTTATGACCGCTGTTGTGGGCCAGGATCATGTGACTCCCTTTTGTGACCTTATTCCTTCTTTTGCCAAGATTGCTCTGCCGATTACAAACCTCCTGAAATTGAAGGGGGGGGGGGCGAAACCCAGACCTAGTAAACCCTTGAACTGGACTATGGAATGTCAGTCTGCTTTCGAGAAATTGAAACAACTGTTTCCAGAGGAACCAGTCCTCAAGCACCTGGACATGGATTCACCTTTTGTGGTCCAAGCAGATGCTAGAGATGTTGCAATAGGGGCGGTACTACTTCAGGCGAATGCACAGGGGCAGTTACAACCCTGCGCCTATACCTCTCATAAGCTTACAGAAACTGAGAGGCGATGGGCTATTTGGGAAAAAGAAGCTTTTGCTGTCCGGTGGGCTTTACTGACCTGGCATCAATTTTTGGAAGAGACAAAACACCCTTTTGAGGTATGGACAGATCACAAAAACTTAGAGGCGTTGAAAAACCCCAGGAAACTATCCCCTAAACAAATGCGGTGGGCGCAACACTTCAATAGATTTAATTTCACTTTGAAATATATCCCAGAGGGGAAGAACTTTATGGCTGATGCTTTGTCCAGACTTCCTCAATATAACAGTTCAAAGCTGAGTGTTGTTCAACCTGTCATGCCAACGAGAAGCCTGGCCATTCTTGTTGTCACCAGAAACCAGGCCACTTCCAAATTGGAGGTCACACAAGACCTCGTTACAAAGCTCAAAGGAGCTCTTGCAGATGATGACTGGTTCTGCCAACATGCGAATGAATGCACCATGAAGGATGGCCTACTTTGGATTGGGGCTAAACTATACGTTCCCGCAACCATTAGAACCGTGGTCCTTCAGCGTGCTCATGACTCTCGCATGGCCAGTCGTTTTGGTTTTGTAAAAACCCTGCATCTCGTCAAGAGACAATTTTGGTGGCCATCATTGAAGAAAGATATTGAATCTTATGTGGCTAGTTGCCCCACTTGTGCTGCAGCAAAGTGTCCACCAGGAAAGCCTCAAGGGTTGCTCCAGGCAGTAGCCCCTCCTGACGCACCGTGGAAGGAGATCTCCATGGATTTCATTGTTGAATTGCCAGAAAGTTAAGGAAATACAGTAATTTGGGTTGTTACTGACTTGTTCTCCTAGCAAGTTCATTTTGTTCCTTGTTCGAAGATCCTGTCTGCGAAATCCCTGGCTAAATTATTTATTACACATATTTATCATCTGCATGGGGTGCCAGACCGCATCATCTCGGATAGGTGGGGTCCAATTCATCTCCTTGTTTTGGAAGGAGTTTCTGAAGTTAATTGGCTCCGCCCAGGGCTTAAGCTCCGCCCACCACCCTCAGACTAACGGTGCCTGTGAGAGGGCTAATTCTGTACTGGAACAATATCTCCGTTGTTTCATCAATTACCAGCAAGATAATTGGGTGGAGTTATTGCCTCATGCTGAGGTGGCGTATAACAACTCGGTTCACAATAGCACGGGATTTACGGCTTTCAGGGTGGTGTACGGACATGATTTTGTGCCTATCCCCGAGATCCCTCGCGAGAAACCACAGATACTGTCCTTTTCCGAGTGGAGTGACCGCCTCTGGGAGATGTGGCCTTTGGCTTACTGTGCGTTAGATGCTGCACATCAGGCACATAAGAAACAGGCGGATAAAAAGAGGGCAAAGCCAAAAGAATATAAAGTTGGTGATTATGTATATTTATCTACCAAGTTTCTTCAGACCTCTCAAAAGTCTAAGAAATTGGGTCCCAAATATATTGGGCCATTCCCGATTGTCAAAGTCATCAACCCTGTCTCCGTACGTCTGGAACTGCCTAAGTATCTCAACCGTGTCTACCCTGTATTTCATGTTAATCTCCTAAAGCCAGAACACACTTCTCCGTTGCGGACTCCTTTGCCGGCTCCACCTGCTCCACTCCTGGTTGAGGGTGAGCAACATTTTGAGATTAAAGAAATTTTGGACTCTCGAAAACATAGGAACCGTATTCAGTATCTTGTGGCATGGAAGCATTTCTTTCCCTCTCATGCTGAATGGGTCGATAAGTCCCATGTACGGGCTCCTCGACTTCTTCGTAAATTCTACTCTGCCTACCTGGACAAGCCTTGACCTCCATTGATTTCTCTTTTATTTCCATTTCCCTTTTTCTTCTATGTCATGTTGTTCATCTGTTTGTCTGTGCTCTTTCATTTCTGCTGGCATGATCATCCCTTTTTTTTGGAGGAGGGCTGAATGTCAGCCTCGGTTTTGCTGCTTGCTTTCGGCTGCCATTGAAACGGGGAAGGGGGGGCATGGTATTTGGGTGAGGGAAATAATCTGTGGAGGAGGACTGTTAATTGGGAGTTATTCTCACCATTCGTTTGCGCATGTGAGAGAAGGGGAGTTTCCCGCCGAGGTCAACTGTCCAGCATTCCATCCTGATGATGATTTTTGAAGATGTCTCCCACCTGACAGTTGGGTGATATATGATTGGACTATGGACTGAGGTACCAAGGAGAGGGGAATGAATCATGTAATGATATCTATTGCTTTCGCGCTGTTTTACTCAGTTCCAGCTTTGCTTGGCTTCTCATCGTTTATAATCAGTAAAAGTACACTTAATTCTGAAACATGGAGTTGAGTGGTTTCTTTCTTGGTTATTAAACGAAGGAGCTCTGACAATCAGGTCATAAAATTGGGTGCAACTTACTTAACAACCCTCTTGCTTAGAAATGGAATTTCCTATCCCAGTTATGCTTGTAAGTCAAGGTCTAGCAGCAGTTTGAATTGTATCTCTCATACAATATCTCTCTTGCTATTTGCAAGCACATGGCTGTATTTTGTATTGTTACGAATAATCTCCAAAGATACCCCAAGTAGATCTAAGTAATCCCAAGAAAGCTATCTCTGAAGAGCATCCTAAATTAGTAGGATTACTTACTTCCAAGGGTAAAGTATCAGAGATGGTGTTCAGCAGGTTCTGACCAGTTCTGGAGAACCGGTAGCAGAAATTTTGAATAGTTCGGAGAACCGGTAAATACCACCTCTGACTGGCCCCGCCCCCATCTATTCTCTGCCTCCTGAGTCCCAGCTGATTAGGAGAGAATGGGGATTTTGCAGTATCCTTTCCCCTAGAGTGGGGAGGGAAAGGGGATTTTGCACTATCCTTCCCCTCCCATCCCCACCAAGCCATGCCCACAGAACCGGTAGTAAAAATGTTTGAATCCCACCACTGTAAAGTATCTTTCTTTCTTTTCTCTCCATTCTATACACATCCAAGCATCCATCAATTTCAAACAAAGACATCTAGTGTTTAAACCAATGTTTTTTCAAACTTGGCAACATTAAGATGTTGGCAGTTAGACAGCTGGGAACTGAAGTCTGCATATCTTAAGGTTGCCAAGTTTGAAAAACGCCAAGTTGGGGGGGGGGGGGAGAGAACTACATAAGTTTCTGAATCCAATTGTTTCTATGCCTGAGGATTTGTTCTTGTCTGCACCATTTAGCCAAGGTATGTCTGTTAACCAGCTGCCAAGGTGGTTGACTGCCACGTGTCCATTTCCAACTACGAAACACCTCCACCCATCCTCCACTGCCTTGTCCAAATTTTGTAAAGAGGAATCTTCAGCAGCTATATGTTTTGCAGATGTTTGCCAAATCAATTGGGATAAAATCAAATTCTCCATTTAGTTAAAAGCCTGCACCAAGGATGTCAAACTCAATTTCATTGAGGGCTGCATCAGGGTTGTGTTTGACCTCGGAGGGCTTGGGTGGCCGTGGCCAAGGTGGGTGTGGCCAGCTCAATGTCACTCGTGTCGGGGGGGGGGGGCTGTGGTGGCCTGAGCACTTTGCCAGCGAAAACGAGCTCCCGAGCTCTGTTTTCGGCTACGACGGCCTCCTGCAACTCTGCCAGTGAAAACGGATCTCCCAGCCCTCCCGAGCTCCGTTTTCACTGGCAGAGGCACCGCAGGAAGGTCCTTCGCAGTTTCCAGGGTGGCCCCGTGGGCCTGATCTAAGCACCTTGTGGCAGGGGTGGGTTGCTGCCTACATTATTGCTGATTCGGTGCACGCAAAAATCTGTGCATGTGCAGAACAGAAAAACAAGATGGCGGCACTGGAGGAGAATCGTTTCGGGAGTGTGGCAGGCCTCGGTCGCTGCCAGTTTCAGTGACCCAGTCCACCAAGTTACTACCGGTTCGTCCGAACCGGTCCGAACTGGTAGGGACCCACCTTTGCCCTGCAGGCCAGATCTGACCTTAGGCCTTGAGTTTGACACCCCTGGCTTACACTCATTGGCAGATAATTCTCAACTTACTTGTTCAAGCTGTTCCTGGGGGAAAAAAAGAAAAGAAAAAGGCATGTAAGTGAGAAATGTTACTGCATCTTGTTTCTAACTTGCTTGAACATTGAAAAATGGCTAAATTTGCACAGAATGGTAGGTGCAAAATCTGATCTTCTGCCTGCATGGTTAGGTGTGCTATCAGTTCCTTATTTCTCTTTTAGAATTAAATACATGTACATATATACGTACTTCTTCAAGTTAACAAGAATCATCATTCTTGCCAGACAAAGCCCATAAAGGTAAAGGTTCCCCTCGCACAAGTCGTGCTAGTTGTTCCTGACTCTAGGGGGCAGTGCTCGTCTCCATTTCAAAACCGAAGAGGCAGCACTGTCTGAAGACATTCTCCATGGTCATGTGGTTGGCATGACTAAACGCCAAAGCCGCACGGAACGCTGTTACCTTCCTACCAAAGTCTCTATTTTTCTACTTGCATTTTTTACATGCTTTCGAACTGCTAGATTGGCAGAAGCTGGGACAAATAACAGGAGCTCACTCCTTTACACAGCACTAGGGATTCGAACCGCCGAACTGCTGACCTTTCTGATCGAGAGGCTCAGTGGCTAAGACGCTGAGCCACCAACAGGGCCCATAACTACCCCAAAACAACTTTAACCTGCAGAAATTTAGAATTGGTTTATAGGTAATCCTTGACTTACAGCAGTTCATTTAGTGACGGTTCAAAGTATACAACGCCACTGAAAAAAGTGACTTGTGACAATTTTTCACACTTATGACCATTGCAGCATCCCCAGGGTCACGTGATTTTCATTTGGATGCTTGACAACCAGTTCATATTTATGACGGTTGCAGTGTCACCATTTGCGACCTTCTGACAAGCAAATTCAATGGGGAAGCCAGATTCATTTAACAACCGGGTTACTAATTTAACAACTGCAGTGATTCACTTAACAAATGTGGCAAGAAAAGTCGTAAAATGGGGCAAAACTCACTTAACAAATTTCTCACTCGGCAACATAAATTCTAGGTTCAATTATGGTTGTAAATCGAGGACTTAGCTTAGCATCTCTTTTTGTTCATGCTGCATTTTAAATGTACTATATTATAGTTGCTTTCTATGGGAAAGCATTCAAATTATGTCACCCATGAAAAGCACCATTAAAATCAAGGAGATGGTCCTCGTGAGTAGCCTAGGTCTTGTGGTGCTCACTAAATCTCCATTCCACACATGAATGCAGTGGGGAGGAAGGGAAACGGGCTCACAAATGCAGTAAATTATATTATTTAAATAAATGTCATCCATTGCTTCCATTCCAGTCTTGAGAAATGTAATGCAGTACAGGACGTTCTTACAAGGTATTCTATTCTGAGGCAGGAAAAGAACAAACGCTATTATGCTAGCTCTAAAGTAGGTTAAATACATTTAAATTAAAAGAAGCCCAATCCTAAGGGACAATGAGATAATACGGAATCCGGAAGACTTATAACTAATTGTAGACCCGTTATGTCAAGGGGAGAAGAATTTATCACAGTTTTTGTTCTTTTTTTATTTTCAGCATCCAGCAGGAATGGAATCTAGATATTTAATGTTAAATTTATTTGATGTTTGGGTCATTTTCTTGACTTTCCTTATACACAATTTTTCTTTCTTTCTTTCTTTCTTTCTTTCTTTCTTTCTTTCTTTCTTTCTTTCTTTCTTTCTTTCTTTCTTTCTTTCTTTCTTTTGTTGGTGGTGTTGGATATATGTTCTTTCTTTCTTTCTTTTGTTGGTGGTGTTGGATATATGTCTGTCTGTCTGTCTGTCTGTCTGTCTATCTATCTATCTACCTACCTACCTACCTACCTACCTACCTACCTACCTACCTACCTACCATCTATCTATCTATCTATCTATCTATCTATCTATCTATCTATCTATCATCTATCTATCTATCTACCTACCTACCTATCTACCTATCTACCTACCTACCTACCTACCTATCATCTATCTATCTATCATCTATCTATCTATCTATCTATCT
The DNA here is from genome assembly GCF_051295495.1 of Thamnophis sirtalis. Classification (NCBI taxonomy): domain Eukaryota; kingdom Metazoa; phylum Chordata; class Lepidosauria; order Squamata; family Natricidae; genus Thamnophis; species Thamnophis sirtalis. The sequence continues at coordinate 166,383,342 of NW_028261381.1, read as the reverse complement.
ATCTATCTATCTATCTATCATCTATCTATCTATCTATCTATCTATCTATCTATCTATCATCTATCTATCTATCTATCTATCTATCTATCTACCTACCTACCTATCTACCTATCTACCTACCTACCTACCTACCTATCATCTATCTATCTATCATCTATCTATCTATCTATCTATCTATCTATCTATCTATCTATCTATCTATCATCTATCTATCTATCTATCTATCTATCTATCTATCTATCTATCTACCTACCTACCTACCTACCTACCTACCTATCTACCTACCTATCATCTATCTGTCTATCTATCTATCTATCTATCTATCTATCTATCTATCTATCTATCTATCATCTATCTATCTATCTATCTATCTATCTATCTATCTATCTATCTACCTATCTACCTACCTACCTACCTACCTACCTACCTACCTACCTACCTACCTACCTACCATCTATCTATCTATCATCTATCTAAAGTGTTTTTGTCAAAGCACCTGGTATGCCTAAAATTGGGAGGGAGCATGCCAGGAAGCACTTAATCATTCCCCTGGCTCAGCTGATAAAATAGAAGAGCTTGTGGCTTAGAGATTAATATAACTGCCTAAGATGTAAAAACAGCCCAAGTTCAAATCTCAGTAAGAGTATGGCTAGTTGATGAGAGCTAAATAGCTTGAAATAGATCTATACTAGTCTCCCTTCATTTATTTATGAGCAAAAATGCAACACACACACACACCCCCACACACACACCCCACACACACATTCATATATATATATGAAAATACTGAATTCTGCTCCCATGTACAATATGACTTTTAATTTTTATTTTATTATTAAATTACATTTATTATAATTAGATTTAAATATTACAATTAATTTTAATTAATTCATACATATTTATATTTCAAGGCAGTATTCATAATGCTCTTGCCACCTATTTTCCCCCAAACCACTAGCCTGGTTTGATTAACTGACCTGAGGTTATACTTCTAGTTCATGCTATGGGCACGTGATGATCACTCATGTCAACTCATCTCCTGTGAGGCTTTGAGCTCCCAAAATAAGGATGGGATAAAAGTTCAATCATTAATAAATGAATACAAAGGAAATAGGAATTCAGTCTCTGACAGCTTTAGTCAAAAGGATCCGTTTGCAGGTGGTGCCTGAAACCTTATTTCAAGGTTGAAATACTGCAGACCATCCAAAGAGATTCTGCCAGATGTTATGGTCTCCCCTGGACTGGCCATTTCTATCCTTTCTTTTGGCTATGGCTACTGTAGGGTCTTTTGGGCCTTCAACCTTCAAGGTTTTATTTTGTGACCCGAACATAATACAATGAGACTTACAAATAGTTGTAGAGTTCATTCAAGGCCTCTTTCCATTTTTCTGAGGACCTGCAGAAAAGGAACACAAGACGTGGAAATGTAAGCGAGAAGGATATCATAAGGACATATACCATGTTCCCCCATAAATACGACCTACCCTGAAAACAACCCTGTTCCGACCCTCCTCCGTACGATGAGTCACGCCGACACAAGACTACTGTTAGCCATGCTTTATTCACAGTAATTACTCACAGACAAGACTTTGGCAGCAACCCAGACTCCCACAGATAAGAGATACACACAAGAGCTTTTCCAGCTTAGTATAACGGTTGTGTCCTGCAAAAGGTCTCCTCTCAAAGTCTCTTCTTATATACTCTCTTGGGAGAAGCCAAATCACAACCACCTGGGCCTGATTATCGTCTATGTCTCCGTAATTGCTGCCTGCGCTTCTCTGCCCTTCTCTGCCTGGCATCCAGGACCAACTCCCTTTGCTCCTCCCCACTGCTCCAGGGCCTGACGTCAGGGACAAACTCCCTTCGGCTTTCACTGCTGCTCCATGCCTCAGGCGCCTTCTGGTGGCCAACCAGCCTCTCAGGTCCCTGCTCGGAGTCTGCACCCTGCCCATGGTCCTCCACATCTTCCAGAGCCGACTCATAGGATCCCTCGCTATCGGAGTCTGTCGGCAGCTCCAATGGCTCCTGCTGGGCCACAACAAACGCCTAGTCCGATTTTCATGGCTGCACCTAATATAAGCCCTACCTCCAAAAATAGGCCCTAGTTAAGCCCTTCCCATCAATCTGGTTGTATGAGGTGAGGCGAGGTGCAGGTGTAAAAATCAAGCTAGGGTGTGGGGGGGATGGAGCTGCCACATATGCCCCACACCCGCTTACATTAGGACTGCTGCAGCCAGGCCTCCCATGCCCCGACACCTGTCGTGTGGTAGCCCAACTTCTTCTGCAGTCGCTTGCGGCTCCTTGTGGCCAAACACCATGTGGCGCATTGCATCTTTGCCACTGCTTGTGACAGGACGCTGCATAGCTCATCACACTGGTGCTGCCACTTGTGCGCGCAATGCAGGGGTGGGTTCCGGCTGCTGTTACTGCCGGTTCACTCAGGGATGCGCTGCGCACTCTTACACACACATGCACAGTACAAACAAAATTGCTTCTGCACATGCACAGAAGCAAAAAAACAAGAACGAGAGAATTGGTTCGGGGGTGTGGCAGGCCGAGTTACTACCTACTCGGCCAAACTGGTCCAAATCAGTAGGAACCCACCTCTGCTACAATGGCACAATGGGCCACACAGCTTTCTGCATGTTGGTGCAACAGGTGTCAGGGCGTAGGAGTCATGGCTGCAGTGGTCCTTAGGTAAGTGGGTAAGACATCCCCCGAAAATAAGACCTGGTGCTTATTTGGGGTCTGAAAAGAAAATAACACTGGGTCTTATTTTTCAGGGGAACAAAGTAAAAGCTTAATCTTAAATTAACCACCTAATAAATTGGTTTACCTTATTTTTCGGAGTATAAGACACCGAGATTTTGAAGAGGGAAATTTTAAAAAAAGGTTTTTGCACTCTGCAGACCTCCCCAAAATGGCCTGTTTTTTTGTGAAAATGGACACTTTTTTTTTTAAAGGGCATGCATAGCCTTTTGGAGGCTTTTGGAGTGCTTCTGAGGGCTGAGGGGGGGGGCAAAATTGAGCAAAGAACGGCCCATTTTTTGCTCATTTCTGCCCTCCCCAGCCCCCAGGATCACTCTGAAAGCCTCCTAAAGGCTATGCATGACCATTTTGGTGAAAGGGGTGGGGTTTCTGGAGGCAAAAATAAGGTGTATTCAGTGTATAAGACGCACCCAGATTTTCAGCCTCTTTTTTGTGGGGAAAAGGTGCGTTTTATACTCCGAAAAATACGGTATTTATTAAGAAAATTAATATGACCATCCAACTCACTCACAGTGACGCTTTGATAAATATCCACACAACTTTATCAGAAAGTCCCTGACCACTCAGTCCAGGACAGCGCAACCAACACAAGAATAACACTGATGTACTTACATCACAACAAGAATATCTTAGAAACCATTGACTCCTACAAGCACATGGAATCAGTCCTTGTCATTTGAATCATTCCCTCAAACTATTTGTTTGCATGTTTTTCGTACCATTTCATGGTTATCTTCGGCTGTTTCCTTCCTATCTACCATATTTGTGGACCACTTCATCCTTGATTTATTGAACTGCACAACTGCCCAAAAGCTGCCTTAGGAGGACTTTCCCACTTCTGAGGTTTGTGGATATCAGGCTGGAACCTCATAATGACTAAGATAAGATGATGCCTGTTGGAATGTTTATGTTGATAGCGTGAAGGTTGTGGGAAGACAGGGAAAGTAATAAAAGAGGGGCCAGAAGCCAGATCTAAATCAGTGTCTTTTTTTAACCTGGACAACTTTAAGGTGTGTGGATCTTCAACTCCCAAAATTCTGGCTAGGGAATTCTGAGAGTTAAAGTCCATATACTTTAAAGTTGCTGAGTTTGAAAAATACTGGACGAAATAATCAAGAAATAAAAGCTAAGAGTGTTGCAGGTTTATTTTATAAGCAGCAACTTAGCCCAGGTGGCAGGAAACAATCATTCTTATTTTCTCGATCTTCCCTAGATGGGTGAGACTTGATAGCAGTGAGAGGCAGAACTGGTACATGCAATACTAAACCTTTGGCCAAAATAGAGTAGAATAGAATAGAATTCTTTATTGGCCAAGCGTGATTGGACACACAAGGAATTTGTCTTTGGTGCCTATGCTCTCAGTGTACATAAAAAGACAAGATACATTTGTCACCAATCATAAGGTACAAAACTTAATGATAGTCATAGGGTACAAATAAGCAATCAAATCATATTGGGAAACAATCAATATAAATCGTAAGAATACAAGCAACAAAGTTACAGTCATACAGTCATAAGTGGGAAGAGATGACTGATAGGAACGATGAGAAGATTAATAGTTGTGCAGACTTAGTAAATAGTTTGACAGTGTGGAGGGATAGAATAGATGAACGCAACATTTACAATATATTAGTCCACATACAGTATGACATTTTTCTCACTGTCTATTGTTTATTATTGTTTAGAATAAGGGCTATCTTTGCCAGCCCTAAACTTCAAACTTCTCAACAATTAGCAGGAAGGGAGGGAGGGAAGAAGGAAGGAAGGAAGAACAGAAGGAAGGAAGGACGAACAGAAGGAAGAAAGGAAGAGCAGAAGGAAGGAAGGAAGAAAGGAAGGAAGAAGGAAGGAAAGAAGGAAGGAAGGAAGGACAGAAGGAAGGAAGAACAGAAGGAAGGAAGGGACAGAAGGAAGGAAGGAAGGAAGAAGGAAAGAAGGAAGAAAGGACAGAAGGAAGGAAGGAAGAAGGAAGGAAGGAAGAAGGAAGGAAGGAAGCAAAGAAGGAAGGAAGGAAGGAAGAACAGAAGGAAGGAAGGAAGAAGGAAGGAAGGAAGGACAGAAGGAAGGAAGAAAGAAGGAAAGAAGGAAGAAGGAAGGAAGCAAGGAAGGAAGGAAGGAAGGACAGAAGGAAGGAAGAAGGAAGGAAGGAAAAACAGAAGGAAGGAAGGAAAAAGGAAGGAAGAAGGAAGGAAGAGTGGAAGGAAGGAAGAGTGGAAGCAAGGAAGAAAGGAAGGAAGAACAGAAGGAAGGAAGGAGGAACAGAAGGAAGGAAGGAGGAACAGAAGGAAGGAAGGAAGGGAGGAAGAAGGAAGGAAAGAAGGAAGGAAGGACAGAAGGAAGGAAGAACAGAAGGAAGGAAGGACAGAAGGAAGGAAGAAAGAAAGAAGGAAGGAAGGACAGAAGGAAGGAAGAACAGAAGGAAGGAAGAAGGAAGGAAGGAAAAACAGAAGGAAGGAAGAAGGAAGGAAGAGAGGAAGGAAGGAAGGAAGAGCGGAAGGAAGGAAGGAAGGAAGGAAGGAAGAGTGGAAGGAAGCAAAGAAGGAAGGAAGGAATGACGGACGGAAGGAAGGAAGGAAGGAAGGAAGGAAGGAAGGAAGGAAGGAAGGAAGGAAGGACAGAAGAAAGGAAGGAAGAAAGACGGAAGGAAAGAAGGAAGGAAGGCAGGAAAAATGATCCATACTCGCAATTATAGCCAAAGCAAGTTGGTTTGGTTACATTGCACGTCTCACAGGAGATAGCTTCATAGTGGTTTACGCCTGGAAAAAGAAGAAACAGGGCAAATTAATTAATCACCAAAAGAAAAGATGTAATATTTTATATCAAATATACACAGGCATGTCCACACGTGCACGCGCACACACATATACATGCACACTATGCTCGATAAAAGAATAAATATTCCACCCACCCAAAAATGTTACAGAGCTGGGAAACAAAGGCTTTCTGGATTGGTTCGGCCGAGTAGGTAGTAACTCGGCCTGCCACACCCCTGAACTGGTTCTATCGGTGGCGCCTTTTTGTTTCTGCGCATGCGCAGAAGCAGTTTTTTGCTATTGTGCATGCGTGTGTAGCGTGCATCAAGTGCGTGCACACCTAAAGCGCATCCCTGAGTGAACTGGCAGTAGCAGAAGCCAGAACCCAACCCTGCCCCCACTAAACACCCCTCTTGGCTGTCTTCTGAACTCGTGCTAGAGCCCATCCTCAGTGAATTTCTCACTGAGAGACAAATTCACTGAGGATGGGCTCCAGCACGAGTTCAAAAGCTCAGAAGACTTAACCTCTGGTCCCAATGACTGACGCAGATTGGATCCTGCAACATTATCCCGCAACATGCATATTTGCCTTCATTAGTGTCTCCTGAATCACGGCAAGAAAGGTGCCATTTGAACCTTCAGACACAAGATGGTTCTGAGGGGACCACGAATGAAAGCGACAGAGTGTGCAGAATCTCTCCATTGTTTTGAAGGATAACTCTCCTCCCCCACTTACCGCAGTGGTTTTCGCATTTGATTCTGCCTAAGAGAGAGGAGAAAAAGATTTCAACAGTTAACCAAGCTGAAGCATTCCATCCATTCACTGTGTATTCCTTTGCAGATCTACTCAGAAGTAAACACCACTGCAATTTTTAAAAAGCTTTTTGATAGGTAACCAGAGGTGGTATTCAGCAATAGCAGCAATAGCAATAGCAGTAGACTTATATACCACTTCATAGGGCTTTCAGCCCTCTCTAAGCGGTTTACAGAGAGTCAGCATATTGCCCCCAACAATCTGGGTCCTCATTTTACCCACCTCGGAAGGATGGAAGGCTGAATCAACCCTGAGCCGGTGAGATTTGAACCGCTGAACTGCTGATCTAGCAGTAGCCTGCAGTGCTGCATTTAACCACTGCGCCACCTCGGCTCCTCAGCCGGTTCTGACAAACCAATAGGGGAAATTTTGAGTAGTTCAGAGAACCGGCAAATACCACCTCTGACTGGCCTTGCCTCCAAACTATTTGCTGCCTTCTGAGTCCCAGCTAATCGGCTGGGTATTCTTTTGTTGCCCTGCACAGGAGACTGGAGCTGGAAAGCAGATTAGTGGGGTGGGGTCGGAATGGGGATTTTGCAGTGTATTTCCCCTGCCACGCCCACCAAGCCATGCCACGCGATGCCACGCCCACAAAGCCACACCCACAGAACTGGTAGTGAAACTTTTGAATCCCACCACTGTTAAGGTAACCGAGGAACTGCTCAACAGGCAGAAGATTCGTGCTTTTCAGTTGCATTTATTGGAATTATCTTCAATAAATTTTACCTTGGAAGAAGCATTCCCACCAACTGCCACATCATCTTCATCTTTGAAGAGCTATTGCCGGTTGCTCTATTTAAGGGAAACATACCCACCTGGTGCCATCTTAGAAGAAGGGGAAGATCAGCAACCCATCTTGGGAGATTCCACTGGCCTGGCATTAGAGGATGCTCAATTTTAGAAGAGGCATCTCCACTTCGTGGTCCATGTTATAGCAGGCCCTGCCTTAGAAGAGGCATCCCCATTGTCTATCAAACTAATTCAGAACAGAAGAATGAAAACTCACTTTCAACGATAGCGTCCTGGAGCATTCTGATTTGTTCTTCAAAAACAGAGTCCAGTTTTTGGGGAAGATCCCCTGGGAAACCAAGAGATCCAACAGGTCAGAAATATGAGAGCAGAACAACAAACCAGCATTGTCAAGCTATCATCCACCCAATCAAATGCAATTAGTCAACAGAATATTTTTTCCCAATTGCTATTTATGGCTGCAAAACCTGGACTCGGAAAAAGGCAGATGGGAGAAGGGTAGAAGGCTTTGAACTGTGTTGCTGGAGACAATCATTACCATAGACTGCAACAAAGTCCTAGACCCATGAAGGCGAATCTATGGCACAGGTGCCACAGGTGGCATGTGGAACCCTCTCTGCGGGCACATGAGCCATTGCCCCAGCTCCACTCCACTGCGCATGTGTGCGCCTCCCACCGGCAAGGTGATTTTCGGGTCTCTGCCACACAGTGAAAGCGCAGGGGGTCACACATAGATGTTGGTTCCTGCCGGTTCAGCCCAGTTTCACCGAGTAGGTAATAACTTGGCTAGACATGTGCCCGAAACGGTTCTATTCTTGGCATTGCCATCTTGATTTTCTGTTCTGCGTCAACAGGGCGACAACAGCCAGCGGGGAGAAAGAAGGGCGCTTTAAATAGCGCTTTGAAAGCAAGCCGATTCAACTTAAGGTAAGGGTTAGCTTTAGGGTTAGCTTTAGGGTTAGGTTAAGGGTTAGGTTAAGGGTTAGGGTTAGGTTTAGGGTTAGGTTAAGGGTTAGGATTAGGTTAAGGGTTAGGGTTAGGGTTAGGGTTAGGTTTAGGTTTAGGGTTAGGTTAAGGGTTAGGATTAGGTTAAGGGTTAGGGTTAGGGTTAGGGTTAGGGTTAGGGTTAGGGTTAGGGTTAGGTTAAGGGTTAGGATTAGGTTAAGGGTTAGGGTTAGGGTTAGGGTTAGGGTTAGGTTTAGGTTTAGGGTTAGGTTAAGGGTTAGGATTAGGTTAAGGGTTAGGGTTAGGTTAAGGGTTAGGTTTAGGTTTAGGGTTAGGTTAAGGGTTAGGATTAGGTTAAGGGTTAGGGTTAGGGTTAGGGTTAGGGTTAGGGTTAGGTTAAGGGTTAGGTTTAGGGTTAGGTTTAGGGTTAGGTTTAGGATTAGGTTTAGGGAGGTTAGATTTAGGTTTAGGGGTTAATTTTAGGTTTAGGGTTTACAGCGTGCTTCTGTTGATGACGTAAGCGACGCGGTTTAGTCGGGCCCGGATTAGTCAAGCGCGGTTTTGTCGGTGAACCCTGTTCTGCACATGCACAGAACTATCTTCATTGAAAATATATATTTTTTCCCTTTTCTAATGTGCGCTTGCGCAGACCTTTTTAGATGCAAATGCACACGCGTGTGGTGCATGTGTCTGGTATGCGGACAAGCGAAGTGAGCGTGTGCAAAAAAAATGGGTGCCAAACTGGTAGTAATGCTGGCAGGAACTCACACCATGTCACATGTGCATGTGCAGCGGGGAGGGGGAGCATGGGGTAGCACGTGTGCATGCACAGGGATGGCAGGGTGCATGCAGGGTGACACGCGCCCATTGCATTATGGGTGAAGGTACGTGAGGGCACTCTGTCGCACACGCTTGATTGCTTTCGGCATGCGGTGACAAAAAAGTTAGCCATTATTATTCTAGACCAGAGATGGCGAACCTTTTTTGGCTTGCATGACATAAGCAGGGGGAGCACAGGGGGGTCATGCACGGGCATGTCTCACCCATAATGCATGACACCCCCCCCCATCGTGCATGCGTGCATGACAGGTGCAATCCCCCATTTTTTGCATGCTTTTTTCGCCCTCCCCAAACTCCAGAGGCTTTATAGGAGCCTGGGGAGGGCAAAAACAGCCTCCCCCACCCCCCTGGAGATCCTGTGACCAAGTGGGAGTGGCTTGTCAGTCATGTGACTGGGTGGGCGTGGCCAACTTGTAACCCCAGAGGCCCTCTGGAGGCTTCATGAGCTTCCCTGAAGCCCCTGGAGTGCAAAAAAAACGGCCCTATAGGCAAACCGGAAGTTCAGGAACGGACTTCCGGTTTGCTCGTAGGGCTATTTTTAGTCCTCCAGAGTCTTCAGGGACCTTCACGAGGCTTCCCTGAAGGCTCTAGACGACTAAAAACAGCCCTATGAGCAAACCAGAAGTAACTTCTGGTTTGTCCGTTGGGTTATTTTTTTGTCCTCTGGAGCCTTCAGGGAAGCCTCCGGAGGGCTTAAACCGGCCCTAAGAGCAAACCAGAAGTTCCCAAACTTATGGTTTGCCCGTAGGGCCGTTGTTTTGCACTCCAGGGGCTTCAGGGAAGCTCATGAAGCCTCCAGAGGGCCTCTGGGGTTACAAGTTGGCCACGCCCACCCAGTCACATGACTGACAAGCCACTCCCACTTGGTCACATGGCTGGCAAGCCACTCCTACCCAGTCACATGGCCAGCAAGCCACTCCCACAAAGCAGGCCACACCTACAGAAGAGGTTCTAAAAAATGTTTTTGGCGGGGGGGGGCTGTTTTCACCCTCCCAAGGCTCCTATAAAGCCTCTGGAGCCTGGAGCGGGCAAAAAATGGCTTTAAAAAAGGCTGAACTCAAATGGCAAATGGCTCTGCGTGCCACCTGTGGCACACATGCCATAGGTTCGCCATCCCGGTTCTAGACCAAACCTCCCCAAAAATAACACTCGAACTCAAAACCATCAAACAAAGGTTATCATAGTTTGGCCGTGTCATGTGAGCTGACTCACTCGAAAAGTCATGTTGGAAGTGATCAGCGGACAAAAGAGAAGGGGACCACCCTAGTACCTTGATTGGGCTCTATAAAGGATGGCATTGGGATGACCATAGAGCAGAGGTGTCAAACTCAATTTAATGGAGGGCCGCATCAGGGTTGGCTCCAAGCTCTGTTTTCACTGGCAGAGGGTGGCAGGAGGCCGTCCCAGCCGAAAATGGAAATTGGGAGCCCGCTTTCGCTGGCAGAGGCACTGCGGGCTGGTCCTTCATTGTTTCCAGGGCAGCCCCGCTGGCCAGATCTAAGCATCCCACGGGCCGGATCCTTGAGCCTTGAGTTTGACACCCCTGCCATAGAGGATCTGAAGGAGGCAGTGCAAGTAGTGGGGCATGGAGAATACTGATCCATAGAATGGCAAGTGACAGACATGACTCAGTGGTTGATGCCAAGCAATCCAATGCATGAATGTTTGGGGACAGCTCTGCTGAAAGGTAAAAGGATTAGTAAATATGCAGAATATATTTGGATCATAGGATTTTCGGCTCTCCCAGAATTTGGACAATTCAGCCACAGGATTTACAAAATCCCCTTGATTTAGCGAGATAATGGCTGAGATTACACTCCATACTGAGCCATAATATGATTTATTTGTTTTGACTTAACACAATGCTGTACCTATATACGATTTCTCCATCTATTCTCTCTTTTTTTTAAGCATTACTGTTCCGCTGTCATTTCTGTTCTGATTCTGCGAATTCTTGTATGATGATTCAATTATAATTCCAGGTAGGAAAAAAAATCCAAACCTCTTTAAACCACTCAGCTCATCAAACAGCAAGTCTTGAGAATGGCAGGATTTTTTACTGTTTGAATTGAATAGAAATATCCTGCTTAAGTTTGGATTTCTAGGCTAGAAACCAAGATACTCTAAATGCTAGGCCAGTGAGGGCAAACTTTTTAGACACCGAGTGCTCAAACTGCATGTGCATGTATGCCTGAAAGGTCCGTGCATGTGCAAATGTGTGCATGCACGGACATGCGCGGACCAGTGGTGGGTTCCGGATCCTGTTGCAACCGGTACGCTGCCACAGGGCTGGGCATCCACCTTGGGCACATGTACTGAGCATGCATGCGCACCAGTGGTGGGTTTCAAAAAATTTTAGAACCTCTTCTGTAGGTGTGATTGATTGATTGATTTAATTTGTATGCCGCCCACTCTCAAAGAGACTCAGGTGTGGCCTGTTTTGTGGGAGTGGCTTGCTGGCCATGTGACTGGGTAGGAGTGGCTTGCCAGCCATGTGACCAGGTGGGAGTGGCTTGTCAGTCATGTGACTGGGTGGGCGTGGCCAACTTGTAAAATGTGGTGAAATTCACTTAACAACGCTCTTGCTTAGCAACCAAAATGTTGGCTCAGAAACTTTGGCATTTGAAGCACGCAAGTCTTAAAGCTGTCAAGTTACAAGACCCTCACACCCCTAACCCTTTAGAAAAAAAACTCCCAGGGGTGTTCAAACTTGACAGCTTTAAGACTTGTGGACTTCAACTCCCAGAATTCCTCCTCTCGCTCTTCATCTTGATGATGTGCAGATGGGGGGGGGGGTGAGAGCTGGAACCAGTTCTAAACGGCACTGTAGATTTGTGGAACCTCTTCTATAGAAGAGGCTAGAACTGACAGGAACTCTCTCCTGATGCGCACCCACCGCCCTGCGATGCTCCATCTACTCAGCGGATGTCACGCAGGCGCTGTACGTTGCACGCGTGTGTGCAAATGGCCCGGTTGGCTTAAATACAGGTAAGGACCATGGGCGGGCAGGTTGGCCCTCCAAAACACTGTTCTGGTACGATGGCTGCTGCTCCCAGCTGCAACCGGTACGCCCATACCGGGGCGTAATTCCGGAACCCACCACTGGCGCGGACATGTGTGAGCATGCACAGACATGCGTGGACATGCATGCATATGCAGCAGCGAGCCAAAGGCCAGCTGGCTGGCGGGAGGCAGGGCATCCCAACACAGGCAGCATGGCAAGAGGTAAGATCTTTTTCTTTTGTGAGCTTCTGTTTTGTCATTTGCAGGGAAACAGAAGCTCATGAAAAAAATGCCTCAGAGATCTGACCTGGGGCAATGGCGCGCATGCCAGCAGAGAGGGCTCTGCGTTCCACCTCTGGCATGCGTGCCATAGGTTTGCCATCATGGTTCTGGGCACAAAGTCAGCTGAGTGACTTTGGGCTGGTCCCTCTCTTTCAGTCCTCAGAAGGCGTCAACGGCAACTAATTCTGAAATCTTACCGAGAAAACTGCCAGGGAATGGTTAAGGCAGTGACCAGGAGTCAGTACTGACTCATCACTCTTTAAAATTAAAGGTAGTCCTCGACTTACGACCACAATTGAGTCCAAAATTTATTGTCAGCCCCGGGGGCCATCTTTTTCTTTGGATCTTCAGGGCTTGCACACTTAGTCAGAGATGGGATCCTACCGGTTTAACAACAGCATTGTGCGCTCCTGCAGTGTTTACAGAGAAATCACCTTTTGCATTACTGCTGGGGAGGAAAACAGCTGAGGATGTCCACTCTGCCATGCCTATCAGCTGGGCTTCAGAAAGTCGGAGCGAACTGGTTCTCCCTCCAGCTGATAGTCAGAGCTATCAGTTTGCCCAAACTGGTCCGAATCCACCCCTGCACTTAGTGGGAAACTGAGAGAGGGGATTGCATGGAGTTGCAGGGATATCTAGCCATAATAACATTCCTTTCTCAGAGAGTCAAGGACATCTTGCCCTGCACCTGGAGTGGTGTGACTGGGAGGCATCTCCAGTTGGGACGGTGCCCGATTGGGCCATGTGATGGACATGTGGGTGCTGGGCAGGGACTTGGACTTTCATTTGGGTGGGGAAAACCTGGAAACTTTCAGATTCGGGTTTTCCCAGATGCGCCAATATGAGATCTCTAATTAAATGGAACTTTGAGGAACTTCTAGCCTCGGAGTCTTCTTTCATTGGGGGTGTTACTTGGAGCCCTGACATTTATATTGTTAAGTGAAACTCCATTTTATGACTTTTCTTGCTGCTGTTATTAAGTGAATCATTGTAACTGTTAAGTTAGTAACATGGTTGTTAAATGAATCTGGCTTCCCCATTGACTTTGTTTGTCAGAAGGTCGCACAAGCGGATCACATGACCCCATGACACCCCAACCGTCATAAATATGAACCAATTACCAAGCATCTGGATTTTGATCATGTAACCATGGGGATGCTGCAATGGTCGTGGGCGTGGAAAAAAGATCATAAGTCACTTTTTTCAGTGCCATTATAATTTTGAACGGTCACTAAGTGAAGTGTTGTAAGTCGAGGACCCATGGTTTGAATTTGCACGGGATGCTAGCTTGTTGTTCTGTGTGTCTTGCAAACCCACGAAGACAAGAGAAAAACAGCTTAAAGTGAATACCCACAGAAAGAAGGGGAGCAGGTGAGTTGAAAGGCGAGTTAAGTAAATTTCATACCAATCCAAGTAAAAGCATTTGCATCTAAGGTAAAGGTGAAGGTTCCCCTCGCACATATGTGCTAGTCCTTCCTGATTCTAGGGGATTATGCTTATCTCCGTTTCAAAGATGAAGAGCCAGCACTGTCCAAAGATCTCTCTGTGGTCATGTGGCTGGCATGACTAAATGCCAAAGGCGCACGGAATGCTGTTACCTTCCCACCAAAGGTGGTTCCTATTTTTCTACTTGCATTTTTAAATGCTTTCAAACTGCTAGGTTGGCAGAAGTTGGGACAAGTAACGGGTAGGGATTTGAACCGCTGAACTGCCGGCCTTTCTGATCAACAAGCTCAGCGTCTTAGCCCCTCAGCCACCGTGTCCCTCATTTGCATCTACCTGATGATTAAATACAGCAAAGGTAATTCACAAGGAAGGCAAGAAAATGATTATGAACTGTAGTAATCTGTCTCTGTCTCTTTACCTGGTTTGTAGGTGTGGTTTTTGAACAACATATCAAGTTTTCCATACACCGTGGTAGCTATGGTGTGCAACTTCTCCACAGCTGGAGAGAGGTGGTTGGGTTGGGGGAAGGAGAAAAAGCAAGAGAATTGTAAACATCCAGCCCATCTCCATCTAGATTTTCTTGGGGAATATCTAAAATCAATCAGTGCTTGATAATAGTGGCAATATGCTACTTATTGTCTTGGAACCAGTGGTTGGATTCAGCCAGTTCGCACCACTTCGGGAGAACCAGTTGTTCATGTTCTGAGCAGTTTGGTGAACTGGTTGTTGGAAGAAATCAGTAGGGCAGAGAAACCGGTTGTTAAATTATCTGAATCCCACCACTGTTTGAAACCTTCCTTTTCTCCCAATCCAGGGAACTAATTCTTGTGGCAGTGAGTTCCAGAAGCTGAACTGTTATTCCATTGAAGGCCTCTTGTATTATAGAGGCAGAATGCTGACTATTTCAACAGGCAGCAAGACGCTCCAGATAGTCCCAGACCTTGAACTGTCAACAGGGATCCCCAGCTCCCGGCCCACGGCCCACTACTGGGCTGCAGCTCGTTCAGAACTGGGACGCAGAAATGGCAGCCGAATGCAGGCACACACTCCTCCACTTGCACACAGAGAAGGTGGGCAAGTGTGTGCGCTGCTCCATTTGTGCGAGTGCGTGGCATGCTGTCCGCCACTCACGCAAATGAAGCTGCACACACACGCATGCCGCTCGCAGAGAACCATCCCCTCTCACCCGCCAGTCTGAAAAACCAGAAAAGTTGGAGACCACTGGCTTAGAACATCCCATTCCTACAGATTAAGCTGGTTTGTTATGTCTTAAGTACCTATTTTTTGGAATATAAGACGCACTTTTCCCCCCCTCAAAGAGGGTGAAAATTTGGGTGTGTCTTATACACCGAATGTAGCCCTGCCCGCCCACCCATCCAGCCCACCCTTTGGCCTCTGCCTCCCAGCAATCTGCCTCCTTGCGGCAAACAGCAAACAGCCTGTTTCAGTTTCATCTTCAGCACAGCCTGATTACACAAGCAGCTGATTGTCGGTTGGATCGGCCTCCCGACCATCAGCTGTTTCAGGCTGCAGGGATTGCCATTGCCTATTGCCCCCTCCGCATGCTCTATTTCCCACCTCCACATTCCATTTTCGGCCTCTGCGCCCTCGTTTTCTGCCCATTTTATTCCCCGTTGCCTGGAATGGATGGAAAATGGGGCGCACAGAGACCAAAAATGGGGCGTGTGGAGGCTGAAAATGGGATGCAGAAGCCGAAAATGGGGCACAATAGGAGGTGGCAATAGGTTAAGGCAATCTCTGCAGCCTGAAACAGCTGAAGGTCCGACAATCAGCTGCCTGTGCTAATCAGGCTGTGCTGAAACTGAAACTGAAACTGAAACGGGCTGCTTGCTGTTTGCTGCAAGGAGGCAAATTGCTGGGAGGCAGAGGAAGATTTTTTTTTCTTGTTTTCCTCCCCAAAAGCTAGGTGCGTCTTATACTTTGGAGCGTCTTATGCTCTAAAAAATATGGTAGCTTGCAACAAACAGAAATCCAACTCGTGAAGCCTCCTTTTCGACTTGGTTACCATATTGGGGAAAGATCCAGTGACTCATAAGAGAAAGGGAGGACCAAATAACCTGGTTCTATGAGCCAGAATGAGTCGGCAACCCTAATTATACATTGGTTTGGAGAATCTAGGACTGAGCTTTGATGCCCAGAAGAAATAAATATATGGGCCAGCCCTGCTTGGGAGACAACTCACGGATGTCGGGTGCAATCTTGAGATTCAATTCCTTAAGAGTATCTTGAGCCCAGCCCCGCAGCCTGCGTCCTGCCGCTGGCACAACACCGAGCCCCCAAGACTTGCGACTCAACTTTGGGGCATAAGAGGAAAAGTGGCTGGCGAAATTGGGGTCGCACTGCAAGCAAGCCAGAGAAAGGCGAGGCTCAAGAAGCAGAACAATTGCTAAGGCCATAGAGAGGCTTTCGCAACCCATTCTTGGCTGCGTTCCTTATTCCAGAACATGACATCCCCAGACCAGACAATGGGGGCCCAGGTGGGGCATTCTGCTTCCATAGAACTCTCCAGAACAGATGCGGCTGTTCCAGAACAGCCACACCCAGTCTGGTGTCCTCCAAGAACTTTGAACTTCAATTCCCAGAATTCCTCACAAGAAGGAAGTCAGGCAGGAATCCTGGTAGTAAAAGATCAATGCCTTTGGAGTCACCGAATTGAACGTGGCGATTCAAGAACCCTTCAATGAATGCTTCTCAAACTTGGTAATTTCAAGTTGTGTGGACTTGAACTCCCAGAATTCTGTAGGCTGAAGTCAGGTGTTTCAAGAACTAGCAGCACACATAATAACATATTTTGAAACATATGGCTGTTTCTTTTTTCTTTTTAAAGGAAGATTGAGATAAAGATTAGCGTATTGTTTTCTGCCTGACTGTTTGTCTGGTATTAATCTCTGCTTATCTGGTTGCTTGCTGCAGGAGGGAATGTGTTCTGATCTTCTGTGTTGTGAGATTATGGCGTTTTCACTGTGCCTTCTGATTTCTAGTTGGTGTTAGCACATTCTAATCACAAACTAAAGCACTCTATTCGTTTTCTGCCTGTCTCTCCTAAATGGCCTATAAATGTAATAAATATAAATATAATAAATAAATATATAAATTATAAATATATAAATATTATATAAATATAATAAATAAAAACAGAGGTTGTTACAATCCTCACATTGTGCATGGCAGGTGACTCCTATTTTTATGCTTGAGCTATTGGGTTGTGTGTTTTACTTAGGATGTTTTGAACGGCTTTAGTTGTGTGCTACGATGAAGCTGTATGGTTGTGAAAGGATTAGAGCATACACAGAGTATAACCTAATTTAGTTTTTGTTAATTGCTGCTGAGAGGAGCTCCATTGTAACCTAATGTGCCAACTGCAAAGATAAAGTCTCTGGGCCGTGTGTGTGTGTGTGTGTTGTGTGTGTGTGTGTGTGAAATCCACTTACCTTTGCTACAGGTTCGGTAGCAATTTGCATGTGCGTGAACACACACACTTCACTCGCATGCTTCGCTCACACACGCCACCTCTGCGCATGTGCAGGACCATCTGCGCATCGCAGAGCACACCTGTGAAGGTAGGTGAACAGCGGGAGGAGGGATCTGCTATGCCAGGCAATTTAGATTGCCTATGCCACGCCCCCTGCTCAAGCAGGAAAACGTATTTCAGACCAGTGACTGTGCAGTCTTTTCTTTAAAACCTCCAGCGATGCAGCGCCCACGATTTCTGAAGGCAAGCTGTTCCACTGGTTAATTGTGTGTTGTGGTTGCACAAGTAGTCCTTGAGATATGACCGTAATGGAGCTTAGGTGGGTTTTGCCCAAAACAGGAAGTAAATCAGGGGTGGTATTCAGCAGGTTCTCACCAGTTCTGGAAAACCGGTAGTGGAAAGTTTGAGTAGTTCAGAGAACTGGTAAATACCACTTCTGGCTGGCCTCGCCCCATCTATTCTTTGTCTCCTGAGTCCCATCTGATTGGGAATAAATGGGCATTTTGCAGTAACTTCCCCCTGCCACGCCCACCATGTCATGCCACGGCCACAGAACCGGTAGTAAAAAAAATTGAATCCCACCACTGAAGTAAATGCCATTTTCCAGCAAAACCTTAGTAAATTGTAATTACTTGCCCCAGGCACTGTATCTAGCTGTAGGAAGTTATCATCCAGCCTTCTCCCAGAAAAATGAAATATCCTAGGAAATATTGAAAAGGCAGAATATTTCTCTGGATGTGAAAAGGAAGAAACATGTTTTAAAAGACAGAATAGCTGCCTGCAGTTTCCTGCCCATCCCCCTTTGTCAATGAGCCATTAAAGCCTGAGCTAGTCCACTTTACATAATAAAGAGTTCTCCCATTACGCTCCAGAGTGATGGGATTAAGGCATAACCCAACACGCCACATGGCACCTGAGACCTCAACCAAACCTGGATTCAAAATGCAACCTAGAGAGTTGCCCCTGCATGGCCCCATGGGAGTCTGACAACCAATCAGAATACAAGCTTAAGATCAAAGGCCAGAGAGGGCATAAAACCAGGGACTTTCAGCATCTCAGCCCTTCTCTCTTCTTCTCCACCAACATTGAAGCATGTGATCCATCTTTTCTGTTCAGGGCTCAAGCCATGTGGCCCTGTCCAACAATAAACCATCTTTCCAAGCAGCCTCCATGTCTCCAGTGTCTTTTTCCCACTTGGAGCCGAACCCAGAAGGACATTTGTTCCATACATGAAGGCTGGTTGCTGAAAAGCCAAAATATGATCATTTGACTGCAGGGGGAGGAAACAATATCATAACTTCAAAATCAGATCATAAGTAGCTTTGGGTGGGTGGGGGCTCATCATAATTTTGAACAGTTGCTCAATGACCATCCATAAATCTATCTTAAATTGCCACCCTTGGATGCTTTCACTAGTTCCGGTTCTATGAATTTGTTAAATTTATTTATTTGATAAATGTATTTGCTGCCTATCTCGTCATGGTTCCACCACAAATCCGCGAAGCTCTTATCCGCGGAGACATAAGCGTGAAGACTAATTCGCGCCGTTCGAAGCACTAAGGAAAAACGTGACCCTACTGCGATGACATAATTGCGGAGGGCAAATCCGCGCATTCCCAAGCACTCAGTACCCTAAACCTAACCCTAAACCTAACCCTAAACCTAACCCTAAACCTAACCCTAAACCTAACCCTAAACCTAACCCTTAACCTAACCCTAAACCTAACCCTAAACCTAACCCTAACCCTTACCTAACCCTAAACCTAACCCTAAAACAAACCCCTAAACCTAATCCTAACCCTTACCTTAATTGAAATCAGCTTTCTGCCACCGCGCCGTTTTAAAGCGCCCTTCTGTTGCCGCGCTTTGTCGTGGCGGTGATGACGTTGCGGCTTTAGCGACGCGTTTATGTCTCCGCGGATAAGGGCTTCGCAGTTTTGTCGTGCCACGCCTCGTCGTGGCTTACAACCGTAAAACGGAAAAAATAATGAAAATGTTAACATAACAGTAGCAAAAGCAATGAAACAATAAAGGAGAGTACAATAATATGAATTAAAAGAATGAATATGAATACGAAGGTGTCACGGAATTTTTATCTTCTATTTTTAGATGAGGGACGTGGTGGCCCAGTGGCTAAGACACTGAGCTTGTCGATCAGAAAGGTCGGCAGT
Organism: Thamnophis sirtalis; assembly: GCF_051295495.1. Lineage (NCBI taxonomy): Eukaryota > Metazoa > Chordata > Lepidosauria > Squamata > Natricidae > Thamnophis > Thamnophis sirtalis. Next base: position 166,364,076 of record NW_028261381.1, on the reverse strand, counting down.
CCGAATCCCTAATGGAGTGAGCTCCCATTACTTGTCCCAATTTCTGCCAACCTAGCAGTTCGAAAGCATGTAAAAATGCAAGTAGAAAAATAGGAACCACCTTTGGTGGGAAGGTAACAGCGTTCTGTGCGCCTTTGGTGTTTAGTCATGCCGGCCACATGACCCCAGAGACGCCTTCGGACAGCATTGGCTCTTTGGCTTTGAAACAGAGATGAGCATCGCCCCCTAGAGTCGGGAACGATTAGCACATACGTGCAGAGGGAAACCTTATCTTTATTTCATTTCATTTTCTGTAGATTCTGTAGTGGGGAATTGCTAGAAAAATGCCCAAGCTTTTTAATGTATCCTTTGGATATTATCTTTGTATATAACCAATTTAATGTAAGTGTTGATAAATTGAAGAGGCAACTTAAGTGCTTTTAACCATGATATTATTCTTTATTCCTTCGCGGTTGCGGTGGGGGGTGGAATAAAAATAGAAAGAGCCATCAGGAAGAGTGAGCCAAAAAGGAAAAAAAAAAGCAGAACAGAAATCTAGCAAAATCAAAATAAACCTTCACCCATCTACCTCCTCTGTCCACTTGAGAGGCCGTGGAGGGCAATTAAAAAAAAAACCGCTTGATTTTTTCAGGGAAGGATTTCCGGGAAGGGAATTCCCCACCCTGTGTCATCCTTACAAGCAAAAGATACGGGTCTTATCCGTTTAAGGGAAGGAAGCCGGGTGGAGGGGAAGGAGAGGCGGAAGGGGTGGCGCTTGGTTCAAATCTTGCCTGCAGGGCGGACGGACGCCTTTTCGGGCTGCGGAGAGAGCCAGACTTTTCTCCCGCGTTGGGAAGGTTCGTCAAGACCGAGGCAGGTATGGATGCACGTGTGGATCTGCCCCGCGTCCGCAAACCCCTTTCTTTGCTTTCTTTTGCTTTCGCTTATATTGCATTCTTTCCCCCCCTGCCCCCAGCAAAAGCACGATCGCCGGCTCTCTTTAATCCGGTGTTGCAATCGAGAGCAGCGCCTCTTGCAGCTGGATTTCCGCTGTCTTCTGTCCCAATCAGCCCCCCCTTGCCCGCGGGAGTAGTAAAGGCGTAGTAGAGGAGCAACGTAGTAAAGGCAGAGTAGAAGGAACAGGGGCTCCAAACGGCCCCTTGAGGGATGAAGGGCACAAAGAAAAAGAAATGCTTTCCGCCTAGGATCGCCTCCCCCCGCCCCGTGCGCTTTTCTTCATGAGATTGCTAACCTGGTCGGGGAAAATGCGCCCGACCTCCCTCGCCACCTTTCCTACTCCGGGTCGGTGGATTGAGCCGGTTTACCTCCGTGGTGTGGAAAGTTTCTACAAGGTGGTTTTCTGCGATTGTTAAATAGCTGTGAATATCCGTCTTGTGGAGGCGGTTTGGAAACAGGCGGTTGTGTTACTTTCCTGACCTTCAGGCGATCTTTCCAAAACCCTGGTTCTCACCCTTGGGAACTTTTTAAAGATGGGTGGACTTCAACTCCCAGAATTCCCCAACCAGCATGTTGTCGTCCCCCACCCCACCCCCCAATTTTAAAAGTAGGTTGGGAAACACTGTTTTAAAGAATCAACATTTCTGTTGCTTTGTTATTTTTGTTTTCATGATCCCCGACAGAGCTAACAGCATTGGCAAAATGATTTTGGCTGCTGATTGAAATAGTGCAAAGATTTATTTATTTTTTAACTTGGATGATGCCAAGGCTCTCAGCAATCTTTAGAAACATATGGAAATGTGGTCCTGGGACCCCTGAAGATCACAAAATCAAAATTATTTGCCAGCCTATTAAACAATTCCCAACAAACTGTCATGAGAAGCAGCAGTGGCCGCAGTTTTAATTTTCAGTATGGTAAATATCAATAAATACAAGGCATATAAATAAAACCTCTGGCTGCAAGGCAATCAAATCGGTCAGTCCTAGAGGAGATCAATCTTGACTGCTCTTTAGAAGGCCAGATCCTGAAGAGGAAACTCAAATACTTTGGCCACCTAAGGAGAAGGGAGGACTCACTGGAGAAGAGCCTCATGCTGGGAAAGATTGCGGGCAAAAGAAGAAGGGGAGAAGAAGAAAAAGAGAATGAGGTGGCTGGATGGAGTCACGGAAGCAGTCGGCCTGAGCTTAAATAGATTCCAGAGGATGGTGGAGGACAGGAAGGCCTGGAAGAACATTGTCCATGGGACATGACTTCGCAACTAACAACAAAAAGGGGGTTTTCTGTAATTTTTATAAGTGGGGAAAAGTCCTGAGAGCGAGCGCCGCGCGAGCGATTGTGGGTGTACCTAGGTACACCCACGTTACACCTATCCTCCGTGAGCTGCACTGGCTGCCCATTGGTCTCCAGACACGCTTCAAGGTGCTAGTCGTTACTTTTAAAGCCCTACATGGCATCGAACCTGGCTACCTGAGAGACCGCCTCCTGCCAATTACCTCCCAAAGGCCGATTAGATCGCACAGACTAGGCCTTCTCCGGATTCCATCTGCCGGCCAATGTCGGCTGGCGACTCCCCGGGTGAGGGCCCTCTCTGTTGCAGCTCTGGCCCTCCTCATTGAGATCCGGACCCTTACTACCCTTCCGGCCTTCCGTAAAGCAACTAAGACCTGGCTGTTCCGGCAGGCCTGGGGCTGTTGAAGTATCCAGCCCCACTTTAAGGTATGAATGTTGCTGTAATTTTAAATTGTTGTATTGTCTTATATATTTCCCCTCCCTTTTTTATTGTAAGCCGCCCAGAGTCTTCCGAGAGTGGGCGGCATACAAAACTAATAAATACAAATACAATACAAATGAGAGAAGAGGGGTCAAGAAACACCATATAAAAGCATCCCCCCCACCCCACCTTCTCAAACATGATGGGTTGTACATCTGGTCATCTCAAAATCCCAGCCTGGTAGCTCTGCATTCTTGTCAGACAGCCAAGATGGTGGAGGATGACGAGAGTTATAGTTTAACAAATCTGGAGGACAGCCGACTTGGGAATGTTGTTGCTTAATACGTTTCCAGATTTCCTTGGCACTGGGGTGGAGCTGTATTGGGAAAGAGGGTTGCTGAGTTTCTATATCTCTTGCAAGTCCAGGAAATCTTAAATGGATTTTCCTGCCTTCATTCACAGTTGTTGGGTTTCACACAACAAACTGAAACCAGGTTAACAAATATGGTTTGCTTTCTTGTAACCGCTGGTATACTCAGTGTATTGACATAGGCTGCCAGTTCGGGGCTGCATAAATCTAGACAACATCTAATCATTTTTTGAGTTTAGTAACCTAGAACTAATACGCCTGGTTTAATACAAAGTTCCCACAACCTCTTAAAACGGTGTTTGGATTCTTGTTGCTCTGCCAACTATTCAACTTAGCGTAGTCTAGTGCATTAAGTCAGTGAGTATATATTTATACTTTATATGGCCGCTTCTATTTATCTCAATGCTATTTATTGTGTTCTTCATAAGTGCCAAGTTTGGAGTTTTGGCACTTATCCTATCTTGTGTACACACAATTCAAAAGAACCTTGTGAGCTTCAGCAGATTGTTGTTTTGTGTTCTAAAGATGACAAATGTTTATTGCTACTAAGTGACTTATTATTTATCCTAGCCTTTCATATTACCCCATACTGCCTTGGGCCCAGTGGTGGGATTCACTTCCCTTAACTACCGATTTGCAAATGAGAGTGCGCTCGTATGCGCAGACGGTTGTGCATTATGTGGGGAGGGGCGGAGCTTCCAGCAGCCGCTGCTACCCGGTTCACTCAAACCAGTAAGAACCAGCTGCATACCACCTCTGCTGAGGCCTCTTTAATACTCACTAGTAACCCTATTTTTCAGGTAGTGAATCCTGACGGTGAGTTAGGGCAATCAGGAAATTCACCACAGAAGTTTTGGCTAACTTAAGATTGCAGGCTAAATTCTCTGTATTCTGGAGCAGCAGCGTAGAATCGATCCAAACCAACATCCTGGTGGAGTCTCATTTCTAACATGATGGAGGGAATAAGATTTTCTCTGAAAAGCCTGGCTGAGTTCCACTTAGAAATACACAAAGAATTTCCTGTAGCTGGAACTCATCTTGAAAATGTGATCATTTCAAAGAACTATTAAGAAGACAGAAGTCTGATTATTCCAAGCCTGAGTTTTGTCTTTTAAGTAACAAGACGTGATTTGGGTATGCTGAAAGGGGAGAGCACAAAGATTTTTTTACTTTTCCGATGACCTGTATCTACTTCTCCTTGTTTAAAAACTGAGCTATTAAAATACTTCCCCTCCTCCTTGTTGCAGGATCATCTACTAGGGATAAAGGGAAAATCCATAAAACCCACATGGTCGTTAAATAGCCATTAATTTTGCTTGTTGGAAGCCCCATAAGAAGGTCACAGATGGTGATCCTGTTACCCTGGGATGCAGCAACCATCAGAAATACAAGCTGGATCTCAAGTGTCCAAATTTTGCTCACATGACCATGGGGATTTTGTGATAGAAACAGCACAAAGACTTATATAGTGCTTCACAGTGCTTTTACAGCCCTCTCTAAGCAGTTTACAGAGTCAGCATATTGCCCCCAACAGTCTGGGTCCTCATTTTACCAACCTCGGAAAAGATGGAAGGCTGAGTCAACCTTGAGCCTGGTAATCAGATTCAGCCAGTTCTGACAGGTTCTGGAGAACCGATAGCAGAAATTTTGAGTAGTTCAGAGAACCAATTGGCTGGCCCCGCCCTTACTGCCTCCCAGCTGAGCTTCTTTTGTTGCCCTGAACAGGAGAACGGAGCTGGAAAGCAGGTTAGTGGGGTGGGGAGGGAATGGGGATTTTGCAGTATCCTTCATCTGCCACGCCCAACAAGCCACGCCACGCCATGCCCACAGAACCAGTAGTAAAAGAAATTGAATCCCATCAATGCTGGTGATGTTTGTAAGTGCAAGGACTAGTCACTTTTTGAACTCTATCATAACTGGTCACTAATCAAATGATTATAAGTTGATAATTACCTGTAATGGTTGGATAATTAATGGATCATGTGAACGCAACCAAAGAATCCAGGTTTAAGGATCTTGATCTGCACATAATTCACATGTAATGATGCCTAAATAAGTGTACATGTGCTGGAAGTTTTCAAATCTTCCTCTAACCCCAGATGCAGTGAGTCAATCTAGTATAGGTAGTCCTTGACCTGCAACCACAACTGAGCCCAGAATTTATGTTGCTAAGTGAGAAATTTGTTAAGCGAGTTTTGCTCCATTTTACAACTGTTCATGTCACAGTTGTTAAGTGAATCACTGCAGTTGCTAAATTAGTGACACATTTGTTAAGTGAATCTGGCTTCCCCATTGACTTTGCTCGTTAGAAGGTCACAAAAGATGATCACATCCCGGGACATGGAAAACCGTCATAAATATGAAGCAGTTGTCAAGCAGCCACATATAAATCGCGTGATCCTGGGGATGCTGCAAATGTCATAAGTATGAAAAATGGTCCTAAGTCATTTTTTTCAGTGCCGTTGCAACTTTGAATGGTCAGTAAATGAATGTTGTAAATTGAGGACTACCTGTAGTGAGACAGGAAGAATAACTGCTAATTATGGTAGATTGTTCCCCTCTTGTCAATATGGGAACTCATCCAGAGAAGCCAAGAGAATTGATTACAATTTTTTAATTATTATTCATGGGAATAAGCAACAATCAATGACCTGACATGGATTATGTAGCTATTGGATTAAGAGCTGTTTCGCAGTAGAACAGACTGCCTTGGGTGCCACTAAACTCAGTTTAAACTGAGATGGGGCAGCCATCTCTCAGCTATGCTATTGATAGGAGCTTAACCTGGATGACCGTGAGGCTCCCTTCTACTCTGTCACTCCGGTGGGACTTTAACTTACAAAATAAGGCAAGAAGGGTGATCTCTCCCCCCACCTTTAAACTGGCTCTTTCTGCCAGTCTTCCCTTCCTCCTTCAACTTTGCTGCTGTTTTGGGGTCCTGCAGCCAAAGGCCAACACAGCCTCTTCCAAACAGTTTAAATGGCAGAGGAAGTGGCCCTTCTATATAAATAAGATTACTAGGTTTTTAATTTTTTTTAAAATTCCACTTTTCAGTGGCTTTTTGGTGGAGCGCAGCTGTCCCGCCAATGCCCTTCAGTAGCATTACTCATCGAGGTTTTGCATCAGTTCAAGCGAATTGAGGAACTTCGAGCTTGAGGGTTGGTAAGGGGGGGAAAAAAAACCCAACCACTTTGTACTCTTCCTCTGCCACTTTTAAAATCTTTTGCCTCTGCTGTCCATCCGGCATTTTGAATGTGTATTTGTAAATTGATCCGCTTTGCCTGCTTATCATCTCTGTAGATCAGGATTTGTCAACCTTGCAAAATTGCTTTAAGCTCTTCAGTTCCCAGAATTTCCCAGCCATTAAGGGGAATGGCTTTGTGGTTTGTTTATTTAATTAATTTTTTATGCTGCCCGTCTCGTTATAAGGCCACGGAACCACAGACTCTGGGCAGCTTACAAATTATGTAATTTGATTAAGTTTCATTTCTCCTGTGGGCACAGCTGGGATTCAAGAATGAAAACTCACCTAGTTTTTACAACAGGGGTCTCCAACCTGTGGGCCGTAGCCCACTACCGGGCCACGGCCTAATTGCCACCAGGCTATGTGAGTGGCTGAGCGGGCACGGGCATGGGCCCACCCGTACAAGACTTGTTGCAGGCTCTTGAAGCCCCACTTGCACGAGTATTGCTGGAAATGCTGCGGGCATTTGGCGGCCTGTCAGCAGAGTCGGACGATGAGAAGGTTGGGGAGGAACTTGGGCCAGTTCTGGAGTCTGGAGAAGGCTCTGATGGGTGCTCTGCGTCGGACAAAGAGATAGAGCCAGGGCCATCCGACATTTCCCAGCCACCGGAAAGGCAGCTGCCTTTGGAGGCTGATATGAGTGAGGAGGAAGAACAGCTGCGGCTTGTTCCAGATGCACATATGTGCAGAGCAGTTCGGGGAGGTGAATAACGGAGGACAAGGAGTTGACTCGGGAGGCAAAGCACACGTGGATGCTGAATGGCCCCTCTCCGGCAGGGGAATAAATAGAAGGAAAAGGCAGTGGTTGTCGTAGGAGACGACAGTTCGTATTGCTGAAGATTTTGTTCATGGTGTTTTGTGCCACAAGACTGCTTGCCAGAACTTAATTTGCAACCTTTTGGCTGGGAACTCACAAGGAACTGATAAGGTCTGTTATTACAGTTAACTCCTTGCAGGACTCCTGCCTGGACGTTTTGGTGGGCGCCTCCCCTGTAGGCCCCGCCTGTTGCAGGGACTCCAGGGGCCTTCCCCTTCTGTCCCCGGGATGGATTTAAGGCCACTTGCCTTTTTGTAGAGCTGCTCCAGCTTCTTGTGTCTTCACCTTTCATACTTAGAGGGTTTGGAAGGCTTGTGACCACCCTCTGCCTCCAGCTCCGCCCTGGGGGAAAGGTGTTTTTTCTTTTCTCTAGCCTTTGTCCCCCCACCCCCTTCTGGACAGCCTCTGGGATGGTCACTAAAAATGGTTGATCCTCTGCCCCTCTAGTGGGGCTGCTGGTTGTTGCTGCAGGTACTTGAGTCCTGCCAGTCTCCTCGTTACCGCTGGGCGCCACCATCTTGGAACACATGGCTCTTCCCAGCTTCAAAATGGCACCCGTGCCAGGAGACAAAGGGCGCCTCTTTTAAATCTTTTCTGGCGGCTTGTGCTCCGAGGAGCTGCCGTGCGCCTCTGCCGCCGGTTTTTCCTTCTTCTGCCTCTTTCTGGCGCCGTTAGAGGCTTGGCTCTGCCCATGTACCCCGTCCAATGAGGTGGGCCACGTGGACAATGGCGCTGGCACTCCATGGCGTTTGGAAAGCCACGGTTCGCTGCTCAACCCAGCGGGTTGAGTTCCTGCGGCGAGGCTCACCTTCTGGGCGGGAATGCAGCGCTGCCCTCGTTTGCCGGTGGCCCGATTCGTGCTCCACGGTGCTTGAGGAAGCCGCGGCTCGCCGCTTGACCCTATGGGGTGCGGCGGAGCGCTCTGGCGCCACTGGCATCTATGCAGCAGGGCTCGCCTTTGGAAGCAAGTTTTCTGCTTGCCCGGCAGTTTCCTTTTCTGAGTGATACTTGTCTCGTTCAGATGCCTGGGCAGCGTGCCGCCCCCAAAGGGGCTTTTGGCAGAGCTTTCTTCTGCTCGGGGAGCTGTCCAGTTCGCGTGCAGCTGCTGCTGTAGGAAGATGATTATCCTTTTCTTTCTTTAAAATTCATCAAAATTATCAGGAAGGCAAACCGTCCCGTTGAGGGACTGAGTCGATAACTGGGCAGTGCGTGGTGGACCAGGGGCGTATCCCAAGAGCTTATCTGACTCAGTCCAATCAACGAGAGAATAAGGTCAACCCATCCTGGATGTTCCTCCCCTCACTATGGAGAAAGGCGCACTCGCACGTGCATGCATGCACACGTGCACACATGTCTGTTCCTCCCACAAAATCATCCCCTCTGTCCCCCTCCCCACCCACTCTGGGCCGCCAAATGGGAAAGGTTGGGGAACTCTGTTTTACAGGAGCATTTTTTGGTGTCTTGTCTCCTGGCAGCTACCTGGACAAGTAAATGCTATTTTCTTAGCAACTTTTCCAGAAGTAGTTTGTCACTGGCTTCTTCCTTAGGCCAAGGTAGAAAAACTGGCCTAAAGTCTCCCAGCTGGATTAGAACTCATGCTCTCCTGATTTCTAATCCAGCCTTTTTCATCACTTAGACTAGTGTTTCTCAACCTTGGCAACTTTACAATAGACGTCAACTCCCCAAATTCTCCATCCAGCTGGGTGAATCTGAGAGTTGAAATCCAGGCATCTTAAAGTTGTCAAGGCTGAGGAATACTGCACTAGTTCAAATTGGCACACAGGGACACCTACAGTGTGGCCCTTTTGTTCTCAAGTGTGTTCAAAACCATCTATCTTTAGAACTTACGTTTTTATATTTTATTGGTGCTGTAGCATGTGCCTCACAATAATTACTTTTGCATCAGTTTTTGTTTCAGAATAGAGTGGAGTAGAATAGAATAGAATAACAGAGTTGGAAGGGACCTTGGAGGTCTTCTAGTCCAACCCCCTGCTTAGGCAGGAAACCCTACACCACTTCGGACAAATGGTTATCTAACATCTTCTTAAAGACTTCCAGTGTTGGGGCATTCACAACTTCTGGAGGCAAGTTGTTCCACTGGTTAATTGTTCTAACTGTCAGGAAATTTCTCTTTAATTCTAAATTGCTTCTCCTTGATTAGTTTCCACCCATTGCTTCTCTTTCTACCCTCAGGTCCTTTGGAGAATAGCTTGACTCTCTCTTCTTTGTGGCAGCCCCTGGAACACTGCTATCATGTCTTCCCTAGTCCTTCTTTTCATTAAACTAGACATATCCAAGTTTCTGATGTTTTTGGTGGTGGCAATTTTCTCTGTATAAAATAAACCTCATGTACAGCATCCAGAGAACCACAGATGTGGGGCTGCTTGGAAACAGAGTCAATAAACAAATGTGTTGCCTGGTCAGCAGCTCGAGAGAAATTCTGCTGTCTCTGTTTACATCAGGATCGCTCCTTCCTGAATTTCTCATTGGTGTTATTCAAACTCAGAGCCAGTTTGGTATAGTGCAAAGGTCTGTGCACAAGATTTGTGGACTTCAACTCCCAAAATTCCCCAGCCAGCGTAGTTGCAATGGAGCATGGCCAGACCCCTGATGTAGTGGAGAAGATGCTGGTCCGGAAACTGGAAAACCCGTAAGTATTAGTCTCCCTTAGGCATGAAAACCATCAAATGGCCTTTGAGACAATCCCCCTCTGTCAGCCAAACCTACCTTTTAAAACAAATACTGTGATCGTAAAAGCAAACCCATTGTTTGATAATACCACTTTATAATGCCTTGGTAAGGCCACACTTGGAATACTGCATTCAGTTTTGGTCGCCACGATGTAAAAAAGATGTGGAGACTCTGGAAAGAGTGCAGAGAAGAGCAACAAAGATGATTAGGGGACTAGAGACTAAAACATATGAAGAACAGTTGCAGGAACTGGGTATGTCTAGTTTAATGAAAAGAAGGACTAGGGGAGACATGATAGCAGTGTTCCAATATTTCAGGGGTTGCCACAAAGAAGGGGGAGTCAAGCTATTCTCCAGGGCACCTGAGGGTAGAACAAGAAGCAATGGGTGGAATCTAATCAAGGAGAGAAGCAACTTAGAACTGAGGAGAAATTTCCTGACAGTTAGAATAATTAATCAGTGGAACAGCTTGCCTCCAGAAGTTGTGAATGCCCCAACACTGGAAGTCTTTAAGAAGATGTTGGATAGCCATCTGTCTGAAATGGTAAGGGTTTCCTGCGTAGGCAGGGGTTTGGACTAGAAGACCTCCAAGGTCCGTTCCAATTCTGCTATTGTATTGTATTGATTTGACTATGGAATGGGTCCATAGTCCACTGAGCAGTGGCAGTCTATCTTAGTTACCACATCGTGCAAGAAGGGAAGGATATTGCTTTTAATCCTTGCTTATGCATTTCCTGGAAACCTCAGGCCCAGCACCAAACTGACTGTAAACTGAGATATGTTTTTTTCTTACCCCCATTTAATCTTCATCATACAGGTTTTGTTTGTTTCCTGAACTTATATTCTTCCTTTCCTTCAGCAGCTCAAAATGACACTCCTCCCTATTTCTTTTCCTATTACCACAACCCTATAAGGTAGGTTAAGCCCAGCCTTGCCTTCTTCATCATCCCGTAATGTCAGCTGGCCAAGCTCTTCGATGTTGCTGTGGATTATGGATGATTGGAATCAGCCTTTCTGGAGGGAAGGGGAGAGAGAGAGAACTTGCTTGGGAAAGACTGAGCTAAATTGCAGCTTAACAAGTTCATTTCGGAGGAAAATTATTAATTTGTTGTCTTGAGCTTCAAAAGGAGTTCTTTTGCTCTCTTCTCCTTTTTTGCAAGTTGGGTGTAAACACTCACTGGATTTCCGCTTTCTTAACAGAACTGAAATGGGTGCTTACAGGATGTGGTGATGGCAGCCTCTGAGTGGTTTCTGAGTAATATGAGAGTCACAGCATCTGTCTTCATGCTGTCTTCTCCATACTTGCTCCCACATTGCATTCTGATGAGAGCGTTCTGACCTAGCCTACCCCAAAAAGCACGAAGCAGATTCCTGGTCCCAGGAAATTTTATTAAACAAATGTGAATTCCTCTCATGCACATTCAGCAAAAGCCTGGTAAACAGCCTTTCAAAGGCAAATTTATGACCACAGACCTTATCTAGCTTGGAAAGCTGCCATGTAAATATTTTCCAAATGCGGTGCTGTGCAAGGAAAAGACTGGGCACAGAGTCTCTGAGATTCACGGACAGATCTTCACACTCCTGAAACAAATGAATACGAACCAATTGTTTCCTGCAAAAGCCCACTCCCCTTTCGCTCCTCTTTTATTCCCTATGGGAGGGGGCATTCACCATTCAGCTTTACTCCAAACTTGACCCTGATTTCTTAGCTGTTCTTTTTTTCTAGCAGCTCTGTGCATGCGTACACTGGGAACAGGCTCCAGCTGTTCCTCTGCCTCACTGCTGTCTAGCTCCGAAGGCAGCTGAGAACTGCCAGACGGCCCTGGCCCCATCTCTGCCTCTGACACAGAGCCCTCGTCCGAGCCTTCAGCAGCCACCAGGACTGGCCCATGTTCCTCCCCAACCTCCTCACTGTCTGACTCTGCTGCCAGCTCCACTGGCAGGCCATAACAGAGAGGCCTTTTGGAAAATTAGGGAAGCCTTCTCAAAATGTGGCTTTTTGGATAGGATTGGGTAAAGAATTTGTTGGGATTTTTATACATATAACCAATAGGTCCGTCCCGTCCCCCCCAAACAGGGTCAGTGGAATATCCAACATTAGGAGGTATCTGTCCATACTAGTTTGTGGAGAGGAGAAACTGGCTCCTTGGGGCTTTCTTACAGAGGTCTGTTTGGCAGCCAACGGAGGCAGTCCAAAGAGAACTTGGATTGATTGGGGTTGGTTCTACATCCAGGGCTGAGAAACAGATAAGGAAACTCCATGTTCAGAGGAAGTCTATCTGTAGTAGGAGTGAACTTTAGGCTCGGCTCTACTCACGTGTCCTGGCAAGCAACCCATGGTGGATACCAAATGCTAGACGAGAAGGACTTTGGATATGACTATCTTCAGACATATACAGAGCCCAGGAAAATTATCCATGGGGGCAAGATACTTAAAAGGCCACTGAATGGGAAGCAATTAAAGGAAACTTAAGGTTTAGGTTTCGTTTTATTTATATGCCGCCCTATTCCCAGCGGGACTCAGGGCGGCTCACAAACCCAAAAAGGGAAGGGAAACACAAGAACTACAAATACAAGCATTTAAAATAACCAACAGACACACAATCGAGAGGGGAAGGGAACTCATCAACCCCAGGCCTGCCGACACAGCCAGGTTTTAACGGCTTTTCGGAAGGCCTGGAGAGAGGTGAGGGTCCGAATCTCTGCGGGGAGTTCGTTCAATGCCAGATGGCATTGGCTGGTAGACGGAACCCGGAGGAGGCCAACCCTGTGTGATCTAATGGGTCTTTGGGAGGTAATTGGCAGCAGGCGGTCTCTCAAGGAATTAAATAGCTGGTTTTAGCTCCTCTCCTTTTTATAAAATCTCAATCCAGCTCCCCTCACAGTTATTACCCTCCAGAGTAATTTCTATTATTTTGATTCAGTGTTATGCGCAGAGAGTTGGGGATGTATGAAGCTTAAAGCAATGAAGATTCTTCAAGTCAGAGAAGATTCTAAGAAACCAGAGTCTCCCTTTTTCTCTTTAAATATGATGCTGAGAACTCTTTCCTTCTTGCACGAGTCATTCATAGTACGGCTAGTTCTCCACTTATGACCAGTCACTTACTGACAATTCAAAGGTAACAAAGGACTGCCCCACAGCTACTTTATGACCCGGTTCCAAAGTTATGATGGCCACACCCCTGCAGTCACGTGACAACGTGACCATTTTATTATTTTATTTTCTTGAAACCAGTTTTTGGCAAAAAAACAACAACAACCCACCCATATCAATACAATACAAAAGCAGAGTTGGAAGAGACCTTGGAGGTCTTCTGGTCCAACCCCCCCTCCTCCCCCCCAGGCAGGAAACCCTATACCGTTCCAGACAAATGGCTATCCAGCATCTTCTTAAAGACTTCCAGTGTTGGGGCATTCACAACTCCTGGAGGCAAGCGGTTCCACTGATTAATTCTTCTAACTGTCAGGAAATTTCTCCTCAGTTCTAAGTTGCTTCTCTCCTTGATTAGATTCCACCCATTGCTTCTTATTCTACCCTCAGGTGCTTTGGAGAATAGCTTGACTCCCTCTTCTTTGTGGCAACCCCTGAAATATTGGAACACTGCTATCATGTCTCCCCTAGTCCTTCTTTTCATTAAAGTAGACATACCCAGTTCCTGCAACTGTTCTTCATATGTTTTAGTCTCCAGTCCCCTAATCATCTTTGTTGCTCTTCTCTGCACTCTTTCTAGAGTCTCCACATCTTTTTTACATCGTGGCGACCAAAACTGAATGCAGTATTCCAAGTGTGGTCTTACCAAGGCATTATAAAGTGGTATTATCAAACAATGGGTTTGCTTTTACAATCACAGTATTTGTTTTAAAAGGTTGTGAAATTGGATCAGTCACATGGCTGACCCACTTTATGACCGTCACAAGTTACAACTCCATAAGCAGGCTCTATTAGGATCGTAAAGAGCTACCTCTATTGCTGCTGTGTATGCTTCTCAAACTTGCATTTCCACAAAGGCAAGGTTTTTTTGACTCGGGCGTCAAAAAATACTGCTGAATTCTACCTTGTTTTTTTAAATGGGAAGTTTGAAGAGAATTTAAAAGAAGTGCCCGAAGAACCAAATTTTAGCATTTATTTTGAGACTCTCCTTTTTTAGATTTCTTTCTTTTCCCACTTCCCTCAAACTTCTTGTTATACATTTTTTGTCTTGCAGATTGTAATTCACCAGTGGGATTCGAAAGGAGACTTAAAGGTTGTTGGTTGTAGCAGTCACACCCCTGGAGGGAACGTGGTGGTGGATTTCTAGATCTCAGAAACTTTGGGGAACCGGGGATGGCCAATCCTTTGAAACAAGTTTTTAACAAGGATCGGACCTTCCGGCCTAAACGGAAATTTGAACCCGGGACGCAGCGCTTCGAGCTTCACAAAAAGGCGCAGGCATCCCTTAATGCTGGGCTGGATTTAAAGCTGGCTGTGAATCTCCCTCACGATGAGGAGCTGAACGATTGGGTGGCTGTTCATGTGGTGGACTTCTTCAACCGCATCAACCTCATTTACGGGACAATCAGTGATTATTGCACAGAAAAATCCTGCCCGGTCATGTCCGGCGGTCCAAAGTACGAGTATCGGTGGCAGGATGAGAAATACCGCAAGCCCACTGCCCTTTCTGCACCTAAATACATGAACCTTCTCATGGATTGGATTGAAGTGCAGATCAACAACGAGGACCTCTTCCCTACAAATGTCGGTGAGTTAGCAAGAGCAATAGCAGTTAGACTTATATACCGCTTCATAGGGCTTTCAGCCCTCTCTAAGCGGTTTACAGAGTCAGCATATCACCCCCACAGTCTGGGTCCTCATTTTTACCCACCTTGGAAGGATGGAAGGCTGAGTCAACCCTGAGCCGGTGAGATTTGAACCGCTGAACTGCAGATAGCAGTCAGCTGAAGTGGCCTGCAGTACTGCACTCTACCCACTGCGCCACCTCGGCTCTTTTGGAGTTGGAGGGAAGGGATTGAAAAAGCCAGGGAGAAAATTACAAATTTGATCAGAAAAAGAACATGAGCCCAGGGGTGGGATTCAGCCAGTTTGGATCGGTTTGGGCGAACCGGTAGCTCCCATGATCAGCTGAGAGCGAACCGGT